>NC_058081.1:301040349-301360043 GCF_014858855.1 Bufo gargarizans
CTTGACTACTGGGTGTGCAGGCTTGACCTGTGGCCTGAACTATCCCAGTTTGCGATAGAACTTCTGGCCTGCCCCGTTTCAAGTGTCCTGTCAGAAAGGACCCTCAGTGCAGCAGGAGGCATTGTCACTGATAAAAGAAATCACCTCACCTTCATTAAGATGAATGAGGCATGGATCCCGAAGGGACTGACAGTAGGGGATACATTTGACTAACAAAAGGCCTGATGACATGCCTTGGCCTCAAAATGGTCCCCACACTGCTGTATTTAATGTCTTCATACAGGATGACTTTCGTGAATTCTCCACCACCAACTAGGGTTCAAGTCGCAATGTTTTAGTCACCTTTCTGCCTGGAAAACATCAATTTTCCCAGCCACTGCTACAGCAGCGGCTGCAACAATACCTAATTTTTCAGGCATGTGTACATGCCTAATTTTTCTGGCCTCTAGTGCTGCACTGTGGCTGCAAAAACAAAACAAAAAAAAAGGCACATACATGTGTCAATTCCCCTTCATGATCGGCACCTTGTTGTGGTGAAGGGGCTTGCGTATCACAATGAAGCGATCATTACCTCTATGAGTGTGTTGGCAATGTTGCCACACCCCAGATAAGGCCGTTGTTTCATTATGATCAGACTAAAAGCGATCGGCTGGATAATTTTTCATGGAAAAAACATTTTTTTTTTAAAGTTGTATGGGTTTTTAATACATAAATAAAAAAAGTCTCTTAATAGTTTATTAGAAATAATGCAGACAATTTGAAAAATCCCCATCAATTCCAATACAAATCAAGTACAGAGCTCAGAACAAAATTATTTCAGGAAGTCGTTAATTCGACAATGATTAATCAATTCGACACACATCCCCGGATAGGGGACGTAACAGGGATTAAACTGATGAGAATAGTACTACAGAAAATACCACTCATATCGGGTGTGACAGTAAATTGCACGGCGCAGACGCAGTGACCGTGGCGTGGATTAAAACAAAGGGGAGAGAGCCAGCGTTTTTTTAACCATCTCCCCGTTCGAAAAATCAATTTAATAAATGGACCCCAGATTGGGGACGTTACGTAACAGGGATTAAACTGATGAAAATAGTACTACAGAAAATACCACTCATATTGGGTGTGACAGTAAATTGCACGGCGTAGACGCAGTGACCGTGGCGTGAATTTAAACAAAGGGGAGGGAGCCAGCGTTTTTTTAACCATCTCCTCATTCAAAAAATCAATTCAATTCGCCTTTCGGGGACCCTTGGTGTTGTACGTGGCTGGGTGGACGAAGAAACGTTCAATGACATCCACGGGACATGGCTAGCTTGGTATCCAACCTTGTGCAAATGGGAAGTTTGCTGTTGGGCAAATGGAATGTTTGCGGTTGTTTGCGGTGCATTAAAAGGGGAGTTTGGTCTGTCAATGTCTGTGAAGTGGGCGTAACACTTACACTACCTGATCGATACAACATCATACCTGATTCTATGCACACACTGGATGTTTTAAACCACGTTGTTCAAAAAAAAAATAGGATTGTTAGGTGATTTATGCCCTTTATGAATTAAAATCCAACTCTGCGTCAACTATGTAATTTTCCATGGGAGTTTTGCCATGGATCCCCCTCCAGCATGCCACAGTCCAGGTGTTAGTCCCCTTGAAACAACTTTTCCATCACTACTGTGGATAGAAAGAGTCCCTGTGGGTTTTAAAATTCACCTGCCTATTGAAGTCAATGGCGGTTCGCCCGTTCGCGAACATTTGCAGAAATTCGCATTCGCCATTCGTGAATGGAAAATTTTATGTTTGCGACATCTCTACTTGTTGGCCCTTTTGCCTTCACTCTGCGGTCCAGCTCACCCCAAACTATCTCGATTGGGCTCAGGTCCGGTGACTGTGGAGGCCAGGTCATCTGGCGCAGCACCCTATCACTCTCCTTCATGGTCAAATAGCCCTTACACAGCCTGGAGGTGTGTTTGGGGTCATTGTCCTGTTGAAAAATAAATGATGGTCCAACTAAACGCAAACCGGATGGAATAGCATGCCGCTGCAAGATGCTGTGGTAGCCATGCTGGTTCAGTATGCCTTCAATTTTGAATAAATCCCCAACAGTGTCACCAGCAAAGTACCCCCACACCATCACACCTCCTCCTCCATGCTTCACGGTGGGAACCAGGCATGTAGAGTCCATCCGTTCACCTTTTCTGCGTCGCACAAAGACACGGTGGTTGGAACCAAAGATCTCAAATTTGGACTCATCAGACCAAAGAACAGATTTCCACTGGTCTAATGTACATTCCTTGTGTTCTTTAACCCTAACAAGTCTCTTCTGCTTGTTGCCTGTCCTTAGCAGTGTTTCCTAGCAGATATTCTACCATGAAGGCCTGATTCACACAGTCTCCTCTTAACAGTTGTTCTAGAGATGTGTCTGCTGCTAGAACTCTGTGTGGCATTGACTTGGTCTCTAATCTGAGCTGCTTTTAACCTGCGATTTCTGAGGCTGGTGACTCGGATGAACTTATCCTCTGCAGCAGAGGTGACTCTTGGTCTTCTTTTCCTGGGGCGGTCCGCATGTGAGCCAGTTTCTTTGTAGTGCTTGATGGTTTTTGTGACTGCACTTGGGGACACTTTCAAAGTTTTCCCAATTTTTCGGACTGACTGACCTTCATTTCTTAAAGTAATGATGGCCACTCATTTTTCTTTACTTAGCTGCTTTTTTCTTGCCATAATACAGATTCTAACAGTCTATTCAGTAGGACTATCAGCTGTGTATCCACCTGACTTCTCCACAACGCAACTAATGGTCCCAACCCCATTTATAAGGCAAGAAATCACACTTATTAAACCTGACAGGGCATGCCTATGAAGTGAAAACCATTTCAGGTGACTACCTCTTGAAGCTCATCAAGAGAATGCCAAGAGTGTGCAAAGCAGTAATCAAAGCAAAAGGTGGCTACTTTGAAGAACCTAGAATATGACACATTTTCAGTTGTTTCACACTTTTTTGCTATGTATATAATTCCACATGTGTTAATTCATAGTTTTGATGCCTTCAGTTTGAATCGACAATTTTCATAGTCATGAAAATAAAGAAAACTCTTTGAATGAGAAGGTGTGTCCAAACTTTTGGTCTGTACTGTATATATATATATATATATATAATTACAAAAAACTAAATGGCTGGGGAACCAGCTACAAACATACTCTGCTCAGAAGTCCCAGATAGATGGGCGTTTCCAGTCTAAAAGGGGTACCACCCCCAATATATTGCAAGAAAATTTAGACTAAAACCTTCAGAATCACAGGTGCATATCCATAAAGCAAACATAATCACTAAAAAACATAATGGCTGCACACCATTATATATACAAACAATAGAGATAAGAAATGGGGGTCCTTCTAGATAAAAGTGGTACAATGCTGACTATAAATGAGTATAAATGAGAAATGGAAGCTCTTAGCGCACATACGTGTCGGCCCATCTACCATGCGTTAAGGTGGCTTCCGCAGATGGGTCCCTATCACTACTTTGGGTCCCTATATATAAATTTCAGAAATCCACGGCACTCCTTAAAAGTGAAAAAAATTGCTATTTATTCACACATGTCATACAGCAACGTTTCGGTTCTCTCTCACAACCTCTTTCAAGCCAAGTGCCACTTGGCTTGAAAAAGGTTCTGAGAGAGAACCGAAACATTGCTGTATGACATGTGTGAATAAATAGCATATTTTTTCACTTTTAAGGAGTGCCGTGGATTTTTGCAATTTGTCTACCACCCATAATCGAGTGGTTACCGCTGGCACCCACTTTACATTTGGCAAAGGAGTGCTGCCCTACTTTTGATGTATATATATATATATATATATAGTCGGAAAAGGACAGCAACTCCAATAATACCAAAAAAGATTATTTATTGGGCCACAGTGGCACAGTGAGGCGACGTTTCGGCTCAAAATCCAGAGCCTTTCTCAAGCAACAAAACACAAGTGAAAGTGCACATTATAAATAGGTGTACATGATTATAAAATGACAATGATCAATAATCACAATTAGTGTATAAATCAATAAATAAATACATACATAATAGTTTCAAAAATGGCAATGTGTAAAGACAGATCCAGTGATATATTATGATATTCACAATCTATACCAAAGTAATATAAACTTATTTAATGCAAAATATAAATATAAGTGGCACCAATATACATCAGCTACTTCAAATATCTTTAATCCCGTTAACTAAAAACAAGGTGGAGTAAGAAGGATCAATGGTGACCTACCACAGGGTCAGCATGTATCCACATCTCCGCAATGGCCACAGTTGGCGTCTAACCTGATGGAACGCGCAGGCGTCAAGATCCGTCCCGGCTAGTTCGCGTCATACTACGCCTAATTGCGGCGTCCCAGAGTACAGAGTCTCCCTTACTTTTCATGCGCATGCTCACAATACTGCGACCGCAGATACGCCATATTTGATACTGGACAATTGCCCATCATTAATTAATATATATACAATGTGGCTAATCTGAAGGCAAAACAAGGGATCCAGGCAACCCTGTCAAGGGGTCATGGTATCCCTACAGTGGGACGCGAACTAGCCGGGACGGATCTTGACGCCTGCGCGTTCCATCAGGTTAGACGCCAACTGTGGCCATTGCGGACATGTGGATACACGCTGACCCTGTGGTAGGTCACCATTGATCCTTCTTACTCCTCCTTGTTTTTAGTTAATGGGATTAAAGATATTTGAAGTAGCTGATGTATATTGGTGCCACTTATATTTATATTTTGCATTAAATAAGTTTATATTACTTTGTTATAGATTGCGAATATAATAATATATCACTGGATCTGTCTTTACACATTGCCATTTTTGAAACTATTATGTATGTATTTATTTATTGATCTATACACTAATTGTGATTATTGATCATTGTCATTTTTATAATCATGTACACCTATTTATAATGTGCACTTTCACTTGTGTTTTGTTGCTTGAGAAAGGCTCTGGATTTTGAGCCGAAACGTCGCCTCACTGTGCCACTGTGGCCCAATAAATAATCTTTTTTGGTATTATTGGAGTTGCTGTCCTTTTCCGACTATTTACAAGGGTAAGCAGTGAAATTCCCTGGACATAGCACCCGCTTTTTTAGTGTGAATTGGTGCTGCCAAACATTTCTTTTTGTATTTTCACTTGTTGGCTTAGCACAATTTTTTACATAGACTATTGTTTGTTCTCATTATGGATACCAAATGTCCACGTGGCCCTACCTACTCACAGGAGGAAGCGGAGCAGATTATACTGAGCATCGGGGGAGATGCCACTTTTTTAAATACCCCATCAACAAAGGAATTGAAAAGACAACTGGAATTTCTATCCAAAAAAAACAGCGTCCCTGGGTCTACACATGACCACCTTGGGTGAATATTACAAGGCCCAAAGAATTCCGCGAGGTATGAGATCCAACCTACGACCCAATTTATTTTTTCATAACTCTAGTTATTGTAAAGTTGTCTAATAGATATTCTTTGGACTTTATTATTTTAAATATTCAATTTATACAAGAGGAATTAACCTCCACAGCAATTGAGATTGGTGATGTTGAACGGGCACTTCAAATTGCTTTGACCGCGGAAGAATTTACATTGTTTTCTGACACTGTGTCATCCCATGTGGCTAAACTCAAAGGTGAACTTGAGGAAGGGAAACGCTCAAAATGGATCCGGGATCTGGAGGACTATAAAAGAGGTTCTAGCTACACATGGCAGTTTGATAATAATATATCTAATCAAAAAGACAGTAAGAAAAGGAGAAATATACAACTAACTGGAACAGAAGAAACAACGTCTTTTTTAGGACACAAAAGCAGCAACCAGCACAAAAGAGAGGCCGCACCAGACGTGGTGGCCGTAGACACCGAAGAAACCTCCAAAATTGCGCAACAACAAAGTCTGTGCACAAGGCAACAAAGTACAGACGCGCAGGAAGAAATAACTGTTATTAACCTATCATCCAAAATGCTTACTCCCATACAAGTAAGTGTCCTGAATAGGGGATTGACCTTTTGTCCTTCGACCCCACTGAATGCATTTGACTTAGATGTGGATTTGTCTGCTTTTTTTTTCGCAGGATCAAACTAAAAGCATGGTTTTGTGATAAGATGCGAACCAACACAACCCAGCAAAGTGAACTCACACTGGGGGGTCTTGGTTTACATCTTAAAAATAATTTTACTCCTGTGGTAGGCGAGTCTGCCATTGATGCGTATATAATCGCTGTAAAATCTGAAGTGTTGCAGTACAAACAATCGTGCAACACTAAGAAGTTCAAGAACCCCAATCTCACTTGTCTTGAGATTGAGGCTATTGAACAGTTGAGAAATGACCCCCTCCTTACTGTGAAACCCACAGATAAGGGGGGATGGATTGTAGTTCTTGATACCGCCAAGTACATCGCGGAGATCAGACGCCAGCTGGGCGATACTGAAGTGTATCTAGCACTTCAGACTGATCCAAAATTTGAGATTGCTAGAGCTATCCAAAAATGTCTAAATAATGCAGTTGTAGCTGGCATCATTGACAGTGATCTCGCGGAGTTCTGTATTGTTAATCATCCCGTTACACCAGTACTTTATGTACTTCCTAAGGTACATAAATCATTGGTCGACCCTCCAGGTCGTCCGATAGTATCGGGTTCAGACTCTATTTTTAGTAACATCTCAATTTTTTTAGACAAACTCCTTCATAACTATGCCAGTGGGGCGGAGTCCTACATTCAGGACACTACTGATTTTTTGTGTAAATTAAGGGATGTGGAATGTGGTGTTACAGGGAATATTATTCTGGCGTCATTTGATGTGACATCCCTATATACATCAGCCGATCATGATCTTGGTATCGGGTCGGTTAGGCGTATGTTGGACTTATCATCCCTTACTGCTGATGCATGTGATTTTGTGATTGACCTTTTGAATAGGGATGAGCGAACTCGAACTGTATAGTTCGGGTTCGTACCGAATTTTGGGGTGTCCGTGACACGGACCCGAACCCGGACATTTTCGTAAAAGTCCGGGTTCGGGTTCGGTGTTCGTCGCTTTCTTGGCGCTTTTGTGACGCTTTCTTGGCGCTTTTTGAAAGGCTGCAAAGCAGCCAATCAACAAGCGTCATACTACTTGCCCCAAGAGGCCATCACAGCCATGCCTACTATTGGCATGGCTGTGATTGGCCAGAGCACCATGTGACCCAGCCTCTATTTAAGCTGGAGTCACATAGCGCCGCCCGTCACTCTGCTCTGATTAGCGTAGGGAGAGGTTGCGGCTGCGACAGTAGGGCGAGATTAGGCAGATTAACTCCTCCAAAGGACTTGATTAACTGATCGATCTGCAGCTGTGGATCATTGAGCTGCTGATCCTCAATTGCTCACTGTTTTTAGGCTGCCCAGACCGTTTGTCAGTCACATTTTTCTGGGGTGATCGGCGGCCATTTTGTGTCTTGTGGTGCGCCAGCACAAGCTGCGACCAAGTGCATTTAACCCTCAATGGTGTGGTTGTTTTTTGGCTAAAGCCTACATCAGGGTGAAGCTGTCACACCAAGTGCATTTAACCAGCAATAGTCTGTTCATTTTTTGGCCATATACAAAATCAGGGGCAAGCTGCGCCTGTCACCAAGTGCATTTAACCCTCAATGGTGTGGTTGTTTTTTGGCTAAAGCCTACATCAGGGTGAAGCTGTCACACCAAGTGCATTTAACCAGCAATAGTCTGTTCATTTTTTGGCCATATACAAAATCAGGGGCAAGCTGCGCCTGTCACCAAGTGCATTTAACCCTCAATGGTGTGGTTGTTTTTTGGCTAAAGCCTACATCAGGGTGAAGCTGTCACACCAAGTGCATTTAACCAGCAATAGTCTGTTCATTTTTTGGCCATATACAAAATCAGGGGCAAGCTGCGCCTGTCACCAAGTGCATTTAACCCTCAATGGTGTGGTTGTTTTTTGGCTAAAGCCTACATCAGGGTGAAGCTGTCACACCAAGTGCATTTAACCAGCAATAGTCTGTTCATTTTTTGGCCATATACAAAATCAGGGGCAAGCTGCGCCTGTCACCAAGTGCATTTAACCCTCAATGGTGTGGTTGTTTTCTGGCTAAAGCCTACATCAGGGTGAAGCTGTCACACCAAGTGCATTTAACCAGCAATAGTCTGTTTATTTTTTGGCCATATACTACATCAGGGGCAAGCTGCGCCCGTCACCAAGTGCATTTAACCCTCAGTAGTGTGGTTGGTCAAGCTGTGACACCAAGTGCATTTAACCAGCAATAGTCTGTTCATTTTTTGGCCATATACTACATCAGGGGCAAGCTGCGCCCGTCACCAAGTGCATTTAACCAGCAATAGTGTGGTTATTTTTTGGCCATATCCCAGTCTAATTCTGTCACTAAATCCATACCGGTCACCCAGCACCTAAATACTAGGCCTCAAATTTATATCCCGCTAAATCTCTCGTTACCGCTGTCCTGTTGTAGCTGGGAAAGTTATTTAGTGTCCGTCAAAGCACATTTTTTGTTCTGGGTTGAAGTACAATTCCCAATTTAGCAATTTCATAATTTAGTGGTTTCTGCTATATCAGAGCTATTTGAAATCTATCCCTAAAAGGGTATATAATATTCAAGGTGCACATTGGGTCATTCAGAATAACTTCACACACACCCGCTACTGTGTATTTTCAAGTCTAATTCTGTCACTAAACCCATACCTGTCACCCAGCGCCTAAATACTAGGCCTCAAATTTATATCCTGCTAAATCTCTCGTTACCGCTGTCCTGTTGTAGCTGGGAAAGTTATTTAGTGTCCGTCAAAGCACATTTTTTGTTCTGGGTTGAAGTACAATTCCCAATTTAGCAATTTCATAATTTAGTGGTTTCTGCTATATCAGAGCTATTTGAAATCTATCCCTAAAAGGGTATATAATATTCAAGGTGCACATTGGGTCATTCAGAATAACTTCACACACACCCGCTACTGTGTATTTCCAAGTCTAATTCTGTCACTAAACCCATACCTGTCACCCAGCGCCTAAATACTAGGCCTCAAATTTATATCCTGCTAAATCTCTCGTTACCGCTGTACTGTTGTTGCTTGGAAAGATATTTAGTGTCCGTCAAAGCACATTTTTTGTTCTGGGTTGAAGTACAATTCCCAATTTAGCAATTTCATAATTTAGTGGTTTCTGCTATATCAGAGCTATTTGAAATCTATCCCTAAAAGGGTATATAATATTCAAGGTGCACATTGGGTCATTCAGAATAACTTCACACACACCCGCTACTGTGTATTTTCAAGTCTAATTCTGTCACTAAACCCATACCTGTCACCCAGCGCCTAAATACTAGGCCTCAAATTTATATCCTGCTAAATCTCTCGTTACCGCTGTCCTGTTGTAGCTGGGAAAGTTATTTAGTGTCCGTCAAAGCACATTTTTTCTTCTGGGTTGAAATACAATTCCCAATTTAGCAATTTCATAATTTAGTGGTTTCTGCTATATCAGAGCTATTTGAAATCTATCCCTAAAAGGGTAGATCATATTGAAGGTGCACATAGGGTCATTCAGAATAACTTCACACACACCCGCTACTGTGTATTTCCAAGTCTAATTCTGTCACTAAACCCATACCTGTCACCCAGCGCCTAAATACTAGGCCTCAAATTTATATCCCGCTAAATCTCTCGTTACCGCTGTCCTGTTGTTGCTTGGAAAGATATTTAGTGTCCGTCAAAGCACATTTTTTGTTCTGGGTTGAAGTACAATTCCCAATTTAGCAATTTCATAATTTAGTGGCTTCTGCTATATCAGAGCTATTTGAAATCTATCCCTAAAAGGGTATATAATATTCAAGGTGCACATTGGGTCATTCAGAATAACTTCACACACACCCGCTACTGTGTATTTTCAAGTCTAATTCTGTCACTAAACCCATACCTGTCACCCAGCGCCTAAATACTAGGCCTCAAATTTATATCCTGCTAAATCTCTCGTTACCGCTGTCCTGTTGTAGCTGGGAAAGTTATTTAGTGTCCGTCAAAGCACATTTTTTCTTCTGGGTTGAAATACAATTCCCAATTTAGCAATTTCATAATTTAGTGGTTTCTGCTATATCAGAGCTATTTGAAATCTATCCCTAAAAGGGTAGATCATATTGAAGGTGCACATAGGGTCATTCAGAATAACTTCACACACACCCGCTACTGTGTATTTCCAAGTCTAATTCTGTCACTAAACCCATACCTGTCACCCAGCGCCTAAATACTAGGCCTCAAATTTATATCCCGCTAAATCTCTCGTTACCGCTGTCCTGTTGTAGCTGGGAAAGTTATTTAGTGTCCGTCAAAGCACATTTTTTGTTCTGGGTTGAAGTACAATTCCCAATTTAGCAATTTCATAATTTAGTGGTTTCTGCTATATCAGAGCTATTTGAAATCTATCCCTAAAAGGGTATATAATATTCAAGGTGCACATTGGGTCATTCAGAATAACTTCACACACACCCGCTACTGTGTATTTCCAAGTCTAATTCTGTCACTAAACCCATACCTGTCACCCAGCGCCTAAATACTAGGCCTCAAATTTATATCCTGCTAAATCTCTCGTTACCGCTGTACTGTTGTTGCTTGGAAAGATATTTAGTGTCCGTCAAAGCACATTTTTTGTTCTGGGTTGAAGTACAATTCCCAATTTAGCAATTTCATAATTTAGTGGTTTCTGCTATATCAGAGCTATTTGAAATCTATCCCTAAAAGGGTATATAATATTCAAGGTGCACATTGGGTCATTCAGAATAACTTCACACACACCCGCTACTGTGTATTTTCAAGTCTAATTCTGTCACTAAACCCATACCTGTCACCCAGCGCCTAAATACTAGGCCTCAAATTTATATCCTGCTAAATCTCTCGTTACCGCTGTACTGTTGTTGCTGGGCAAGATATTTAGTGTCCGTCAAAGCACATTTTTTGTTCTGGGTTGAAATACAATTCCCAATTTAGCAATTTCATAATTTAGTGGTTTCTGCTATATCAGAGCTATTTGAAATCTATCCCTAAAAGGGTATATAATATTCAAGGTGCACATTGGGTCATTCAGAATAACTTCACACACACCCGCTACTGTGTATTTTCAAGTCTAATTCTGTCACTAAACCCATACCTGTCACCCAGCGCCTAAATACTAGGCCTCAAATTTATATCCTGCTAAATCTCTCGTTACCGCTGTACTGTTGTTGCTGGGCAAGATATTTAGTGTCCGTCAAAGCACATTTTTTGTTCTGGGTTGAAATACAATTCCCAATTTAGCAATTTCATAATTTAGTGGTTTCTGCTATATCAGAGCTATTTGAAATCTATCCCTAAAAGGGTATATAATATTCAAGGTGCACATTGGGTCATTCAGAATAACTTCACACACACCCGCTACTGTGTATTTCCAAGTCTAATTCTGTCACTAAACCCATACCTGTCACCCAGCGCCTAAATACTAGGCCTCAAATTTATATCCCGCTAAATCTGTCCCTAGTGCTGTAGCTGGGCGAGTTATTTAGTGTCCGTTCAAGCACATTTCTTGTTCTGGGTTGAAATACAATTCCCAATTTAGCAATTTCATAATTTAGTGGTTTCTGCTATATCAGAGCTATTTGAAATCTATCCCTAAAAGGGTATATAATATTCAAGGTGCCCATAGGGTCATTCAGAATAACTTCACACACCCGCTACTGTGCATTTCCAAATCTAATTCTGTCACTAAACCCATACCTGTCACCCAGCGCCTAAATACTAGGCCTCAAATTTATATCCCGCTAAATCTCTCGTTACCGCTGTCCTGTTGTGGCTGGGAAAGTTATTTAGTGTCCGTCAAAGCACATTTTTTGTTCTGGGTTGAAATACAATTCCCAATTTAGCAATTTCATAATTTAGTCGTTTCTGCTATATCAGAGCTATTTGAAATCTATCCCTAAAAGGGTAGATCATATTGAAGGTGCACATAGGGTCATTCAGAATAACTTCACACACACGCTTCTGTGCATTTCCAAGTCTAATTCTGTCACTAAATCCATACCGGTCACCCAGCGCCTAAATACTAGGCCTCAAATTTATATCCCGCTGAATTTGAATACAATACATTGGGCCAAATAATATATTTGTTGTTGTGGTGAACCATAACAATGAGAAAAACATCTAGTAAGGGACGCGGACGTGGACATGGTCGTGGTGGTGTTAGTGGACCCTCTGGTGCTGGGAGAAGACGTGGCCGTTCTGCCACATCCACACGTCCTAGTGTACCAACTACCTCAGGTCCCAGTAGCCGCCAGAATTTACAGCGATATATGGTGGGGCCCAATGCCGTTCTAAGGATGGTAAGGCCTGAGCAGGTACAGGCATTAGTCAATTGGGTGGCCGACAGTGGATCCAGCACGTTCACATTATCTCCCACCCAGTCTTCTGCAGAAAGCGCACAGATGGCGCCTGAAAACCAACCCCATCAGTCTGTCACATCACCCCCATGCATACCAGGGAAACTGTCTCAGCCTCAAGTTATGCAGCAGTCTCTTATGCTGTTTGAAGACTCCGCTGGCAGGGTTTCCCAAGGGCATCCACCTAGCCCTTCCCCAGCGGTGAAAGACATAGAATGCACTGACGCACAACCACTTATGTTTCCTGATGATGAGGACATGGGAATACCACCTCAGCATGTCTCTGATGATGACGAAACACAGGTGCCAACTGCTGCGTCTTTCTGCAGTGTGCAGACTGAACAGGAGGTCAGGGATCAAGACTGGGTGGAAGACGATGCAGGGGACGATGAGGTCCTAGACCCCACATGGAATGAAGGTCGTGCCACTGACTTTCACAGTTCGGAGGAAGAGGCAGTGGTGAGACCGAGCCAACAGCGTAGCAAAAGAGGGAGCAGTGGGCAAAAGCAGAACACCCGCCGCCAAGAGACTCCGCCTGCTACTGACCGCCGCCATCTGGGACCGAGCACCCCAAAGGCAGCTTCAAGGAGTTCCCTGGCATGGCACTTCTTCAAACAATGTGCTGACGACAAGACCCGAGTGGTTTGCACGCTGTGCCATCAGAGCCTGAAGCGAGGCATTAACGTTCTGAACCTGAGCACAACCTGCATGACCAGGCACCTGCATGCAAAGCATGAACTGCAGTGGAGTAAACACCTTAAAACCAAGGAAGTCACTCAGGCTCCCCCTGCTACCTCTTCTGCTGCTGCCGCCTCGGCCTATTCTGCTGCTGCCGCCTCGGCCTCTTCCTCCGCCTCTGGAGGAACGTTGGCACCTGCCGCCCAGCAAACAGGGGATGTACCACCAACACCACCACCACCACCTCCGTCACCAAGCGTCTCAACCATGTCACACGCCAGCGTTCAGCTCTCCATCTCACAAACATTTGATAGAAAGCGTAAATTCCCACCTAGCCACCCTCGATCCCTGGCCCTGAATGCCAGCATTTCTAAACTACTGGCCTATGAAATGCTGTCATTTAGGCTGGTGGACACAGACAGCTTCAAACAGCTCATGTCGCTTGCTGTCCCACAGTATGTTGTTCCCAGCCGGCACTACTTCTCCAAGAGAGCCGTGCCTTCCCTGCACAACCAAGTATCCGATAAAATCAAGTGTGCACTGCGCAACGCCATCTGTGGCAAGGTCCACCTAACCACAGATACGTGGACCAGTAAGCACGGCCAGGGACGCTATATCTCCCTAACTGCACACTGGGTAAATGTAGTGGCAGCTGGGCCCCAGGCGGAGAGCTGTTTGGCGCACGTCCTTCCGCCGCCAAGGATCGCAGGGCAACATTCTTTGCCTCCTGTTGCCACCTCCTCCTTCTCGGCTTCCTCCTCCTCTTCTTCCACCTGCTCATCCAGTCAGCCACACACCTTCACCACCAACTTCAGCACAGCCCGGGGTAAACGTCAGCAGGCCATTCTGAAACTCATATGTTTGGGGGACAGGCCCCACACCGCACAGGAGTTGTGGCGGGGTATAGAACAACAGACCGACGAGTGGTTGCTGCCGGTGAGCCTCAAGCCCGGCCTGGTGGTGTGTGATAATGGGCGAAATCTCGTTGCAGCTCTGGGACTAGCCAATTTGACGCACATCCCTTGCTTGGCGCATGTGCTGAATTTGGTGGTGCAGAAGTTCATTCACAACTACCCCGACATGTCAGAGCTGCTGCATAAAGTGCGGGCCGTCTGTTCGCGCTTCCGGCGTTCACATCCTGCTGCTGCTCGCCTGTCTGCGCTACAGCGTAACTTCGGCCTTCCCGCTCACCGCCTCCTATGCGACGTGCCCACCAGGTGGAACTCCACCTTGCACATGCTGGACAGACTGTGCGAGCAGCAGCAGGCCATAGTGGAGTTTCAGCTGCAGCACGCACGGGTCAGTCGCACTACAGAACAGCACCACTTCACCACCAATGACTGGGCCTCCATGCGAGACCTGTGTGCCCTGTTGCGCTGTTTCGAGTACTCCACCAACATGGCCAGTGGCGATGACACCGTTATCAGCGTTACAATACCACTTCTATGTCTCCTTGAGAAAACACTTAGGGCGATGATGGAAGAGGAGGTGGCCCAGGAGGAGGAGGAGGAGGAGGAGGAAGAGGGGTCATTTTTAGCACTTTCAGGCCAGTCTCTTCGAAGTGACTCAGAGGGAGGTTTTTGGCAACAGCAGAGGCCAGGTACAAATGTGGCCAGCCAGGGCCCACTACTGGAGGACGAGGAGGACGAGGATGAGGAGGAGGTGGAGGAGGATGAGGATGAAGCATGGTCACAGCGGGGTGGCACCCAACGCAGCTCGGGTCCATCACTGGTGCGTGGCTGGGGGGAAAGGCAGGACGATGACGATACGCCTCCCACAGAGGACAGCTTGTCCTTACCCCTGGGCAGCCTGGCACACATGAGCGACTACATGCTGCAGTGCCTGCGCAACGACAGCAGAGTTGCCCACATTTTAACCTGTGCGGACTACTGGGTTGCCACCCTGCTGGATCCACGCTACAAAGACAATGTGCCCACCTTACTTCCTGCACTGGAGCGTGATAGGAAGATGCGCGAGTACAAGCGCACGTTGGTAGACGCGCTACTGAGAGCATTCCCAAATGTCACAGGGGAACAAGTGGAAGCCCAAGGCCAAGGCAGAGGAGGAGCAAGAGGTCGCCAAGGCAGCTGTGTCACGGCCAGCTCCTCTGAGGGCAGGGTTAGCATGGCAGAGATGTGGAAAACTTTTGTCAACACGCCACAGCTAACTGCACCACCACCTGATACGCAACGTGTTAGCAGGAGGCAACATTTCACTAACATGGTGGAACAGTACGTGTGCACACCCCTCCACGTACTGACTGATGGTTCGGCCCCATTCAACTTCTGGGTCTCTAAATTGTCCACGTGGCCAGAGCTAGCCTTTTATGCCTTGGAGGTGCTGGCCTGCCCGGCAGCCAGCGTTTTGTCTGAACGTGTATTCAGCACGGCAGGGGGCGTCATTACAGACAAACGCAGCCGCCTGTCTACAGCCAATGTGGACAAGCTGACGTTCATAAAAATGAACCAGGCATGGATCCCACAGGACCTGTCCGTCCCTTGTCCAGATTAGACATTAACTACCTCCCCATAACCATATATTATTGGACTCCAGGGCACTTCCTCATTCAATCCTATTTTTATTTTCATTTTACCATTATATTGCAAGGCTACCCAAAGTTGAATGAACCTCTCCTCTGCCTGTGTGCTAGGCCTAAATATATGCCAATGGATTGTTGCAGTGGTGGCTGACGTGAAGCCTCATTCTCTGCTATGACATGCAGACTGATTCTCTGGTGACATGAAGCCAGATCCTCTGTTACGGGACCTCTCTCCTCTGCCTGGGTGCTGGGCCTAAATATCTGACAATGGACTGTTGCATTGGTGGCTGACGTGAAGCCTGATTCTCTGCTATGACATGCAGACTAATTCTCTGCTGACATGAAGCCAGATTGTCTGTTACGGGACCTCTCTCCTCTGCCTGGGTGCTGGGCCTAAATTTATGAAAATGGACTGTTGCAGTGGTGGGTGACGTGAAGCCTGATTCTCTGCTATGACATGAAGACTGATTCTCTCCTGACATGAAGCCAGATTGTCTGTTACGGGACCTCTCTCCTCTGCCTGGGTGCTGGGCCTAAATTTATGAAAATGGACTGTTACAGTGGTGGGTGACGTGAAGCCTGATTCTCTGCTATGATATGAAGACTGATTCTCTGCTGACATGAAGCCAGATTGTCTGTTACGGGACCTCTCTCCTCTGCCTGGGTGCTGGGCCTAAATTTATGAAAATGGACTCTTACAGTGGTGGGTGACGTGAAGCCTGATTCTCTGCTATGACATGAAGACTGATTCTCTGCTGACATGAAGCCAGATCCTCTGTTACGGGACCTCTCTCCTCTGCCTGGGTGCTGGGCCTAAATTTATGAAAATGGACTGTTGCAGTGGTGGGTGACGTGAAGCCTGATTCTCTGCTATGACATGAAGACTGATTCTCTGCTGACATGAAGCCAGATCCTCTGTTACGGGACCTCTCTCCTCTGCCTGGGTGCTGGGCCTAAATATCTGACAATGGACTGTTGCATTGGTGGCTGACGTGAAGCCTGATTCTCTGCTATGATATGAAGACTGATTCTCTGCTGACATGAAGCCAGATTGTCTGTTACGGGACCTCTCTCCTCTGCCTGTGTGCTAGGCCTAAATATATGCCAATGGATTGTTGCAGTGGTGGCTGACGTGAAGCCTGATTCTCTGCTATGACATGCAGACTGATTCTCTGGTGACATGAAGCCAGATCCTCTGTTACGGGACCTCTCTCCTCTGCCTGGGTGCTGGGCCTAAATATATGAAAATGGACTGTTGCAGTGGTGGGTGACGTGAAGCCTGATTCTCTGCTATGACATGCAGACTGATTCTCTGGTGACATGAAGCCAGATCCTCTGTTACGGGACCTCTCTCCTCTGCCTGGGTGCTGGGCCTAAATTTATGAAAATGGACTGTTGCAGTGGTGGGTGACGTGAAGCCTCATTCTCTGCTATGACATGCAGACTGATTCTCTGCTGACATGAAGCCAGATTGTCTGTTACGGGACCTCTCTCCTCTGCCTGTGTGCTAGGCCTAAATATATGCCAATGGATTGTTGCAGTGGTGGCTGACGTGAAGCCTGATTCTCTGCTATGACATGCAGACTGATTCTCTGGTGACATGAAGCCAGATCCTCTGTTACGGGACCTCTCTCCTCTGCCTGGGTGCTGGGCCTAAATATCTGACAATGGACTGTTGCATTGGTGGCTGACGTGAAGCCTGATTCTCTGCTATGATATGAAGACTGATTCTCTGCTGACATGAAGCCAGATTGTCTGTTACGGGACCTCTCTCCTCTGCCTGTGTGCTAGGCCTAAATATATGCCAATGGATTGTTGCAGTGGTGGCTGACGTGAAGCCTGATTCTCTGCTATGACATGCAGACTGATTCTCTGGTGACATGAAGCCAGATCCTCTGTTACGGGACCTCTCTCCTCTGCCTGGGTGCTGGGCCTAAATTTATGAAAATGGACTGTTGCAGTGGTGGGTGACGTGAAGCCTGATTCTCTGCTATGACATGCAGACTGATTCTCTGGTGACATGAAGCCAGATCCTCTGTTACGGGACCTCTCTCCTCTGCCTGGGTGCTGGGCCTAAATTTATGAAAATGGACTGTTGCAGTGGTGGGTGACGTGAAGCCTCATTCTCTGCTATGACATGCAGACTGATTCTCTGCTGACATGAAGCCAGATTGTCTGTTACGGGACCTCTCTCCTCTGCCTGGGTGCTGGGCCTGAATTTATGACAATGGACTGTTGCAGTGGTGGCTGACGTGAAGCCTGATTCTCTGCTATGATATGAAGACTGATTCTCTGCTGACATGAAGCCAGATTGTCTGTTACGGGACCTCTCTCCTCTGCCTGGGTGCCGGGGCCTAAATATCTGAGAATGGACTGTTCCAGTGGTGGGTAACGGGAAGCCAGATTCTCTGCTATGATATGAAGACTGATTCTCTGCTGACATGAAGCCAGATTGTCTGTTACGGGACCTCTCTCCTCTGCCTGGGTGCTGGGCCTAAATTTATGAAAATGGACTATTACAGTGGTGGGTGACGTGAAGCCTGATTCTCTGCTATGACATGAAGACTGATTCTCTGCTGACATGAAGCCAGATTGTCTGTTACGGGACCTCTCTCCTCTGCCTGGGTGCCGGGGCCTAAATATCTGAGAATGGACTGTTCCAGTGGTGGGTGACGGGAAGCCAGATTCTCTGCTATGGAACCTCTCTCCAATTGATTTTGGTTAATTTTTATTTATTTAATTTTTATTTTAATTAATTTCCCTATCCACATTTGTTTGCAGGGGATTTACCTACATGTTGCTGCCTTTTGCAGCCCTCTAGCCCTTTCCTGGGCTGTTTTACAGCCGTTTTAGTGCCGAAAAGTTCGGGTCCCCATTGACTTCAATGGGGTTCGGGTTCGGGACGAAGTTCGGATCGGGTTCGGATCCCGAACCCGAACATTTCCGGGATGTTCGGCCGAACTTCTCGAACCCGAACATCCAGGTGTTCGCTCAACTCTACTTTTGAATATTATCCTTAGACAGAATTATTTTCAGTTTTAGGATAAATTCTACAAACAAATCAGGGGTGTGGCGATGGGGTCCCATGTGGCCCCCACGTACGCCAATATTTTAATGAGGTGTTTTGAGGAGGATGTCGTCCATGTATCCCACCACAGCAGGAATATCCTGAGGTGGTGGAGATACATCGACGACATCTTCCTCATATGGACTGGTGACTGCTCTGAGCTATTGGAGTTTCAAAGCTATTTGAATGGCATTAATGAAGAGTTACAATTTACTCTCATATACTCCAATACTGAAATCCAATTTCTGGATACTACTGTCATGTATCATGAAGGTCGGTTACAAACTAGGTTTATTTACTAAACCTACTGACAAAAACACCCTTTTGCACTTCCAGAGTAGCCATCCGCAGAACATGGTAAAGCACCTCCCCTTTTCCCAGTTCCTCAGGGCCAAAAGGATTATCTCTGATCCTGGCATATTGGATAAATCACTGGAAATGATGGTGGAAAAGTTCAGACATAGAGGCTACCCTCCTGAGTTGCTATCATCCCAAGTGGACCGTGTCCAAAATTTGGATAGAAATGACATACTAAAGAGAAGGGAAAGACAGGGTCCCCACAATAGGATCCCCTTCATTACAAAGTATACGGAACATAGTGGTATGATTAATCGTATCATTATTAAACATTGGGGTATCTTGGTGGGTTGCCTCAGTCAGGTACCAGAATTTAAATCTCCTCCACTATTTTCTTACAAAAGATCCAGAAATTTACGTGACCAATTAGTTCATGCTGATATAGGTCCTGGACCTGGTTTGACACAGACATCTTTGATACAACGCAGCATGGGATGTTTCCTGTGTCTTAGTTGTGTCAATTGTAAACATATCTGTAAAGGAAAAATGTTCATACATCCGCTGACTCATGTGAGATATCCAATTTCTTTCTATCTCACCTGTAATTCTAATTTTGTGGTCTAAGTCTTGAGTTGCCCCTGTAAACTACTGTACGTAGGTGAGACATCTACGGATCTTAAAACCAGATTAAACAATCACCGCTCCACTATAAGGAAAAAACATCGGGATCTACCCATCCCTGAACACTTTGTGGAGATGAATCACACAGAACACCAATTAAAATGCTGGATTATAGATCATATTCCTTTGCCCAGACGAGGAGGTAATAGGAATCTATTACTGAAGAGGAAAGAGTTATTTTGGATACATACGTTGAATACATTGAGACCTAATGGTCTCAATGTGGATTTCAATCTAGGGGTTTGCACATGAAGGAGTGGTTTGCCCTATGATGTTATGTACTATCTGCCATTCGGCTTTCGTTTGGTTGTAGGTAATAATAAAACACAAATGCTATTATAAGATCTAACCTACAATTTTATTTTATTTCTTTCTCTAAATAAATATTTTTCATCTTATATTGCAGTGTCATGGTCTTACCTTCTCACTGTTCTCCTTCGTTTGACATGTGCTGGCGGCCATCTTGGTTTCTGGGTTTCTTGTAGCCTCCCACCCTGCGGCTCCTCCTTCCCACTGGGAGGAGCTGGATGCCTAGCTCATATATATAGAAGGTCTGTGGCTTCAGTTCCTTGCTTGGTCCTCCTGTGTGCACATGCTTCAAAGACTGCTGCTGCTTCTGGTTCCTGATCCTGGCCTCGTCTGACTACCCCGTTGGTTTCCGATCCTGGCTTCGTCTGACTACCCCGTTGGTTCCCGATCCTGGCTTCGTCTGACTACCCCGTTGGTTCCTGATCCTGGCTACGTCTGACTACCCTCCTGGTTCCTGACCTCCGTCTACGCAAGACCCTGCTTCAGTTTAGCCATCCGTTTGGACTTTAGCTACGGCTTGATTTTCAATAAAGCCTTCTTATTCCACCTATCTCTGTTGTACGTCTGGTTCATGGTTCCATGACATTAGGACCAAGCCATGAATTCTGACGGTACAGGGCCATCCTCGCTACCTACGCTGGTTGCCAGACTTGATCAACAGGATCACCTGTTGGGTCGGTTCGCTGTGGCGTTACAAACCCTGCTTGAACGCACGGCTCATTTAGCTTCCGTTGCCGATGGGTCGGTTGTCGCTCCTGGGCCCGCTCCTACTGCCGCTCCGGTTGTTGCGCCAGAGTCTACCCCGACACCTGTTGCTGCACCTGCGGTGTTTCGGGGTATGACCCGTTCTGCCCCCCTTCCACAGCGCTTTGGGGGAGAGCCAACTCAGTGCCGAGGTTTCCTTAACCAGGTGGGCATTTATTTCGAGTTGCTGCCACATGCCTTTCCTACTGAGAGATCAAAGGTGGGCTTCTTGATCTCGCTGCTCTCGGACAAGGCCTTGGCCTGGGCCAGCCCTTTATGGGAGAACAACAATCCGGTGGTTGCCGAGTTTTCCGGTTTTGTTGCTTCTCTTCGGAAGGTATTCGATGTGCCGGCTCGTGCTGCCTCTGCTGCGAAGCTCCTTATGTCCATCAGACAGGGTTCACGATCCGTAGCTGAATACGCCATTGAGTTTCGTACCCTGGCAGCAGAGGTGGGCTGGAATAATGAGGCTCTGGTCGCTGCTTTCTCTCATGGTCTCTCGGATGCCTTGAAGGATGAGATTGCAGCCAAGGACCTACCAGTGGAGCTCGAGTCCCTTATTTCTTTCCTGATTTTGATTGACACCAGACTCAGGGAGAGACCTTCCTTTAAGGAGAGCCTGCGGAGGCCTTCTAACAGATTGGCGCCTACGTTTGCTGTCCCACCCGTGCCTCCCTCTCCTCCCACGCCTCCTGGGGATGACTGGTCTGGGGGTCAACCCATGCAGCTGGGGGTTGCTCGCCTGTCCGAGGGGGAGAGGGTACTCCGGAGACGCGAGGGCCGATGCATGTACTGTGGTCTCGGTGGGCATTTTCGGTTGGCATGCCCGAACCGTCCGGGAAACGCTCGCACCTGAGATCCTGTCGGGGGCAGATCTTGGGTGGAGTCTCCTCGTCCCCGGTTTCCCGTGTTGACAAACCACTGATTACTGTTGTCCTCTCCTGGGTCGGGGGCTCGGTGACGACCCAGGCGTTGGTGGACTCTGGTGCTGGTGGCTTGTTCATTGATAGTGTGTTCGCCGCCGCCAATTCCATTCCTCTGCAGCCTCGAGGTTCCCCACTGGCTCTTGAGGCGATAGACGGCAGACCCCTTCTGCCGCCACACGTGACTCAGGAGACCCTTCCAGTGGGGATGGTCATTGGTGCCGTTCACAGAGAGTCGGTCTGTCTCCAGGTTATTTCGTCTCCACACTACTCGGTGGTCTTGGGGTACCCCTGGCTCCAGAAGCATAATCCGACTTTCGATTGGAGATCGGCCGAGATCCTCTCGTGGTCACCGCAGTGTGGGGCTAGTTGCATCCATGGGCCTGTCAAGTTGCTGTGTACTTCCTCGGACTCTCTGTTGCCTCCTGAATACGAGGAGTACCGGGATGTATTCGATAAGGTGCGTGCGGTTGCCCTACCTCCGCACCGCCCATACGATTGTGCCATAGAGTTACAATCTGGTGCCGTTCCTCCTCGTGGCAAAGTCTATCCACTGTCGGTAGCGGAGAATGAGGCCATGGAGGAGTACGTGAGGGAGGCGCTTTCACGCGGACACATTCGCAAATCCTCGTCTCCGGCAGGGGCTGGATTTTTCTTTGTGAAAAAGAAGGGCGGTGAGTTGAGGCCTTGCATCGACTACAGGGGTCTCAATCGCATCACGATCAAGAACGCTTACCCGATACCCTTGATTTCCGAGCTGTTCGATCGCCTCAAAGGGGCCACGGTCTTTACCAAACTCGACCTGAGGGCGGCATATAACCTGGTAAGGATCAAGGCGGGCGATGAGTGGAAGACCGCGTTTAACACCAGGACCGGTCATTATGAATCCTTGGTTATGCCCTTTGGGTTGTGCAATGCGCCCGCAGTCTTCCAGGAATTCATCAACGATGTTTTCCGTGACCTGTTGCAGCAGTGTGTGGTGGTCTATTTGGATGACATCTTGGTATATTCTGCATCCATGGAGGCCCACATTCTGGATGTCAGACGAGTGTTGCAACGCTTACGAGAGAACAAGCTGTTCGGTAAGCTTGAGAAATGCGAATTTCACCGATCCCAGGTAACCTTCTTAGGTTACATCATTTCCGCTGAGGGGTTCTCCATGGATCCTGAGAAGGTTTCGGCTGTCTTACAGTGGCCCCAGCCCAGTGGGCTTCGTGCCCTGCAGCGCTTTTTGGGCTTCGCCAATTATTATCGGAAGTTCATCAGGGACTTTTCCATGCTAGCCAAGCCTCTCACGGATCTGACCAGGAAGGGCAGTAATCCTCAGGTCTGGCCGCTCGAGGCCATCCGAGCTTTTGAGGCTCTAAAGTCCGCCTTTGTGTCGGCTCCGATTCTGTCGCATCCCAACCCTGGGTTGCCTTTTGTCCTCGAGGTCGACGCGTCTGAGACGGGAGTAGGCGCCCTCCTGTCTCAGCGTAGAACACCAGAGGGTCCTCTGCTTCCTTGTGGGTTTTACTCCCGGAAACTGTCTTCCGTGGAGTGCAACTATCAGATTGGTGACAGGGAGTTATTGGCCATCGTGCAGGCCCTTAAAGAATGGAGGCACTTGCTCGAGGGCTCGGTGGTTCCGGTTCTCATCCTGACGGACCACAAGAATCTGACCTACCTCTCTGAGGCCAAGAGATTGACACCACGTCAGGCCAGATGGGCTCTGTTCTTGTCACGTTTTAATTACGTGGTTTCCTACCTACCCGGCTCCAAGAACATCAGAGCGGATGCCTTATCACGGCAGTACTCCGAGCTGTCCGGGGAGGAGTCGATTCCGACTACGGTCATACCCCCGAATCAGATCCTGGCTGCTATTCGCACCAGCCTGACCTCTCCTCTGGGTGAGCAGATTTTGGCGGCTCAATCTGGTGCTCCCTCTGGGAGACCCAACGGCAGATGTTTTGTGCCTGAGGAGTTGCGCACTCGGTTGTTGCGAACCTACCATAACTCCAAGGCCGCGGGGCACCCTGGAAAGAATCAGCTGTCCTGGGCGGTTTCACGTCTGTTCTGGTGGCCTTCTCTACGTTCCGACATCGCCGCATATGTAGCGGCATGCTCCGTTTGTGCCCAGAGTAAGTCCCCTCGGCACCTTCCGTTGGGCCTTTTGCAACCCATAGCCACCGGGGAGCGTCCATGGTCACACCTGGGGATGGATTTCATTGTGGACCTTCCTGCATCCCGAGGCCATACGGTCATTCTCATGATTGTGGATCGGTTTTCCAAAATGTGCCACTGTGTTCCTCTCAAGAAGTTACCCTCTGCACAAGAGTTGGCCTCGATTTTTGCCAGGGAGGTCTTCCGGTTGCACGGTTTGCCCAAGGAGATTGTGTCGGATCGGGGGAGTCAGTTTGTGTCCAGGTTCTGGCGCGCCTTTTGCTCCCAGTTGGGGATTCATCTCTCTTTCTCCTCGGCCTACCACCCTCAGTCCAATGGGGCCGCAGAACGATCCAATCAGGCCTTGGAGCAATTCCTTCGTTGCTATGTCTCCGATCACCAAGACAATTGGGTTGACCTCCTGCCTTGGGCTGAGTTTGCCAGGAACACGGCGGTGAACTCTTCCTCTGGGACGTCTCCCTTCATGGCCAATTATGGGTTCCAACCTGCCGTGTTACCGGAGGTATTCTCTCCCCAGGATACTCCGGCTGTGGAGGATCACCTTTCCGTCCTACGTACTTCTTGGGTACAGATCCAGAGGTCCCTTGAGGTCTCTGCGCAACGCCAGAGACTCCAGGCTAATCGCAGACGAGCGCCCGCTCCTTCCTACCAGGTCGGAGACCGTGTATGGTTGTCCACCCGCAACCTCAACCTTCGAGTGCCCACTCCCAAGCTGGCGCCTCGCTTTGTTGGTCCCTTCCGAGTGCTTCACAGGGTAAACCCGGTAGCCTATGCCCTTGCGCTTCCTCCTGGCATGCGGATCTCCAACGTGTTTCATGTCTCCCTGTTGAAGCCATTGGTGTGTAATCGTTTCACTTCCTCGGTTCCTCGGCCCCGTCCGGTCCAAGTGGGCAATCGTGAGGAATATGAGGTGAGCAATATCCTGGACTCACGCCTGGTCCGCGGTCGGTTGCAGTTTTTGGTCCATTGGCGTGGTTATGGTCCAGAGGAGCGTTCCTGGGTTCCCTCCACAGATGTCCATGCTCCTGCGTTGCTCCGAGCCTTCCACGCACGCTTCCCTCTGAAACCGTTCCTTACTCCGCGGAGGAGGGGCCCTTGAGGGGGAGGTACTGTCATGGTCTTACCTTCTCACTGTTCTCCTTCGTTTGACATGTGCTGGCGGCCATCTTGGTTTCTGGGTTTCTTGTAGCCTCCCACCCTGCGGCTCCTCCTTCCCACTGGGAGGAGCTGGATGCCTAGCTCATATATATAGAAGGTCTGTGGCTTCAGTTCCTTGCTTGGTCCTCCTGTGTGCACATGCTTCAAAGACTGCTGCTGCTTCTGGTTCCTGATCCTGGCCTCGTCTGACTACCCCGTTGGTTTCCGATCCTGGCTTCGTCTGACTACCCCGTTGGTTCCCGATCCTGGCTTCGTCTGACTACCCCGTTGGTTCCTGATCCTGGCTACGTCTGACTACCCTCCTGGTTCCTGACCTCCGTCTACGCAAGACCCTGCTTCAGTTTAGCCATCCGTTTGGACTTTAGCTACGGCTTGATTTTCAATAAAGCCTTCTTATTCCACCTATCTCTGTTGTACGTCTGGTTCATGGTTCCATGACATGCAGATGATTGGTTGATACAAGAAGAGGAGTTATGGAATGACTATGCTGTCCTGCCACATTGAGATACACCGTGTTCCACATTTTGACTGTGCCCATAATTTGGCTATACTTGGATTGAATTGTGTATTGGGGTTGGACTGTGTTCCGATATATACCATAAATCTTTCATATAGTACATACTTATAAGGAGAACCCTGTATATGGCATCTTTAGGAGGCGTTATTGGGGCGGCACTTGTTGCACGATCGGTACGGGGGTGTCGATCGAGCACTTATCGCACGCCCACTGTAGGGATACCATGACCCCTTGACAGGGTTGCCTGGATCCCTCGTTTTGCCTTCAGATTAGCAACATAGTATATATATTAATTAATGATGGTCAATTGTCCAGTATCAAATATGGCGTGTCTGCGGTCGCAGTATTGTGAGCATGCGCATGAAAAGTAATGGAGACGTTGTACTCCGCGACGCAGGTAGTGAAATGGGACGCCGCAATTAGGCGTAGTATGACGCGAACTAGCCGGGACGGATCTTGACGCCTGCGCGTTCCATCAGGTTAGACACCAACTGTGGCCATTGCGGACATGTGGATACACGCTGACCCTGTGGTAGGTCACCATTGATCCTTCTTACTCCTCCTTGTTTTTAGTTAATGGGATTAAAGATATTTGAAGTAGCTGATGTATATTGGTGCCACTTATATTTATATTTTGCATTAAATAAGTTTATATTACTTTGTTATAGATTGTGAATATAATAATATATCACTGGATCTGTCTTTACACATTGCCATTTTTGAAACTATTATGTATGTATTTATTTATTGATCTATACACTAATTGTGATTATTGATCATTGTCATTTTTATAATCATGTACACCTATTTATAATGTGCACTTTCACTTGTGTTTTGTTGCTTGAGAAAGGCTCTGGATTTTGAGCCGAAACGTCGCCTAACTGTGCCACTGTGGCCCAATAAATAATCTTTTTGGGAATTATTGGAGTTACTGTCCTTTTCCGACTATTTACAAGGGTAAGCAGTGAAATTCCCTGGACAAAGCACCCGTTTTTTTGGTGTGAATTGGTGCTGCCAAACGTTTCTTTTTACATATATATATATATATTTGTATATATATATATATATATATATATATATATATAATTGAGAGAACAGGACTGCACTCCAAGTTGTGATGAAAACAAAGTAGTTTTATTCACCCATGTTATGGCATATCTTTGCGACGTTTCAGCTCTTGCGAGCCTTTCTCAAGCTTGAGAAAGGCTCGCAAGAGCTGAAACGTCGCAAAGATATGCCATAACATGGGTGAATAAAACTACTTTGTTTTCATCACAACTTGGAGTGCAGTCCTGTTCTCTCAATTATATTATTGGGGATTGCCGTTGTCCCCTTTTGGATTTTGCACCCACTCTTCAGGCTGGTGCTCCCGCTGGACTTTCTTTTTCTATATATATATATATATATACAAAAAGAAAAAGAAAAAATGAATAAGTTGGCAGCACTAAAAAATAGAAAATAAAAAAACTGAACGGGTGCTATGTCCTAGGGCATAGACTGATAGCCCAATATATAAATGGAAAAATGGACAGCAATCCAAAGCTATAAAATATAAGTGGAACAAAATAGCAGCAGCAACGTTTCGGCTCATCCATAGAGCCTTCCTCAAGCAAACAACACATGTGTCTAGTGACATATATATAGGCAATCAGAAGTATTACAGGTGCATAAGTAATGATAATAACAAACATTATAGTAAAATTACATCAAAAAGCATAATTAGAGATATATATTCCAACAGTGACCACATGATTCCATCATAAAAAATACCTTGATACATAACAACATATCCATATTAAAAATACAATGCATTATAGTGTTTATTTAATGTGTATCATAATAAGTGCTCGATTAGTGACAGGTGATGTAAGTCCAAATCATGGTGTGACACATCGGTGTGGGGAGCGGACTGATCACTGTACATACTATTCAGGTGTGGAGGCGACGCCATGCAAACATGATGCCGTACTGTTATATAAAATATAGTGGGCACTCAATACCTGTAGCTATATATAGGGTACAACACATTTATTTAATATTATACAATATTCATATATATAACTCAATAAAATTGTAAAAAATGGCAATTGATATACTCATAAAAGTTGCAATTGATATATTCCTAAAAATTCACTCCTAAAAATTCATATCCTGTGTTGAGAGTTCATAAGTCAAAGTCTGTATACTGTGTTAAAAATTCCTTTGAGAATTTGCCACATCAATTGGCGATAAAAAGGTATTAAATTGTTATGCAGTTCACTTGATGTGCTGTATACCAAAATTAGTACGGATATACGGGGTAATGTTGAATGATTCCAGGGATGATATAATGCAGTATATTGATGGTACTTACTGCGTTAGTCCACTCTTTATATCTCTGACCGTAATGGCGTCCCACTACAGATCAGGTCACTCACCCTTCTTCTTATGGGCTATGGCGTGTATCGCTCCACAGTTCGTCCCAATGTCAGTTCCCACGTTCATTCAATGGCGCTCTTCCTGCTTGAGTTCAGCGTCCCACGTGTAGTATCACGTGATCGGAGCTTTAACACGTTGTCACGTGATCTCTGCTTTGTTCCAGAGGCGGTACCAACCTCTATGCGGAATATCACTCGCAGGTGCTATGTGCAGTTTTTTCGAGGCAGTCCTTGTTGGATACTGACAATGGCTTTTGAGATGCTGTACAGTTTCTTCTTAACGTTGGGATCTCATCCGCTATCGCTATACGCGTTTCGGGGTTCCGTACCCCTTCATCAGTAGCTGGTTTGTGAGATCCTTCTCCCTTCTTTATATACTGTTATAGATTCCACCCCTTGTTCTAATTGAGGTTCTCTGCAAAATCTGGTTAGGAGGCTCTAAAGGTCGGAGTAGTTGTATCTGCATTTTTTCGCATGTGTATATATTCGCATATAATTTTCCATGCGATTTTTTGAGAAATTTTTCGCAATTTTTTCTTTCATTTTTTAAACTTACTATAACGGTTATTCATGTTCACAGGATATTATTCGCAACATACTAATTCTTACTATTCACAGATATAATTAGTATCCAATATTCATAGGTTTATACGTATTTCCTATCCTAGTTCTTAATTGTCATTTTCAATATCCTATATAATATTATCATACAATATTGAAAAACATCATAAAATAATCATAAAACAATAAATTATGTTAAAATATTATTAAAATATTCCAATACATATTGCATTGATTCATTATTTGTTTTTTGAGATATGATGTCTGGGGGAGTAAGGACAAGGGGCCCCACATCCAGAGGAGACCGTAGCGTCCATAAATAGTCAAACACCGATATCCAATCAATGTGGGGCACCAAGTCATTTATAAGAATCCAAATATCTCGAAGTCCGCATTTAATCCTTCAGGTTGCAAGGTATTAAAATCATATATACGCCTTGCTTCCTGTCGCGACATGTTCGAGATATGGTCCCCTCCTCTCCAATGTACATCAATCTTTTCAAATGCCATAAATTTCAACAACGAAGGATCCTTATTGTGATAAATTTTAATATGTTTCGACAATGAATGTTTTTCATATCCAGACCTAATTTTCATCATATGTTCTCCAATTCTAGTTTTTAGCAGTCTTTTTGTACGTCCTATATACTGCTTCCTACAGGGGCATTCGATTAAATATAGGACGTTAGATGTATTGCAAGATAAAAAAGTATCAATTTCGTATGAAAATGTATTTGTGGTAGAGGAAGCCTTATTGGTCTTTTTAGGGAATTGTCTATTCTTACAGTTGTTACATTTGTTGCACCGATAAAATCCTTTAAAATTAAATACATTATGCATAATATTCTTTTTCTTCCCATTCCTTACTGTTGGTGCTACCTTTAAGGATAAATTTGGAGCCTTAGTGTAAACCATTTGGGGACCCTTGGTTAAATATGGTCCTATCAGTCTATCTTTGATGACATGATGCCAGTGGTTCTTTATAATGGTTTCAATTCTTTTATGTTGCACACTATAGGGTAGGATAATTCTAATTAGGTCATCCTTTTTATTATCTATATCTTTATCTATCCCTACGTGTTCTTTTTCTTCAAAGAATATTCTCCTATCCATATCACGTACTTCTTTAAGGGATTTTTCCAATTGTTTAATAGGGTACTGTTTATTGAGGAATTGATCTTTCATATCTGTAGCTTCTCTAATATAATCTTCTTCATTTGTGCAATTTCGTCTTAGTCTTCTGAATTGCCCCTTAGGGATATTTAACAACCACCTTGGTAGGTGGCAGCTCGTATATAGAATAAAACTATTTCTGGATACCTCTTTTTGATATGTGTGGCATATTAGTTTTTCTTTTTCCACTTTAATGGTTAGATCCAAAAATTCTATCTGCTTTTTACTAATATTTGCCTTAAATCTTATGTTATTTTCATTTGTATCTATCTCGTTGAGAAACGATGATAGTTCTTCTTCCGTTTCCTGCCATATGAAGATCACATCATCTATAAATCTACGCCAGAGCACCAGGCTCGTCCCCAGCTTGGGCACTATATGTTGATCTTCCCACTGTGCCATAAATAGATTAGCGTAGCTGGGGGCGAACCTGGTGCCCATGGCGGTTCCTCTGATCTGGAGATAAAATTCGGAGTCATATGCAAAATAATTATGATTAAGGATATAGTTAACTCCTTCCGCTATAAAATCAACTTGTTCTGTTGCGTACTTTCCATATTTTGTTAACTGTTGTGACAATGCTTCTAATCCTTGGTCATGTCTTATTATGGTATATAAGGATGTAACGTCAAGGGTACCAAGGATCCATTTGGGGTTGTATTTTAAACTCTCAATGATCTGTACAATATCAGTTGTATCCTTGATATAAGAAAATGTTTTTCTGACTACTGGCTGTAATAGCCTATCCAAATACTGGGATAGGTTAGAAGTATATGATCCTATCCCTGAAATTATAGGTCTTCCTGGGGGGTCAGATGGGTCTTTATGTATCTTTGGTATAGTGTAGAAGACAGGCATACGTTGTGGTGTTCTTTTGATAAATTTGGACTCCTGCTCACTAAGAAGTCCCTTCTTATAGCCATCCTCTACATATATCTCCAAAGATACATTAAATTCCTTTATTGGATCCTTTTTCAGTTTCTTATATGTATCCTTATCTCCCAATTTTTTTTTGGCATTCATTGTAGTATTTATAAGTATCTAAAATAACTATGGCTCCTCCCTTGTCTGCAGGGCGTATAGTTATATTATCATTTTGTTGTAATATCTTAATTGCCTGAATTTCATGTGGTTTTAAATTGTTACATCTTCTGGATTCTCCTTTAATTTTCCTTATATCTGCTTCTACATTTTTCTTAAATGTGATTAAATCGGGTCCCATTTCATGTCTAGGGTACATCTTACTTTTTAGTTTCAAATCTGTATGTATATATGTCCCTTGTTTCTCCTCTTTTGGTAATATAGGATTTCTTAGGAAATATTTTTTTAAACACAACTTACGTATACATTTTTCAATACCAATATATGTGTCAAATTTGTTTAATTGTGTCGTGGGAGCAAATTTCAAACCCTTATTCAATAGTGCATATTGTGCTTGTGATAAAGTGATTGAGCTTAAGTTTATTACTGAGTTTTCTTCCTCAGTCAGTGTCGTCTGGGGTTCCCCCTTTCTCTTCTTTCCCTTCCCTCTTCGTGTCGTCTTTTTTCGGTGTTCTGACTGTAATGGTGTTTGTGTTGGTTCCCTATATATGTGTTCTTGTTGGGGTGAGGTGTGTATTGATTCTTCCCTTGGTATGATCCCTGAGGATAATAATCCTGATTCCTTTTCTGCATCTCCTCCCTGTGTCTTAGATTGTAATTGTGTCCTGTAGTCATTGTTGTGTGATGTTGATTCTGTGGTGATTGTTGGAAGGATCTCGTCCGTATCCTGTGGTGTGGGGTGTGCGATCTAAAAAATGAGGATCGCTTAATGCCTCATATCTATTTGTGATCTGAATATCATATTGTGTTGATCTTTCATCATTTTGTTCTTTATTTTGTTCCCTTTCTTTCTCTTTTTCTTTTTGGTTGGTATTTTTATTGGTTTGTGTTCTATCCTCTTTTGGATATTGTCTATCTACTGAACCATCACTCTTCATTAAATTCCGTATTTTTCTACTTTTTTTTAAAATAATTTCTTGTTCTACTATCCCTAATTGTTTACATATTCTTTCATGCCAATTTTTAAATTGTTCATTTTTAGGGAATTTATCTACGGTTTCTCGTATTGCTTCAATTTTCACTGTAATTTCTTCTAATATTAACATTCTTCTTTTTATAATTAATTGTACAAGTGATACCGATTGTGATTTCAGTAGATCATTCCATTCCTTATCAAAAATCTCATTACAGAGGTCCTGAGCAGGGGTTTTAGATAACCTGAGTCCTCTTGGTATAATTCCTTGTTCAAGGTGGCGATTCAAAGATTTAATTTCCCACCTTTGTTTAAGTTGTTTTGTTAATAGGAACTCAAGTTCTCTAAAAACCTCAGTCATAGGTCTATCTATCATTTGTTCTGCTGGACTGGTGTCATTAAACAGATAATTATCTATTCTTGTTTTTTGACCCTCTATGAAACTCCAGATATCCATGCTTATCTGGGGGGGAGCACAACTAATGGGTGAAACAGAATGCAAAATCGTATATATATAATAGCTCACCCCTCCTGATATCATGAACAGGTGCTCACACTAAATGCGGTTCACCCCAACCACACAAGAGAATTAAATAGTTATATAAAATATAGTGGGCACTCAATACCTGTAGCTATATATAGGGTACAACACATTTATTTAATATTATACAATATTCATATATATAACTCAATAAAATTGTAAAAAATGGCAATTGATATACTCATAAAAGTTGCAATTGATATATTCCTAAAAATTCACTCCTAAAAATTCATATCCTGTGTTGAGAGTTCATAAGTCAAAGTCCGTATACTGTGTTAAAAATTCCTTTGAGAATTTGCCACATCAATTGGCGATAAAAAGGTATTAAATTGTTATGCAGTTCACTTGATGTGCTGTATACCAAAATTAGTACGGATATACGGGGTAATGTTGAATGATTCCAGGGATGATATAATGCAGTATATTGATGGTACTTACTGCGTTAGTCCACTCTTTATATCTCTGACCGTAATGGTGTCCCACTACAGATCAGGTCACTCACCCTTCTTCTTATGGGCTATGGCGTGTATCGCTCCACAGTTCGTCCCGATGTCAGTTCCCACGTTCATTCAATGGCGCTCTTCCTGCTTGAGTTCAGCGTCCCACGTGTAGTATCACGTGATCGGAGCTTTAACACGTTGTCACGTGATCTCTGCTTTGTTCCAGAGGCGGTACCAACCTCTATGCGGAATATCACTCGCAGGTGCTATGTGCAGTTTTTTCGAGGCAGTCCTTGTTGGATACTGACAATGGCTTTTGAGATGCTGTACAGTTTCTTCTTAACGTTGGGATCTCATCCGCTATCGCTATACGCGTTTCGGGGTTCCGTACCCCTTCATCAGTAGCTGGTTTGTGAGATCCTTCTCCCTTCTTTATATACTGTTATAGATTCCACCCCTTGTTCTAATTGAGGTTCTCTGCAAAATCTGGTTAGGAGGCTCTAAAGGTCGGAGTAGTTGTATCTGCATTTTTTCGCATGTGTATATATTCGCATATAATTTTCCATGCGATTTTTTGAGAAATTTTTCGCAATTTTTTCTTTCATTTTTTAAACTTACTATAACGGTTATTCATGTTCACAGGATATTATTCGCAACATACTAATTCTTACTATTCACAGATATAATTAGTATCCAATATTCATAGGTTTATACGTATTTCCTATCCTAGTTCTTAATTGTCATTTTCAATATCCTATATAATATTATCATACAATATTGAAAAACATCATAAAATAATCATAAAACAATAAATTATGTTAAAATATTATTAAAATATTCCAATACATATTGCATTGATTCATTATTTGTTTTTTGAGATATGTTTTTCATATTTGTTTTGTTGCTTGAGAAAGGCTCTGGATTTTGAGCCGAAACGTCGCCTCACTGTGCCACTGTGGCCCAATAAATAATCTTTTTGGGAATTATTGGAGTTACTGTCCTTTTCCGACTATTTACAAGGGTAAGCAGTGAAATTTCCTGGACAAAGCACCCGTTTTTTTGGTGTGAATTGGTACTGCCAAACGTTATCTTTTCAACGTTTCAGCTCTTGCGAGCCTTTCTCAAGCTTGAGAAAGGCTCGCAAGAGCTGAAACGTCGCAAAGATATGCCATAACATGGGTGAATAAAACTACTTTGTTTTCATCACAACTTGGAGTGCAGTCCTGTTCTCTCAATTATATTATTGGGGATTGCCGTTGTCCCCTTTTGGATTTTGCACCCACTCTTCAGGCTGGTGCTCCCGCTGGACTTTCTTTTTCTATCTATATATATATATATATATATATACAAAAAGAAAAAGAAAAAATGAAAAAGTTGGCAGCACCGAAAAATAGAAAATAAAAAAACTGAACGGGTGCTATGTCCTAGGGCATAGACTGATAGCCCAATATATAAATGGAAAAATGGACAGCACTCCAAAGCTATAAAATATAAGTGGAACAAAATAGCAGCAGCAACGTTTCGGCTCATCCATAGAGCCTTCCTCAAGCAAACAACACATGTGTCTAGTGACATATATATAGGCAATCAGAAGTATTACAGGTGCATAAGTAATGATAATAACAAACATTATAGTAAAATTACATCAAAAAGCATAATTAGAGATATATATTCCAACAGTGACCACATGATTCCATCATAAAAAATACCTTGATACTAGGGATGAGCGAACTCGAACTGTATAGTTCGGGTTCGTACCGAATTTTGGGGTGTCCGTGACACGGACCCGAACCCGGACATTTTCGTAAAAGTCCGGGTTCGGGTTCGGTGTTCGTCGCTTTCTTCGCGCTTTTGTGACGCTTTCTTGGCGCTTTTTGAAAGGCTGCAAAGCAGCCAATCAACAAGCGTCATACTACTTGCCCCAAGAGGCCATCACAGCCATGCCTACTATTGGCATGGCTGTGATTGGCCAGAGCACCATGTGACCCAGCCTCTATTTAAGCTGGAGTCACATAGCGCCGCCCGTCACTCTGCTCTGATTAGCGTAGGGAGAGGTTGCGGCTGCGACAGTAGGGCGAGATTAGGCAGATTAACTCCTCCAAAGGACTTGATTAACTGATCGATCTGCAGCTGTGGATCATTGAGCTGCTGATCCTCAATTGCTCACTGTTTTTAGGCTGCACAGACCGTTTGTCAGTCTCATTTTTCTGGGGTGATCGGCGGCCATTTTGTGTCTTGTGGTGCGCCAGCACAAGCTGCGACCAAGTGCATTTAACCCTCAATGGTGTGGTTGTTTTTTGGCTAAAGCCTACATCAGGGTGAAGCTGTGACACCAAGTGCATTTAACCAGCAATAGTCTGTTCATTTTTTGGCCATATACAAAATCAGGGGCAAGCTGCGCCTGTCACCAAGTGCATTTAACCCTCAATGGTGTGGTTGTTTTTTGGCTAAAGCCTACATCAGGGTGAAGCTGTCACACCAAGTGCATTTAACCAGCAATAGTCTGTTCATTTTTTGGCCATATACAAAATCAGGGGCAAGCTGCGCCTGTCACCAAGTGCATTTAACCCTCAATGGTGTGGTTGTTTTTTGGCTAAAGCCTACATCAGGGTGAAGCTGTCACACCAAGTGCATTTAACCAGCAATAGTCTGTTCATTTTTTGGCCATATACAAAATCAGGGGCAAGCTGCGCCTGTCACCAAGTGCATTTAACCCTCAATGGTGTGGTTGTTTTTTGGCTAAAGCCTACATCAGGGTGAAGCTGTCACACCAAGTGCATTTAACCAGCAATAGTCTGTTCATTTTTTGGCCATATCCCAGTCTAATTCTGTCACTAAATCCATACCGGTCACCCAGCGCCTAAATACTAGGCCTCAAATTTATATCCAGCTAAATCTGTCCCTAGTGCTGTAGCTGGGCGAGTTATTTAGTGTCCGTTCAAGCACATTTCTTGTTCTGGGTTGAAATACAATTCCCAATTTAGCAATTTCATAATTTAGTGGTTCCTGCTATATCAGAGCTCTTTGAAATCTATCCCAAAAAGGGTATATAATATTGAAGGTGCACATAGGGTCATTCAGAGTAACTTCACACACACCCGCTACTGTGTATTTCCAAGTCTAATTCTGTCACTAAATCCATACCGGTGACCCAGCGCCTAAATACTAGGCCTCAAATTTAATTCCCTCTAAATCTCTCGTTACCCACCGCTGTACTGTTGTTGCTGGGCAAGATATTTAGTGTCCGTCAAAGCACATTTTTTGTTCTGGGTTGAAGTACAATTCCCAATTTAGCAATTTCATAATTTAGTGGTTTCTGCTATATCAGAGCTATTTGAAATCTATCCCAAAAAGGGTATATAATATTGAAGGTGCACATAGGGTCATTCAGAATAACTTCACACACACCCGCTACTGTGTATTTCCAAGTCTAATTCTGTCACTAAACCCATACCTGTCACCCAGCGCCTAAATACTAGGCCTCAAATTTAAATCCCTCTAAATCTCTCGTTACCGTTGTCCTGTTGTAGCTGGGAAAGTTATTTAGTGCCCGTCAAAGCACATTTTTTGTTCTGGGTTGAAGTACAATTCCCAATTTAGCAATTTCATAATTTAGTGGTTCCTGCTATATCAGAGCTATTTGAAATCTATCCCAAAAAGGGTATATAATATTGAAGGTGCACATAGGGTCATTCAGAATAACTTCACACACACCCGCTACTGTGTATTTCCAAGTCTAATTCTGTCACTAAATCCATACCGGTGACCCAGCGCCTAAATACTAGGCCTCAAATTTAATTCCCTCTAAATCTCTCGTTACCCACCGGTGTACTGTTGTTGCTGGGCAAGATATTTAGTGTCCGTCAAAGCACATTTTTTGTTCTGGGTTGAAGTACAATTCCCAATTTAGCAATTTCATAATTTAGTGGTTTCTGCTATATCAGAGCTATTTGAAATCTATCCCAAAAAGGGTATATAATATTGAAGGTGCACATAGGGTCATTCAGAATAACTTCACACACACCCGCTACTGTGTATTTCCAAGTCTAATTCTGTCACTAAACCCATACCTGTCACCCAGCGCCTAAATACTAGGCCTCAAATTTAAATCCCTCTAAATCTCTCGTTACCGTTGTCCTGTTGTAGCTGGGAAAGTTATTTAGTGCCCGTCAAAGCACATTTTTTGTTCTGGGTTGAAGTACAATTCCCAATTTAGCAATTTCATAATTTAGTGGTTCCTGCTATATCAGAGCTATTTGAAATCTATCCCAAAAAGGGTATATAATATTGAAGGTGCACATAGGGTCATTCAGAATAACTTCACACACACCCGCTACTGTGTATTTCCAAGTCTAATTCTGTCACTAAATCCATACCGGTGACCCAGCGCCTAAATACTAGGCCTCAAATTTAATTCCCTCTAAATCTCTCGTTACCCACCGCTGTACTGTTGTTGCTGGGCAAGATATTTAGTGTCCGTCAAAGCACATTTTTTGTTCTGGGTTGAAGTACAATTCCCAATTTAGCAATTTCATAATTTAGTGGTTTCTGCTATATCAGAGCTATTTGAAATCTATCCCTAAAAGGGTATATAATATTGAAGGTGCACATAGGGTCATTCAGAATAACTTCACACACACCCGCTACTGTGTATTTCCAAGTCTAATTCTGTCACTAAACCCATACCTGTCACCCAGCGCCTAAATACTAGGCCTCAAATTTATATCCAGCTAAATCTGTCCCTAGTGCTGTAGCTGGGCGAGTTATTTAGTGTCCGTTCAAGCACATTTCTTGTTCTGGGTTGAAATACAATTCCCAATTTAGCAATTTCATAATTTAGTGGTTCCTGCTATATCAGAGCTCTTTGAAATCTATCCCAAAAAGGGTATATAATATTGAAGGTGCACATAGGGTCATTCAGAGTAACTTCACACACACCCGCTACTGTGTATTTCCAAGTCTAATTCTGTCACTAAATCCATACCGGTGACCCAGCGCCTAAATACTAGGCCTCAAATTTAATTCCCTCTAAATCTCTCGTTACCCACCGCTGTACTGTTGTTGCTGGGCAAGATATTTAGTGTCCATCAAAGCACATTTTTTGTTCTGGGTTGAAGTACAATTCCCAATTTAGCAATTTCATAATTTAGTGGTTTCTGCTATATCAGAGCTATTTGAAATCTATCCCAAAAAGGGTATATAATATTGAAGGTGCACATAGGGTCATTCAGAATAACTTCACACACACCCGCTACTGTGTATTTCCAAGTCTAATTCTGTCACTAAACCCATACCTGTCACCCAGCGCCTAAATACTAGGCCTCAAATTTAAATCCCTCTAAATCTCTCGTTACCGTTGTCCTGTTGTAGCTGGGAAAGTTATTTAGTGCCCGTCAAAGCACATTTTTTGTTCTGGGTTGAAGTACAATTCCCAATTTAGCAATTTCATAATTTAGTGGTTCCTGCTATATCAGAGCTATTTGAAATCTATCCCAAAAAGGGTATATAATATTGAAGGTGCACATAGGGTCATTCAGAATAACTTCACACACACACGCTACTGTGTATTTCCAAGTCTAATTCTGTCACTAAATCCATACCGGTGACCCAGCGCCTAAATACTAGGCCTCAAATTTAATTCCCTCTAAATCTCTCGTTACCCACCGGTGTACTGTTGTTGCTGGGCAAGATATTTAGTGTCCGTCAAAGCACATTTTTTGTTCTGGGTTGAAGTACAATTCCCAATTTAGCAATTTCATAATTTAGTGGTTTCTGCTATATCAGAGCTATTTGAAATCTATCCCTAAAAGGGTATATAATATTGAAGGTGCACATAGGGTCATTCAGAATAACTTCACACACACCCGCTACTGTGTATTTCCAAGTCTAATTCTGTCACTAAACCCATACCTGTCACCCAGCGCCTAAATACTAGGCCTCAAATTTAAATCCCTCTAAATCTCTCGTTACCGTTGTCCTGTTGTAGCTGGGAAAGTTATTTAGTGCCCGTCAAAGCACATTTTTTGTTCTGGGTTGAAGTACAATTCCCAATTTAGCAATTTCATAATTTAGTGGTTCCTGCTATATCAGAGCTATTTGAAATCTATCCCAAAAAGGGTATATAATATTGAAGGTGCACATAGGGTCATTCAGAATAACTTCACACACACGCTTCTGTGCATTTCCAAGTCTAATTCTGTCACTAAATCCATACCGGTGACCCAGCGCCTAAATACTAGGCCTCAAATTTAATTCCCTCTAAATCTCTCGTTACCCACCGCTGTACTGTTGTTGCTGGGCAAGATATTTAGTGTCCGTCAAAGCACATTTTTTGTTCTGGGTTGAAGTACAATTCCCAATTTAGCAATTTCATAATTTAGTGGTTTCTGCTATATCAGAGCTATTTGAAATCTATCCCTAAAAGGGTATATAATATTGAAGGTGCACATAGGGTCATTCAGAATAACTTCACACACACCCGCTACTGTGTATTTCCAAGTCTAATTCTGTCACTAAACCCATACCTGTCACCCAGCGCCTAAATACTAGGCCTCAAATTTAAATCCCTCTAAATCTCTCGTTACCGTTGTCCTGTTGTAGCTGGGAAAGTTATTTAGTGCCCGTCAAAGCACATTTTTTGTTCTGGGTTGAAGTACAATTCCCAATTTAGCAATTTCATAATTTAGTGGTTCCTGCTATATCAGAGCTATTTGAAATCTATCCCAAAAAGGGTATATAATATTGAAGGTGCACATTGGGTCATTCAGAATAACTTCACACACACGCTTCTGTGCATTTCCAAGTCTAATTCTGTCACTAAATCCATACCGGTGACCCAGCGCCTAAATACTAGGCCTCAAATTTAATTCCCTCTAAATCTCTCGTTACCCACCGCTGTACTGTTGTTGCTGGGCAAGATATTTAGTGTCCGTCAAAGCACATTTTTTGTTCTGGGTTGAAGTACAATTCCCAATTTAGCAATTTCATAATTTAGTGGTTTCTGCTATATCAGAGCTATTTGAAATCTATCCCTAAAAGGGTATATAATATTGAAGGTGCACATAGGGTCATTCAGAATAACTTCACACACACCCGCTACTGTGTATTTCCAAGTCTAATTCTGTCACTAAATCCATACCGGTGACCCAGCGCCTAAATACTAGGCCTCAAATTTAATTCCCTCTAAATCTCTCGTTACCCACCGCTGTACTGTTGTTGCTGGGCAAGATATTTAGTGTCCGTCAAAGCACATTTTTTGTTCTGGGTTGAAGTACAATTCCCAATTTAGCAATTTCATAATTTAGTGGTTTCTGCTATATCAGAGCTATTTGAAATCTATCCCTAAAAGGGTATATAATATTCAAGGTGCACATTGGGTCATTCAGAATAACTTCACACACACACGCTTCTGTGCATTTCCAAGTCTAATTCTGTCACTAAATCCATACCGGTCACCCAGCGCCTAAATACTAGGCCTCAAATTTATATCCCGCTGAATTTGAATACAATACATTGGGCCAAATAATATATTTGTTGTTGTGGTGAACCATAACAATGAGAAAAACATCTAGTAAGGGACGCGGACGTGGACATGGTCGTGGTGGTGTTAGTGGACCCTCTGGTGCTGGGAGAGGACGTGGCCGTTCTGCCACATCCACACGTCCTAGTGTACCAACTACCTCAGGTCCCAGTAGCCGCCAGAATTTACAGCGATATATGGTGGGGCCCAATGCCGTTCTAAGGATGGTAAGGCCTGAGCAGGTACAGGCATTAGTCAATTGGGTGGCCGACAGTGGATCCAGCACGTTCACATTATCTCCCACCCAGTCTTCTGCAGAAAGCGCACAGATGGCGCCTGAAAACCAACCCCATCAGTCTGTCACATCACCCCCATGCATACCAGGGAAACTGTCTCAGCCTCAAGTTATGCAGCAGTCTCTTATGCTGTTTGAAGACTCCGCTGGCAGGGTTTCCCAAGGGCATCCACCTAGCCCTTCCCCAGCGGTGAAAGACATAGAATGCACTGACGCACAACCACTTATGTTTCCTGATGATGAGGACATGGGAATACCACCTCAGCATGTCTCTGATGATGACGAAACACAGGTGCCAACTGCTGCGTCTTTCTGCAGTGTGCAGACTGAACAGGAGGTCAGGGATCAAGACTGGGTGGAAGACGATGCAGGGGACGATGAGGTCCTAGACCCCACATGGAATGAAGGTCGTGCCACTGACTTTCACAGTTCGGAGGAAGAGGCAGTGGTGAGACCGAGCCAACAGCGTAGCAAAAGAGGGAGCAGTGGGCAAAAGCAGAACACCCGCCGCCAAGAGACTCCGCCTGCTACTGACCGCCGCCATCTGGGACCGAGCACCCCAAAGGCAGCTTCAAGGAGTTCCCTGGCATGGCACTTCTTCAAACAATGTGCTGACGACAAGACCCGAGTGGTTTGCACGCTGTGCCATCAGAGCCTGAAGCGAGGCATTAACGTTCTGAACCTGAGCACAACCTGCATGACCAGGCACCTGCATGCAAAGCATGAACTGCAGTGGAGTAAACACCTTAAAACCAAGGAAGTCACTCAGGCTCCCCCTGCTACCTCTTCTGCTGCTGCCGCCTCGGCCTATTCTGCTGCTGCCGCCTCGGCCTCTTCCTCCGCCTCTGGAGGAACGTTGGCACCTGCCGCCCAGCAAACAGGGGATGTACCACCAACACCACCACCACCACCTCCGTCACCAAGCGTCTCAACCATGTCACACGCCAGCGTTCAGCTCTCCATCTCACAAACATTTGATAGAAAGCGTAAATTCCCACCTAGCCACCCTCGATCCCTGGCCCTGAATGCCAGCATTTCTAAACTACTGGCCTATGAAATGCTGTCATTTAGGCTGGTGGACACAGACAGCTTCAAACAGCTCATGTCGCTTGCTGTCCCACAGTATGTTGTTCCCAGCCGGCACTACTTCTCCAAGAGAGCCGTGCCTTCCCTGCACAACCAAGTATCCGATAAAATCAAGTGTGCACTGCGCAACGCCATCTGTAGCAAGGTCCACCTAACCACAGATACGTGGACCAGTAAGCACGGCCAGGGACGCTATATCTCCCTAACTGCACACTGGGTAAATGTAGTGGCAGCTGGGCCCCAGGCGGAGAGCTGTTTGGCGCACGTCCTTCCGCCGCCAAGGATCGCAGGGCAACATTCTTTGCCTCCTGTTGCCACCTCCTCCTTCTCGGCTTCCTCCTCCTCTTCTTCCACCTGCTCATCCAGTCAGCCACACACCTTCACCACCAACTTCAGCACAGCCCGGGGTAAACGTCAGCAGGCCATTCTGAAACTCATATGTTTGGGGGACAGGCCCCACACCGCACAGGAGTTGTGGCGGGGTATAGAACAACAGACCGACGAGTGGTTGCTGCCGGTGAGCCTCAAGCCCGGCCTGGTGGTGTGTGATAATGGGCGAAATCTCGTTGCAGCTCTGGGACTAGCCAATTTGACGCACATCCCTTGCTTGGCGCATGTGCTGAATTTGGTGGTGCAGAAGTTCATTCACAACTACCCCGACATGTCAGAGCTGCTGCATAAAGTGCGGGCCGTCTGTTCGCGCTTCCGGCGTTCACATCCTGCTGCTGCTCGCCTGTCTGCGCTACAGCGTAACTTCGGCCTTCCCGCTCACCGCCTCATATGCGACGTGCCCACCAGGTGGAACTCCACCTTGCACATGCTGGACAGACTGTGCGAGCAGCAGCAGGCCATAGTGGAGTTTCAGCTGCAGCACGCACGGGTCAGTCGCACTACAGAACAGCACCACTTCACCACCAATGACTGGGCCTCCATGCGAGACCTGTGTGCCCTGTTGCGCTGTTTCGAGTACTCCACCAACATGGCCAGTGGCGATGACACCGTTATCAGCGTTACAATACCACTTCTATGTCTCCTTGAGAAAACACTTAGGGCGATGATGGAACAGGAGGTGGCCCAGGAGGAGGAGGAGGAGGATGAGGAAGAGGGGTCATTTTTAGCACTTTCAGGCCAGTCTCTTCGAAGTGACTCAGAGGGAGGTTTTTTGCAACAGCAGAGGCCAGGTACAAATGTGGCCAGCCAGGGCCCACTACTGGAGGACGAGGAGGACGAGGATGAGGAGGAGGTGGAGGAGGATGAGGATGAAGCATGGTCACAGCGGGGTGGCACCCAACGCAGCTCGGGTCCATCACTGGTGCGTGGCTGGGGGGAAAGGCAGGACGATGACGATACGCCTCCCACAGAGGACAGCTTGTCCTTACCCCTGGGCAGCCTGGCACACATGAGCGACTACATGCTGCAGTGCCTGCGCAACGACAGCAGAGTTGCCCACATTTTAACCTGTGCGGACTACTGGGTTGCCACCCTGCTGGATCCACGCTACAAAGACAATGTGCCCACCTTACTTCCTGCACTGGAGCGTGATAGGAAGATGCGCGAGTACAAGCGCACGTTGGTAGACGCGCTACTGAGAGCATTCCCAAATGTCACAGGGGAACAAGTGGAAGCCCAAGGCCAAGGCAGAGGAGGAGCAAGAGGTCGCCAAGGCAGCTGTGTCACGGCCAGCTCCTCTGAGGGCAGGGTTAGCATGGCAGAGATGTGGAAAACTTTTGTCAACACGCCACAGCTAACTGCACCACCACCTGATACGCAACGTGTTAGCAGGAGGCAACATTTTACTAACATGGTGGAACAGTACGTGTGCACACCCCTCCACGTACTGACTGATGGTTCGGCCCCATTCAACTTCTGGGTCTCTAAATTGTCCACGTGGCCAGAGCTAGCCTTTTATGCCTTGGAGGTGCTGGCCTGCCCGGCAGCCAGCGTTTTGTCTGAACGTGTATTCAGCACGGCAGGGGGCGTCATTACAGACAAACGCAGCCGCCTGTCTACAGCCAATGTGGACAAGCTGACGTTCATAAAAATGAACCAGGCATGGATCCCACAGGACCTGTCCGTCCCTTGTCCAGATTAGACATTAACTACCTCCCCATAACCATATATTATTGGACTCCAGGGCACTTCCTCATTCAATCCTATTTTTATTTTCATTTTACCATTATATTGCGATGCTACCCAAAGTTGAATGAACCTCTCCTCTGCCTGTGTGCTAGGCCTAAATATATGCCAATGGACTGTTGCAGTGGTGGCTGACATGAAGCCTGATTCTCTGCTATGACATGCAGACTAATTCTCTGCTGACATGAAGCCAGATTGTCTGTTACGGGACCTCTCTCCTCTGCCTGGGTGCTGGGCCTAAATTTATGACAATGGACTGTTGCAGTGGTGGCTGACGTGAAGCCTGATTCTCTGCTATGACATGCAGACTGATTCTCTGCTGTCATGAAGCCAGATTGTCTGTTACGGGACCTTTCTCCTCTACCTGGGTTCTGGGCCTAAATTTATGAAAATTGACTCTTACAGTGGTGGGTGACGTGAAGCCTGATTCTCTGCTATGATATGAAGACTGATTCTCTGCTGACATGAAGCCAGATTGTCTGTTACGGGACCTTTCTCCTCTGCCTGGGTTCTGGGCCTAAATTTATGAAAATTGACTCTTACAGTGGTGGGTGACGTGAAGCCTGATTCTCTGCTATGATATGAAGACTGATTCTCTGCTGACATGAAGCCAGATTGTCTGTTACGGGACCTTTCTCCTCTGCCTGGGTTCTGGGCCTAAATTTATGAAAATTGACTCTTACAGTGGTGGGTGACGTGAAGCCTGATTCTCTGCTATGATATGAAGACTGATTCTCTGCTGACATGAAGCCAGATTGTCTGTTACGGGACCTTTCTCCTCTGCCTGGGTTCTGGGCCTAAATTTATGAAAATTGACTCTTACAGTGGTGGGTGACGTGAAGCCTGATTCTCTGCTATGATATGAAGACTGATTCTCTGCTGACATGAAGCCAGATTGTCTGTTACGGGACCTTTCTCCTCTGCCTGGGTTCTGGGCCTAAATTTATGAAAATTGACTCTTACAGTGGTGGGTGACGTGAAGCCTGATTCTCTGCTATGATATGAAGACTGATTCTCTGCTGACATGAAGCCAGATTGTCTGTTACGGGACCTTTCTCCTCTGCCTGGGTTCTGGGCCTAAATTTATGAAAATTGACTCTTACAGTGGTGGGTGACGTGAAGCCTGATTCTCTGCTATGATATGAAGACTGATTCTCTGCTGACATGAAGCCAGATTGTCTGTTACGGGACCTCTCTCCTCTGCCTGGGTGCTGGGCCTAAATATATGCCAATGGACTGTTGCAGTGGTGGCTGACGTGAAGCCTCATTCTCTGCTATGACATGCAGACTAATTCTCTGCTGACATGAAGACAGATTCTCTGTTACGGGACCTCTCTCCTCTGCCTGGGTGCCGGGGCCTAAATATCTGAGAATGGACTGTTCCAGTGGTGGCTGACGTGAAGCCTCATTCTCTGCTATGACATGCAGACTAATTCTCTGCTGACATGAAGACAGATTCTCTGTTACGGGACCTCCCTCCTCTGCCTGGGTGCTGGGCCTAAATATATGCCAATGGACTGTTGCAGTGGTGGCTGACGTGAAGCCTCATTCTCTGCTATGACATGCAGACTAATTCTCTGCTGACATGAAGACAGATTCTCTGTTACGGGACCTCCCTCCTCTGCCTGGGTGCTGGGCCTAAATATATGCCAATGGACTGTTGCAGTGGTGGCTGACGTGAAGCCTCATTCTCTGCTATGACATGCAGACTGATTCTCTGCTGACATGAAGCCAGATTCTCTGTTACGGGACCTCTCTCCTCTGCCTGTGTGTGTGCTGGGCCTAAATATATGCCAATGGACTGTTGCAGTGGTGGCTGACGTGAAGCCTCATTCTCTGCTATGACATGCAGACTGATTCTCTGCTGACATGAAGCCAGATTCTCTGTTACGGGACCTCTCTCCTCTGCCTGTGTGTGTGCTGGGCCTAAATATATGCCAATGGACTGTTGCAGTGGTGGCTGACGTGAAGCCTCATTCTCTGCTATGACATGCAGACTAATTCTCTGCTGACATGAAGACAGATTCTCTGTTACGGGACCTCCCTCCTCTGCCTGGGTGCTGGGCCTAAATATATGCCAATGGACTGTTGCAGTGGTGGCTGACGTGAAGCCTCATTCTCTGCTATGACATGCAGACTGATTCTCTGCTGACATGAAGCCAGATTCTCTGTTACGGGACCTCTCTCCTCTGCCTGTGTGTGTGCTGGGCCTAAATATATGCCAATGGACTGTTGCAGTGGTGGCTGACGTGAAGCCTCATTCTCTGCTATGACATGCAGACTGATTCTCTGCTGACATGAAGCCAGATTCTCTGTTACGGGACCTCTCTCCTCTGCCTGTGTGTGTGCTGGGCCTAAATATATGCCAATGGACTGTTGCAGTGGTGGCTGACGTGAAGCCTCATTCTCTGCTATGACATGCAGACTAATTCTCTGCTGACATGAAGACAGATTCTCTGTTACGGGACCTCCCTCCTCTGCCTGGGTGCTGGGCCTAAATATATGCCAATGGACTGTTGCAGTGGTGGCTGACGTGAAGCCTCATTCTCTGCTATGACATGCAGACTAATTCTCTGCTGACATGAAGACAGATTCTCTGTTACGGGACCTCTCTCCTCTGCCTGGGTGCCGGGGCCTAAATATCTGAGAATGGACTGTTCCAGTGGTGGGTGACGGGAAGCCAGATTCTCTGCTATGGAACCTCTCTCCAATTGATTTTGGTTAATTTTTATTTATTTAATTTTTATTTTAATTCATTTCCCTATCCACATTTGTTTGCAGGGGATTTACCTACATGTTGCTGCCTTTTGCAGCCCTCTAGCTCTTTCCTGGGCTGTTTTACAGCCTTTTTAGTGCCGAAAAGTTCGGGTCCCCATTGACTTCAATGGGGTTCGGGTTCGGGACGAAGTTCGGATCGGGTTCGGATCCCGAACCCGAACATTTCCGGGATGTTCGGCCGAACTTCTCGAACCCGAACATCCAGGTGTTCGCTCAACTCTACTTGATACATAACAACATATCCATATTAAAAATACAATGCATTATAGTGTTTATTTAATGTGTATCATAATAAGTGCTCGATTAGTGACAGGTGATGTAAGTCCAAATCATGGTGTGACACATCGGTGTGGGGAGCGGACTGATCACTGTACATACTATTCAGGTGTGGAGGCGACGCCATGCAAACATGATGCAGTACTGTGCCTGCGCCAAAACTTCACAAGAGCGCAATCAGGAGACGATCATGCTGGCTCCTCTCTGAGCCTGCGCACTTGAGCCATGAGCCAGCAAGCCCCATGTTGGTAGTGGTATCCAAGTGACTATAAACTGGCACATGTGTGTATACATAATGAGCCACACAACGCCACCTTGGTAAAGGTACCTGTCACTAAAATCCTTCTGAAACAGAGATACATGCACATCTTATTGAGTGAAAAGGAGCAGGAGGGAGGTGACATCTTGTCAAGGACATTAACCCTCTTCCCTATTGGACCATGTCTGCATGGGTGCACAACACCTCAGTATCAAGCGCGCATACCGTTTGGTCCCTTAATCAGCCCCATCACCAAATCATTGAGGGTTCTCCTCATATTTCAGGCCACTAACATCATCCATTGTTATAATATTGGCCGACTTCTCTATCGGCTACAGGCTCTATCGCAGGGACGGGCTGCATCTCAATGGGGAAGGGGCAGCTGTGTTGGGGAGAAAGGTGACTAGAAGGTTGGAGGATTGTTTAAACTAGGGACTGGGAGGGAGAGAAATTACATTATAGGAGGGGAAGATAGTGCAGATAAAACTGGGGAACTGGAATTAGTGATGTGTGAGGAGGACTATGACATAGTGGGAATAACGGAAACATGGCTGGATGATAGCTATGACTGGGCAGTTAATGTACAAGGTTACAGTATGTATAAAAAGGATTGTCAAAACCGGAGAGGGGGAGCAGTATGCCTTTATGTAAAGTCCTGTCTAAAGCCCACACTCCGGGAATATATATGTGAGGGACATGAATATGTGGAGTCATTGTGGGTAGAGATAAATGGAGCTAAAAACAATAATAAATTACTAATAGGAGTTTACTATAAACCGCATAATATTCTACTACTAAACAAGATAAACAAGGCGGTAAATCATAATGAGGTGGTTATGCACTGGGAAACTGAAACTTGTATATCTCATAAAGGAAATAGGTTCTTGGCAATAACCAAAGACAATTACCTCTCCCAACTGGTTCAGGACCCGACTTGAGGGACGGCCATATTAGACTTAGTATTAACCAATAGGTCTGACAGAACAACAGATGTGCAGGTTGGGGGACACCTGGAAAATAGTGACCATAAAGTAATAACCTTTCAATTATCATTCAAAAGAGCGTTTCTACAGGGAGGAACAAAACTACCAAACTTAAAAAAAGCTAAATTTAGCCAACTAAGAGAGGCCATAGGCCTAACTAGGCCTAACTAACTGGAACAGAGTCCTCAAAAATAAAAATACAGTGACAAAATGGGATATCTTTAAAAGCATCCTAAAATCTCATTGTGAGAGGTACATACCGTATGGGAAATAAAGGTTAAGGAACAAAAAGAAGCCAATGTGGATAAATAGAACTGTAAAGAAATCAATAAATGGCAAAAAGAAAGCCTATAAATCACTAAAACAAGAGGGTAGCACGAAAGCACTGAAAAACTATAAGGAAAAAAAATAGCCAAACTAGAGACCGAGAGATTAATTGCCAAAGAGAGTGAAATTAACCCTAAAATGTTTTTCAATTATATAAATGTTAAAAAGTATAAATCTGAAGGTGTCGGCCCTTTAACCTCCTTGGTGGTATTCCCGAGCGTGACTCGAGGTTAATTTTCGTTGCCAGGAGCGGTAACCCCGAGCATAACATTCCAGAGTCCCCTCACCTTCTGCCGGCGTTCCGGTGATGTCCTCCACTTTGATTGCCGGCGAGAGCGCATTTGAGTTCCTGGTTCTGTTCCCTGCGAGCAGCAGCTCAGCCATGGGAGCAGAATTGGGGGGGAAATTCAAATAAATATAAACACAAAAAGTGACACACACACATAAAATAGGTTATACATTGTAATCTGAGAGAATTACACTGTATAACCTCAGATCTGACTGTACAGTGCTTCTTGCCTGCCATTTTACTGTCATTTGTGCCCATAAAATAAATGTATAACATGGCATCAAATAAGCGCAACTTTTCTACAAAAGCGGTTTTGGACCAGTTGAGTGACAGCGACAGTGACATGGAGGTGCTCGCAGAACTGAGCGATAGTGAGTCGTGGGGAGATTTGTCGTCTGACACTGACACTGATCTGGCAAGTGACAACGGCGATGATCCTGCACCTGACCTCAGCCATGTGCGCACTTGGTGCCCTATTGACTGCGATACGGACCAGGTAGTGCCCCCAAGATTCCTGTTCACTGGATCACCTGGGATGAAGGTAGATGATGAGCGTGACAACCCTCTGGCATACCTGCAATTATTCCTCACTGTCATGGTCTTACCTTCTTGCTGTTCTCCTTCGTTTGACATGTGCTGGCGGCCATCTTGGTTTCTGGGTTTCTTGTAGCCTCCCACCCTGCGGCTTCTCCTTCCCACTGGGAGGAGCTGGATGCCTAGCTCATATATATAGGAGGTCTGTGGCTTCAGTTCCTTGCTTTGTCCTCCTGTGTTCACATGCTTCTAAGACTGCTGCTGCTTCTGGTTCCTGATCCTGGCTTCGTCTGACTACCCTTCCGGTTCCTGACCTCTGGCCTCGCAAGACCCTCCTTCGGTTTAGCCATCCGTTTGGACTTTTGCCTTACAGATTGATTTTCAATAAAGCCTTCTTATTTCCACTTATCTCTTGTTGTACGTCTGGTTCATGGTTCCATGACATTAGGACCAAGCCATGAATTCTGACGGTACAGGGCCATCCTCGCTACCTACGCTGGTTGCCAGACTTGATCAGCAGGATCACCTGTTGGGTCGGTTCGCTGTGGCGTTGCAAACCCTGCTTGAACGCACGGCTCATTTAGCTTCCGTTGCCGATGGGTCGGTTGTCGCTCCTGGGCCCGCTCCTACTGCCGCTCCGGTTGTTGCGCCAGAGTCTACCCCGACACCTGTTGCTGCGCCTGCAGTGTTTCGTGGTATGACCGGTTCTGCCCCCCTTCCACAGCGCTTTGGGGGAGAGCCAACTCAGTGCCGAGGTTTCCTTAACCAGGTGGGCATTTATTTCGAGTTGCTGCCACATGCCTTTCCTACTGAGAGATCAAAGGTGGGCTTCTTGATCTCGCTGCTCTCGGACAAGGTCTTGGCCTGGGCCAGCCCTTTATGGGAGAACAACAATCCGGTGGTTGCCGAGTTTTCCGGTTTTGTTGCTTCTCTTCGGAAGGTATTCGATGTGCCGGCTCGTGCTGCCTCTGCTGCGAAGCTCCTTTAGTGTCCATCAGACAGGGTTCACGATCCGTAGCTGAATACGCCATTGAGTTTCGTACCCTGGCAGCAGAGGTGGGCTGGAATAATGAGGCTCTGGTCGCTGCTTTCTCTCATGGTCTCTCGGATGCCTTGAAGGATGAGGTTGCAGCTAAGGACCTACCAGTGGAGCTCGAGTCTCTTATTTCTTTCCTGATTTTGATTGACACCAGACTCAGGGAGAGACCTTCCTTTAAGGAGAGCCTGCGGAGGTCTTCTAACAGATTGGCGCCTACGTTTGCTGTCCCACCCGTGCCTCCCTCTCCTCCCATGCTGGGGATGACTTGTCTGGGGGTGAACCCATGCAGCTGGGGTTTGCTCGCCTGTCCGAGGGGGAGAGGGTACTCCGGAGACGCGAGGGCCGATGCATGTACTGTGGTCTCGGTGGGCATTTTCGGTTGGCATGCCCGAACCGTCCGGGAAACGCTCGCACCTGAGATCCTGTCGGGGGCAGATCTTGGGTGGAGTCTCCTCGTCCCCGGTTTCCCGTGTTGACAAACCACTGATTACTGTTGTCCTCTCCTGGGTCGGGGGCTCGGTGACGACCCAGGCGTTGGTGGACTCTGGTGCTGGTGGTTTGTTTATTGATAGTGTGTTCGCTGCCGCCAATTCCATTCCTCTGCAGCCTCGAGGTTCCCCACTGGCTCTTGAGGCGATAGACGGCAGACCCCTTCTGCCGCCACACGTGACTCAGGAGACCCTTCCAGTGGGGATGGCCATTGGTGCCGTTCACAGAGAGTCGGTCTGTCTCCAGGTTATTTCGTCTCCACACTACTCGGTGGTCTTGGGGTACCCCTGGCTCCAGAAGCATAATCCGACTTTCGATTGGAGATCGGCCGAGATCCTCTCGTGGTCACCGCAGTGTGGGGCTAGTTGCATCCATGGGCCTGTCAAGTTGCTGTGTACTTCCTCGGACTCTCTGTTGCCTCCTGAATACGAGGAGTACCGGGATGTATTCGATAAGGTGCGTGCGGTTCCCCTACCTCCGCACCACCCATACGATTGTGCCATAGAGTTACAATCTGGTGCCGTTCCTCCTCGTGGCAAAGTCTATCCACTGTCGGTAGCGTAGAATGAGGCCATGGAGGAGTACCTGAGGGAGGCGCTTTCACGCGGACACATTCGCAAATCCTCGTCCCCGGCAGGGGCTGGATTTTTCTTTGTGAAAAAGAAGGGCGGTGAGTTGAGGCCTTGCATCGATTACAGGGGTCTCAATCGCATCACGATCAAGAACGCTTACCCGATACCCTTGATTTTCGAGCTGTTCGATCGCCTCAAAGGGGCCACGGTCTTTACCAAACTCGACCTGAGGGCGGCATATAACCTGGTAAGGATCAAGGCGGGCGATGAGTGGAAGACCGCGTTTAACACCAGGACCGGTCATTATGAATCCTTGGTTATGCCCTTTGGGTTGTGCAATGCGCCCGCAGTCTTCCAGGAATTCATCAACGATGTTTTCCGTGACCTGTTGCAGCAGTGTGTGGTGGTCTATTTGGATGACATCTTGGTATATTCTGAATCCATGGAGGCCCACATTCTGGATGTCAGACGAGTGTTGCAACGGTTACGAGAGAACAAGCTGTTCGGTAAGCTTGAGAAATGCGAATTTCACCGATCCCAGGTAACCTTCTTAGGTTACATCATTTCCGCTGAGGGGTTCTCCATGGATCCTGAGAAGGTTTCGGCTGTCTTACAGTGGCCCCAGCCCAGTGGTCTTCGTGCCCTGCAGCGCTTTTTGGGCTTCGCCAATTATTATCGGAAGTTCATCAGGGACTTTTCCATGCTAGCCAAGCCTCTCACGGATCTGACCAGGAAGGGCAGTAATCCCCAGGTCTGGCCGCTCGAGGCCATCCGAGCTTTTGAGGCTCTAAAGTCCGCCTTTGTGTCGGCTCCGATTCTGTTGCATCCCAACCCTGGGTTGCCTTTTGTCCTCGAGGTGGACGCGTCTGAGACGGGAGTAGGCGCCCTTCTGTCTCAGCGTAGAACACCAGAGGGTCCTCTGCTTCCTTGTGGGTTTTACTCCCGGAAACTGTCTTCCGCGGAGTGCAACTATCAGATTGGTGACAGGGAGTTATTGGCCATCGTGCAGGCCCTTAAAGAATGGAGGCACTTGCTCGAGGGCTCGGTGGTTCCGGTTCTCATCCTGACGGACCACAAGAATCTGACCTACCTCTCTGAGGCCAAGAGATTGACACCACGTCAGGCCAGATGGGCTCTGTTCTTGTCACGTTTTAATTACGTGGTCTCCTACCTACCCGGTTCCAAGAACATCAGAGCGGATGCCTTATCACGGCAGTACTCCGAGCTGTCCGGGGAGGAGTCGATTCCGACTTCGGTCATACCTCCGAATTAGATCCTGGCCGCTTTTCGCACCAGCCTGACCTCTCCCCTGGGTGAGCAGATTTTGGCGGCTCAATCTGGTGCTCCCTCTGGGAGACCCAACGGCAGATGTTTTGTGCCTGAGGAGTTGCGCACTCGGTTGTTGCGAACCTACCATAACTCCAAGGCCGCGGGGCATCCTGGAAAGAATCAGCTGTCCTGGGCTGTTTCACGTCTGTTCTGGTGGCCTTCTCTACGTTCCAACATCGCCGCATATGTAGCGGCATGCTCCGTTTGTGCCCAGAGTAAGTCCCCTCGGCACCTTCCGTTGGGTCTTTTGCAACCCATAGCCACCGGGGAGCGTCCATGGTCACACCTGGGGATGGATTTCATTGTGGACCTCCCTGCATCCCGAGGCCATACGGTCATTCTCATGATTGTGGATCGGTTTTCCAAAATGTGCCACTGTGTCCCTCTCAAGAAGTTACCCTCTGCACAAGAGTTGGCCTCGATTTTTTTCCAGGGAGGTCTTCCGGTTGCACGGTTTGCCCAAGGAGATTGTGTCGGATCGGGGGAGTCAGTTTGTGTCCAGGTTCTGGCGCGCCTTTTGCTCCCAGTTGGGGATTCATCTCTCTTTCTCCTCGGCCTACCACCCTCAGTCCAATGGGGCCGCAGAACGATCCAATCAGGCCTTGGAGCAATTCCTTCGTTGCTATGTCTCCGATCACCAAGACAATTGGGTTGACCTCCTGCCTTGGGCTGAGTTTGCCAGGAACACGGCGGTGAACTCTTCCGCTGGGACGTCTCCCTTCATGGCCAATTATGGGTTCCAACCTGCCATGTTACCGGAGGTATTCTCTCCCCAGGATATTCCGGCTGTGGAGGATCACCTTTCCGTCCTACGTGCTTCTTGGGTACAGATCCAGAGGTCCCTTGAGGTCTCTGCGCAGCGCCAGAGACTCCAGGCTGATCGCAGACGAGCGCCCGCTCCTTCCTACCAGGTCGGAGACCGCGTATGGTTGTCCACCCGCAACCTCAACCTTCGAGTGCCCACTCCCAAGCTGGCGCCTCGCTTTGTTGGTCCCTTCCGAGTGCTTCGCAGGGTAAACCCGGTAGTAGAGTTGAGCGAACACCTGGATGTTCGGGTTCGAGAAGTTCGGCCGAACATCCCGGAAATGTTCGGGTTCGGGATCCGAACCCGATCCGAACTTCCTCCCGAACCCGAACCCCATTGAAGTCAATGGGGACCCGAACTTTTCGGCACTAAAACGGCTGTAAAACAGCCCAGGAAAGGGCTAGAGGGCTGCAAAAGGCAGCAACATGTAGGTAAATCCCCTGCAAACAAATGTGGATAGGGAAATTAATTAAAATAAAAATTAAATAAATAAAAATTAAACAAAATCAATTGGAGAGAGGTTCCATAGCAGAGAATCTGGCTTCCCGTCACCCACCACTGGAACAGTCCATTCTCAGATATTTAGGCCCCGGCACCCAGGCAGAGGAGAGAGGTCCCGTAACAGACAATCTGGCTTCATGTCAGCAGAGAATCAGTCTTCATGTCATAGCAGAGAATCAGGCTTCACGTCACCCACCACTGTAATAGTCCATTTTCATAAATTTAGGCCCAGCACCCAGGCAGAGGAGAGAGGTCCCGTAACAGACAATCTGGCTTCATGTCAGCAGAGAATTAGTCTGCATGTCATAGCAGAGAATCAGGCTTCACGTCAGCCACCAATGCAACAGTCCATTGTCAGATATTTAGGCCCAGCACCCAGGCAGAGGAGAGAGGTCCCGTAACAGAGGATCTGGCTTCATGTCACCAGAGAATCAGTCTGCATGTCATAGCAGAGAATGAGGCTTCACGTCAGCCACCACTGCAACAATCCATTGGCATATATTTAGGCCTAGCACACAGGCAGAGGAGAGGTTCATTCAACTTTGGGTAGCCTTGCAATATAATGGTAAAATGAAAATAAAAATAGGATTGAATGAGGAAGTGCCCTGGAGTCCAATAATATATGGTTATGGGGAGGTAGTTAATGTCTAATCTGGACAAGGGACGGACAGGTCCTGTGGGATCCATGCCTGGTTCATTTTTATGAACGTCAGCTTGTCCACATTGGCTGTAGACAGGCGGCTGCGTTTGTCTGTAATGACGCCCCCTGCCGTGCTGAATACACGTTCAGACAAAACGCTGGCTGCCGGGCAGGCCAGCACCTCCAAGGCATAAAAGGCTAGCTCTGGCCACGTGGACAATTTAGAGACCCAGAAGTTGAATGGGGCCGAACCATCAGTCAGTACGTGGAGGGGTGTGCACACGTACTGTTCCACCATGTTAGTGAAATGTTGCCTCCTGCTAACACGTTGCGTATCAGGTGGTGGTGCAGTTAGCTGTGGCGTGTTGACAAAAGTTTTCCACATCTCTGCCATGCTAACCCTGCCCTCAGAGGAGCTGGCCGTGACACAGCTGCCTTGGCGACCTCTTGCTCCTCCTCTGCCTTGGCCTTGGGCTTCCACTTGTTCCCCTGTGACATTTGGGAATGCTCTCAGTAGCGCGTCTACCAACGTGCGCTTGTACTCGCGCATCTTCCTATCACGCTCCAGTGCAGGAAGTAAGGTGGGCACATTGTCTTTGTAGCGTGGATCCAGCAGGGTGGCAACCCAGTAGTCCGCACAGGTTAAAATGTGGGCAACTCTGCTGTCGTTGCGCAGGCACTGCAGCATGTAGTCGCTCATGTGTGCCAGGCTGCCCAGGGATAAGGACAAGCTGTCCTCTGTGGGAGGCGTATCGTCATCGTCCTGCCTTTCCCCCCAGCCATGCACCAGTGATGGACCCGAGCTGCGTTGGGTGCCACCCCGCTGTGACCATGCTTCATCCTCATCCTCCTCCACCTCCTCCTCATCCTCGTCCTCCTCGTCCTCCAGTAGTGGGCCCTGGCTGGCCACATTTGTACCTGGCCTCTGCTGTTGCCAAAAACCTCCCTCTGAGTCACTTCGAAGAGACTGGCCTGAAAGTGCTAAAAATGACCCCTCTTCCTCCTCCTCCTCCTCCTGGGCCACCTCCTCTTCCATCATCGCCCTAAGTGTTTTCTCAAGGAGACATAGAAGTGGTATTGTAACGCTGATAACGGTGTCATCGCCACTGGCCATGTTGGTGGAGTACTCGAAACAGCGCAACAGGGCACACAGGTCTCGCATGGAGGCCCAGTCATTGGTGGTGAAGTGGTGCTGTTCTGTAGTGCGACTGACCCGTGCGTGCTGCAGCTGAAACTCCACTATGGCCTGCTGCTGCTCGCACAGTCTGTCCAGCATGTGCAAGGTGGAGTTCCACCTGGTGGGCACGTCGCATATGAGGCGGTGAGCGGGAAGGCCGAAGTTACGCTGTAGCGCAGACAGGCGAGCAGCAGCAGGATGTGAACGCCGGAAGCGCGAACAGACGGCCCGCACTTTATGCAGCAGCTCTGACATGTCGGGGTAGTTGTGAATGAACTTCTGCACCACCAAATTCAGCACATGCGCCAAGCAAGGGATGTGCGTCAAATTGGCTAGTCCCAGAGCTGCAACGAGATTTCGCCCATTATCACACACCACCAGGCCGGGCTTGAGGCTCACCGGCAGCAACCACTCGTCGGTCTGTTGTTCTATACCCCGCCACAACTCCTGTGCGGTGTGGGGCCTGTCCCCCAAACATATGAGTTTCAGAATGGCCTGCTGACGTTTACCCCGGGCTGTGCTGAAGTTGGTGGTGAAGGTGTGTGGCTGACTGGATGAGCAGGTGGAAGAAGAGGAGGAGGAAGCCGAGAAGGAGGAGGTGGCAACAGGAGGCAAAGAATGTTGCCCTGCGATCCTTGGCGGCGGAAGGACGTGCGCCAAACAGCTCTCCGCCTGGGGCCCAGCTGCCACTACATTTACCCAGTGTGCAGTTAGGGAGATATAGCGTCCCTGGCCGTGCTTACTGGTCCACGTATCTGTGGTTAGGTGGACCTTGCCACAGATGGCGTTGCGCAGTGCACACTTGATTTTATCGGATACTTGGTTGTGCAGGGAAGGCACGGCTCTCTTGGAGAAGTAGTGCCGGCTGGGAACAACATACTGTGGGACAGCAAGCGACATGAGCTGTTTGAAGCTGTCTGTGTCCACCAGCCTAAATGACAGCATTTCATAGGCCAGTAGTTTAGAAATGCTGGCATTCAGGGCCAGGGATCGAGGGTGGCTAGGTGGGAATTTACGCTTTCTATCAAATGTTTGTGAGATGGAGAGCTGAACGCTGGCGTGTGACATGGTTGAGACGCTTGGTGACGGAGGTGGTGGTGGTGGTGTTGGTGGTACATCCCCTGTTTGCTGGGCGGCAGGTGCCAACGTTCCTCCAGAGGCGGAGGAAGAGGCCGAGGCGGCAGCAGCAGAATAGGCCGAGGCGGCAGCAGCAGAAGAGGTAGCAGGGGGAGCCTGAGTGACTTCCTTGGTTTTAAGGTGTTTACTCCACTGCAGTTCATGCTTTGCATGCAGGTGCCTGGTCATGCAGGTTGTGCTCAGGTTCAGAACGTTAATGCCTCGCTTCAGGCTCTGATGGCACAGCGTGCAAACCACTCGGGTCTTGTCGTCAGCACATTGTTTGAAGAAGTGCCATGCCAGGGAACTCCTTGAAGCTGCCTTTGGGGTGCTCGGTCCCAGATGGCGGCGGTCAGTAGCAGGCGGAGTCTCTTGGCGGCGGGTGTTCTGCTTTTGCCCACTGCTCCCTCTTTTGCTACGCTGTTGGCTCGGTCTCACCACTGCCTCTTCCTCCGAACTGTGAAAGTCAGTGGCACGACCTTCATTCCATGTGGGGTCTAGGACCTCATCGTCCCCTGCATCGTCTTCCACCCAGTCTTGATCCCTGACCTCCTGTTCAGTCTGCACACTGCAGAAAGACGCAGCAGTTGGCACCTGTGTTTCGTCATCATCAGAGACATGCTGAGGTGGTATTCCCATGTCCTCATCATCAGGAAACATAAGTGGTTGTGCGTCAGTGCATTCTATGTCTTTCACCGCTGGGGAAGGGCTAGGTGGATGCCCTTGGGAAACCCTGCCAGCGGAGTCTTCAAACAGCATAAGAGACTGCTGCATAACTTGAGGCTGAGACAGTTTCCCTGGTATGCATGGGGGTGATGTGACAGACTGATGGGGTTGGTTTTCAGGCGCCATCTGTGCGCTTTCTGCAGAAGACTGGGTGGGAGATAATGTGAACGTGCTGGATCCACTGTCGGCCACCCAATTGACTAATGCCTGTACCTGCTCAGGCCTTACCATCCTTAGAACGGCATTGGGCCCCACCATATATCGCTGTAAATTCTGGCGGCTACTGGGACCTGAGGTAGTTGGTACACTAGGACGTGTGGATGTGGCAGAACGGCCACGTCCTCTCCCAGCACCAGAGGGTCCACTAACACCACCACGACCATGTCCACGTCCGCGTCCCTTACTAGATGTTTTTCTCATTGTTATGGTTCACCACAACAACAAATATATTATTTGGCCCAATGTATTGTATTCAAATTCAGCGGGATATAAATTTGAGGCCTAGTATTTAGGCGCTGGGTGACCGGTATGGATTTAGTGACAGAATTAGACTTGGAAATGCACAGAAGCGTGTGTGTGAAGTTATTCTGAATGACCCTATGTGCACCTTCAATATGATCTACCCTTTTAGGGATAGATTTCAAATAGCTCTGATATAGCAGAAACGACTAAATTATGAAATTGCTAAATTGGGAATTGTATTTCAACCCAGAACAAAAAATGTGCTTTGACGGACACTAAATAACTTTCCCAGCCACAACAGGACAGCGGTAACGAGAGATTTAGCGGGATATAAATTTGAGGCCTAGTATTTAGGCGCTGGGTGACAGGTATGGGTTTAGTGACAGAATTAGATTTGGAAATGCACAGTAGCGGGTGTGTGAAGTTATTCTGAATGACCCTATGTGCACCTTGAATATTATATACCCTTTTAGGGATAGATTTCAAATAGCTCTGATATAGCAGAAACCACTAAATTATGAAATTGCTAAATTGGGAATTGTATTTCAACCCAGAACAAGAAATGTGCTTGAACGGACACTAAATAACTCGCCCAGCTACAGCACTAGGGACAGATTTAGCTGGATATAAATTTGAGGCCTAGTATTTAGGCGCTGGGTGACCGGTATGGATTTAGTGACAGAATTAGACTTGGAAATGCACAGAAGCGTGTGTGTGAAGTTATTCTGAATGACCCTATGTGCACCTTGAATATTATATACCCTTTTAGGGATAGATTTCAAATAGCTCTGATATAGCAGAAACCACTAAATTATGAAATTGCTAAATTGGGAATTGTATTTCAACCCAGAACAAAAAATGTGCTTTGACGGACACTAAATAACTATCCCAGCTACAACAGGACAGCGGTAACGAGAGATTTAGCAGGATATAAATTTGAGGCCTAGTATTTAGGCGCTGGGTGACAGGTATGGGTTTAGTGACAGAATTAGACTTGAAAATACACAGTAGCGGGTGTGTGTGAAGTTATTCTGAATGACCCAATGTGCACCTTGAATATTATATACCCTTTTAGGGATAGATTTCAAATAGCTCTGATATAGCAGAAACCACTAAATTATGAAATTGCTAAATTGGGAATTGTACTTCAACCCAGAACAAAAAATGTGCTTTGACGGACACTAAATAACTTTCCCAGCTACAACAGGACAGCGGTAACGAGAGATTTAGCAGGATATAAATTTGAGGCCTAGTATTTAGGCGCTGGGTGACAGGTATGGGTTTAGTGACAGAATTAGACTTGAAAATACACAGTAGCGGGTGTGTGTGAAGTTATTCTGAATGACCCAATGTGCACCTTGAATATTATATACCCTTTTAGGGATAGATTTCAAATAGCTCTGATATAGCAGAAACCACTAAATTATGAAATTGCTAAATTGGGAATTGTACTTCAACCCAGAACAAAAAATGTGCTTTGACGGACACTAAATAACTTTCCCAGCTACAACAGGACAGCGGTAACGAGAGATTTAGCGGGATATAAATTTGAGGCCTAGTATTTAGGCGCTGGGTGACCGGTATGGATTTAGTGACAGAATTAGACTGGGATATGGCCAAAAAATAACCACACTATTGCTGGTTAAATGCACTTGGTGACGGGCGCAGCTTGCCCCTGATGTAGTATATGGCCAAAAAATGAACAGACTATTGCTGGTTAAATGCACTTGGTGTCACAGCTTGACCAACCACACTACTGAGGGTTAAATGCACTTGGTGACGGGCGCAGCTTGCCCCTGATGTAGTATATGGCCAAAAAATAAACAGACTATTGCTGGTTAAATGCACTTGGTGTGACAGCTTCACCCTGATGTAGGCTTTAGCCAGAAAACAACCACACCATTGAGGGTTAAATGCACTTGGTGACAGGCGCAGCTTGCCCCTGATTTTGTATATGGCCAAAAAATGAACAGACTATTGCTGGTTAAATGCACTTGGTGTGACAGCTTCACCCTGATGTAGGCTTTAGCCAAAAAACAACCACACCATTGAGGGTTAAATGCACTTGGTGACAGGCGCAGCTTGCCCCTGATTTTGTATATGGCCAAAAAATGAACAGACTATTGCTGGTTAAATGCACTTGGTGTGACAGCTTCACCCTGATGTAGGCTTTAGCCAAAAAACAACCACACCATTGAGGGTTAAATGCACTTGGTGACAGGCGCAGCTTGCCCCTGATTTTGTATATGGCCAAAAAATGAACAGACTATTGCTGGTTAAATGCACTTGGTGTGACAGCTTCACCCTGATGTAGGCTTTAGCCAAAAAACAACCACACCATTGAGGGTTAAATGCACTTGGTCGCAGCTTGTGCTGGCGCACCACAAGACACAAAATGGCCGCCGATCACCCCAGAAAAATGTGACTGACAAACGGTCTGGGCAGCCTAAAAACAGTGAGCAATTGAGGATCAGCAGCTCAATGATCCACAGCTGCAGATCGATCAGTTAATCAAGTCCTTTGGAGGAGTTAATCTGCCTAATCTCGCCCTACTGTCGCAGCCGCAACCTCTCCCTACGCTAATCAGAGCAGAGTGACGGGCGGCGCTATGTGACTCCAGCTTAAATAGAGGCTGGGTCACATGGTGCTCTGGCCAATCACAGCCATGCCAATAGTAGGCATGGCTGTGATGGCCTCTTGGGGCAAGTAGTATGACGCTTGTTGATTGGCTGCTTTGCAGCCTTTCAAAAAGCGCCAAGAAAGCGTCACAAAAGCGCCAAGAAAGCGACGAACACCGAACCCGAACCCGGACTTTTACGAAAATGTCCGGGTTCGGGTCCGTGTCACGGACACCCCAAAATTCGGTACGAACCCGAACTATACAGTTCGAGTTCGCTCATCCCTACCCGGTAGCCTATGCCCTTGCGCTTCCTCCTGGCATGCGGATCTCCAACGTGTTTCATGTCTCCCTGTTGAAGCCACTGGTGTGTAATCGTTTCACTTCCTCGGTTCCTCGGCCTCGTCCGGTCCAAGTGGGCAATCGTGAGGAGTATGAGGTGAGCAATATCCTGGACTCACGCCTGGTCCGCGGTCGGGTGCAGTTTTTGGTCCATTGGCGTGGTTATGGTCCAGAGGAGCGTTCCTGGGTTCCCTCCGCAGATGTCCATGCTCCTGCCTTGCTCCGAGCCTTCCACGCACGCTTCCCTCAGAAACCGTTCTTTACTCCGCGGAGGAGGGGCCCTTGAGGGGGAGGTACTGTCATGGTCTTACCTTCTTGCTGTTCTTCTTCGTTTGACATGTGCTGGCGGCCATCTTGGTTTCTGGGTTTCTTGTAGCCTCCCACCCTGCGGCTTCTCCTTCCCACTGGGAGGAGCTGGATGCCTAGCTCATATATATAGGAGGTCTGTGGCTTCAGTTCCTTGCTTGGTCCTCCTGTGTTCACATGCTTCTAAGACTGCTGCTGCTTCTGGTTCCTGATCCTGGCTTCGTCTGACTACCCTTCCGGTTCCTGACCTCTGGCCTCGCAAGACCCTGCTTCGGTTTAGCCATCCGTTTGGACTTTTGCCTTACAGCTTGATTTTCAATAAAGCCTTCTTATTTCCACTTATCTCTTGTTGTACATCTGGTTCATGGTTCCATGACACTCACTGAGGAGGTAATTGAAAAAATTGTCACGGAGAAAAATTGCTACCAAGAGCAGCAATCCGCTACGCTGCATGCCATCTTTTCCAGAAGCAGAAAGTGGGAACCGGTGACCAAAGAGGACATGTGGCAGTTTCTGGGACTCATCATTCTTCAGGGGGTGATGGGGAAACCGCTCCAGAAATGGTACTGGACCACCTATAACTTACTGGCCACTCAATTTTTTGGCACTGTGATGTCAGAATACCGGTTTTCCTTCATCATGAAGTATTTCCACTTCACGAACAATGAGGAATTTGATGAGGCCACCCATCATGCGCCCAAACAAAAAAATAATCTGGGAGGTATGGCAAATTATTGTGACCAATTTCCAGCGGACATACATGCCAGAAAGGGATGTCAGCGTAGATGAAAGTTTGATGGCCTACAAGGGACGCCTAAGCTGGATACAGTACATTGCATCCAAAAGAGCGCGGTTTGGCATCAAATGCTACATGCTCTGCGAGTCATCCACTGGGTACATCTGGAATTTGGTCATTTACACCGGTGTAAGGGATGGCCACATCATCTGTCTTTACACTGCTGGAGCCATTGCTGAACCAGGGATATTGTGTGGCAATGGACAATTTCTACACGTCTCAGGAACTGCATGAGGTTTTGCTACAAAACAAGACTGATGCATATGGTACCGTTAGGCCTAACCGACATGACATGCCATCTATGTTTGCTAATAAAAATCTCAAAACCGGAGAAATGGTTGCCTGGCAGAAGGGTAAGATGATGGCAATGCGATGGTGAGACAAGAAGGACGTGTGTCTCATGAGTACTGTGCACAATACTTCTACTGCCATGGTCCACACAAAAGGTGGGAAAGATGTGCTGAAGCCGCAAGTCGTGATAGACTATAATAATACCATGGAAGGTGTCGACAGAGCCGATCAGGCAATGACATTTTATCTGGCTATGCGCAAACAGCAAAAAAAATATTATAAGAAGATCTTCAGGCATCTTCTGGAACAATGCATTTGGAATGCATATATCCTGCACAGAGCAAAGAGTGACAAGCCTCTTTTTCATTCTGAGTTTATATGGAAGGTGATTGAGCTGATTTTTGTCAACCAACGGATGCCATCAGTAGCTGTGAACGGACCTGGACGTCGTGCTGTTGGCGTTAACCCAGAATGCCTGACTGGTCGTCACTTTTTTTTACCTCATCCTGCCAACCGCAAAAAAGGCAGCACCTACCAGGATGTGCGTGGTTTGCTGCTCAATAGAAAGAAAGTCCGAAAAGAAACCAGGTTCCATTGTCCTGATTGTGACGTCGGACTTTGTGCAGTCCCATGTTTCAAAATGTATCACACTCAGGATGTTTATAGAATTTTCTGTGTTTGACAAATTTCATTATTTTTTATTACATTATTTAAAAAATATATATTATTTATTAGATTATAATTCATGATTTTGTGTTTGAAACTTTATCACATCTGGGATGTCTACTAAAGTCTTGTTTGGTCAGGTTTAAGTAAGTAATTACTTAGAATTGCAAGCCTACGATACATAACACCAAATTTCATGCAAAAAATTGTACTACTTTTGGTACAAAATTCCTGACATAATCATACCGCCAGGGAGGTTAAAGAGTAATGAGGGGGAAGTTGCAGAGAACGACCATGAAAAAAGCAAAAGCTGTTAAATATTTTTTTCTCCAATGTATACACTAAGGAAAATAAACTATCAGATGAAATGCTAAATGTAAAAATAAATTCCCCATTAAAAGTGTCCTGTCTGACCCTGGAAGAAGTACAACAGCGACTTAAAAAGATTAAAATAGACAAATCGCCAGGACCGGATGGCATACACCCCCGTATCCTAAGAGAATTAAGTAATGTCATAGCCAGACCCTTATTTCTTATATTTGCAGACTCTATACTGACAGGTCATGTTCCACAGGATTGGCGCATAGCAAATGTGGTGCCAATATTCAAAAAGGGTCCAAAAACAGACCCTGGAAACTATAGGCCGGTAAGTTTAACATCTGTTGTGGGTAAACTGTTTGAAGGTTTTCTAAGAGATGCTATCTCAGAGCATCTCAACAGAAATATGCAAATAACACCATATCAGCATGGCTTCATGAGGGATTGGTTATGTCAAACTAATTTAATCAGTTTCTATAAGGAGGTAAGTTCTAGACTTGACAGCGGCGAATCAATGGATGTCGTATATCTGGACTTCTCCAAAGCATTTGACACTGTACCACATAAAAAGGTTAGTATATAAAATGAGAATGTTTGGACTGGGAGAAAATGTCTGTAAGTGGGTAAGTAACTGGCTGAGTGATAGAAAGCAGAGGGTGGTTATTAACGGTACACACTCAGATTGGGTCACTGTCACTAGTGGAGTACCTCAGGGGTCAGTATTGGGCCCTATTCTCTTCAATATATTTATTAATGATCTTGTACAGGCATCTCAAACTGTGGCCCTCCAGCTGTTGCAAAACTACAACTCCCAGCATGCCCGGACAGCCTACAGGTATCAGCCTACAGCAGGGCATTGTGGGAGTTTTAGTTTTACAACAGCTGGAGGGCCGCAGTTTGAGATGCCTGATCTTGTAGAAGGCTTGCATAGTAAAATATCAATTTTCTCAGATGACACTAAACTGTTTAAAGTAATTAACACTGAAGAGGACAGTATACTACTACAGAGGGATCTGGATAGATTGAAGGCTTGGGCAGAAAAGTGGCAGATGAGGTTTAACACTGACAAATGTAAAGTTATGCACATGAGAAGGAATAATGCAAGTCCCCCGTACATACTAAATGGTAAAACACTCGGTAACACTGACATGGAAAAGGATCTAGGAATTTTAATAGACAGCAAACTAAGCTGCAAAAAACAGTGTTAGGCAGCTGCTGCCAAGGCCAATAACATAATGGGTTGCATCAAAAGGGGCATAGATGCCTGTGATAAGAACATAGTTCTACCACTTTACAAATTGCTAGTCAGACCACACATGGAGTACTGTGTACAGCTCTGGGCTCCTGTGAACAAGGCATACATAGCAGAGCTGGAGAGGGTCCAGAGGAGGGCAACTAAAGTAATAACTGGAATGGGGCAAATACAGTACCCTGAAAGATTATCAAAATTAGGGTTATTCACTTTAGAAAAAAGATGACTATGTATAAATATATCAGGGGTCAGTACAGAGATCTATCCCATAATCTATTTATCCCGAGGACTGTGACTGTGACGAGGGAACATCCTCTGCATCTGGAGGAAAGAAGGTTTGTACACAAACATAGAAAAGGATTCTTTACGGTAAGAGCAGTGAGACTATGGAACTCTCTGCCTGAGGAGGTGGTGATGGTGAGTACAATAAAGGAATTCAAGAGGGGCCTGGATGTATTTCTGGGGTGTAATAATATTATAGGCTATAGCTACTATAGAGGGATTGTTGATCCAGGGAATTATTCTGATTGCCTGATTGGAGTCGGGGAGGAATTTTGTATTCCCCTAAAGTGGGGGAAATTGGCTTCTACCTCACAGTTTTTTTTTTTGCCTTCATCTGAATCAACTTGCAGGATGACGGGCCGAACTGGATGGACAAATGTATTTTTTATGACCTGCTGTTTAAATCACTTTTTTATGTTTAACATATTTACATTTTCCATGTCACTTTTTATATTTAAACTAAAACCAAAAATCCTGCAGTTTTTGCACTGGCCACTATGTCTAATAATTGGCAGCACTTCTTGGGTTGTGCAGATCACTTTACCGCAGTTAACTCATTCTAATCCTATCTGTAATTATATCACCTCTGTGTACAGATGAGACAGGATTCACCATTTTTAAGAAGTGATTGTCAAAGCTTATCTATTCTCTTCTAGCACAATGACCTCTGCACAGTTCACAGTGCATACTTAGAAAACTTCCCCATGTAAGTCAATAGGCGCTAATGGGTTTGCCATAAAGCAATTTTTTTATACTTTGTAAATGCTGTTCAGAACATAATGTTCAGAAAATAGAATACAAAAAAATACAATCAGAAAATAAAAACAAATTAGAAAAAAGGAGATGTGCTAATATCTGATTTTAACTAGCAGATAACATTTTTGGTGACACATTTCCTTTAATACTGGAATCCGCTGACATGAATTGTCAAATTTGCTCATGGTTCTGAAGGAACAGGCTGTTCCTGGTTGATTTATATTTGAATCTCCAGTAAAGTACAACAACAGTACATTTATTTATTTACATTGGACACTTCTTTAAATTGTTTGCTGCAGTTAGGTATTTAACATGGATAGACTCAGCACTATCTCTTTAGACTGTTTTATTTTTCCTTTAATATTAGTAAAACCTTTTATCTAGAATATTTTTAATTTGAGTTATTTCATTTGAATAAAACTCTCAGAGTCTTATTAAAAATATTTTCATTCATAAAAATGAAGGACATCTTTCCTGTATAGGAAATATATCACTATAGTTAAAAGACATGGGAGGGGAGGGGACATTTTTCAAGTCTATGGCAGTTTATTGTCATACAGTCCTGATCAAAAGTTTAAGACCACTTGAAAAATGGCAAAAAATCATATTTAGCATGGCTGGATCTTAACAAGGTTTCAAGTAGAGCTTCAACATGCAACAAGAAGTAATGGGAGTGAGACAAAACATTTTTTGGGCATTCAATTTAATGAAAACAACAAATAAACTGAAACAGGCTGTTTTTCAGCTGATCAAAAGTTTAGGACCACACCTCCCAAAAAAAACTAAACCCCCCCAAAACAGAAATCCAACTTCCAAACATGAATTCAGTAATGAGTAGCTCCGCCGTTATTGTTTATTACTTCAAAAATTTGTTTTGGCATGCTTGATGCAAGTGTTTCCATGGGGTGGGTGGGAACATTTCCCCAAGTGGTGAAGACAGCTGCACGAAGGCCATCTACTGTCTGGAACTGTTGTCCATTTTTGTAAACCTCCCTTGTCATCCATCCCCAAAGGTTCTCAATTGGATTTAGATCAGTGGGAATGCAGGATGGGCCAAAAGAGTGATGTTATTCTCCTGGAAGAAGTCCCTTGTCCTGCGGGCATTGTGTACTGTAGCATTGTCCTGTTGAAAAACCCAGTCGTTACCACAGACGAGGGTCCTCAGTCATGAGGAATGCTCTCTGCAACATCTGGACATAGCCAGCAGCCGTTTGACGCCCCTGCACTTTCTGAAGCTCCATTGTTCCACTAAAGGAAAAAGCACCCCAGACCATTATGGCGCCCCCTCCACTGTGGCGCGTAGAAAACATCTCAGGTGGCATCTGCTTGTCATGCCAGTAACGTTGGAAACCATCAGGACCATCAAGGTTACATTTTTTCTCATCAGAGAATAAAAATTTCTTCCACCTTTGAATGTCCCATGTTTGGTGCTCTATTGCAAAGTCCAAACGAGCAGTTCTGTGGCGTTCTGTCACCGCCAGTTCTGTGAGAAGGTCTGACAGACGTCCTTCTCTACCTCTTGCATGATATTCTTTGTTTTGGTTTCACTTTCTCATCTCATTTCCTTCTCCCAGGTGTCACCTATTTAGAATAATCCTCTTTCCTTTATATTCCCACCCATACTGCCTCACTTTGCGGTTTATACTACTTCCTGGATGAAGTGTTCAGTGCTGGAGGCTTCTGCTGCTGCTTGTTCAGATAAGTACTTTCATGTATTGTGTTTCCTTGCTGGCTTTATTCTAGGTGACCCTGACTCCCTCCGTATGAAGTGCAGGGAGCCGGTGGTCATGTCCCCTCACTATTATAGGGTTTTCAGGTGTCACACAGTCTTAGGTACGTGGGCATACAATCGTCTACCTTTGAGACCCTTGTATGTGCTTAGCAGTCAGGGAGAGCTCTTAGGGATTTATAGGGGTCACCTATATGCTCCTAAGTTTGGGATCAAGCCAGTCGGACGTTTATTCATTACTTCCAGCTATCTGCAACATCATCCGTGACACGTTCAAGGAGACAAGGCCTTTGAAGACGTTTTTTGTTTTTGAAGCCCTTCAGTCTCAGATGCCGTCTGATGATTATGGGGCTGTAGTCAGCACTAGTAAGGGTCTTAATTTGGGTCGAGGATCGTCCAGTGTCTTGACGGACAGCCAATTGGATCTTCCGGCTCAGTGCTGATGAAATTTTTTTGCGTCTCCCACTTGACTTTTTTGTTCCATAACCCTCAGGATTATTTAAGAATTTAAGAAATTCCAAATGACTATCTTACTGCGTCCCACCTCAGCAGTGATGGGGCACGTTCAAAAGGGACTACTTGTCAGAAAATGACAATGAATCCACATCTTTGCACAGATTTGGCCTTTTAAAGGCATGTGGTCCTAAACTTTTGATCAGCTGAAAAACAGCCTGTTTCAGTTTATTCGTTGTTTTCATTAAATTGAATGCTCAAAAAATGTTTTGTCTCACTCCCATTTCTTTTTGTTGCATGTTGAAGCTCTACTTAGAACCTTCTTAAGATCCAGCCATGCTAAATATGATTTTTTGCCATTTTTCAAGTGGTCTTAAACTTTTGATCAGGACTGTATAAATGTTGTAAGTGATACCTGCATGCAACAATTGGTACACCACTGCAAATAAATTCCCGCCATAGTATTTAATATTTTGTTAACTTTGTTGCACACTTCTTTAACTTTGAGAAATCCTATTTAATGTAGACACATTCAGTACTGTCTATAAGATTGTTACTGTGCACCGACAAATAATTATTTTTGTTTGATGCTTCAGCTCAAGTTTAACTTCAAGGCTCTAAATTTAATGGGTTTTGTTTTTGTCAACCTGAACTTTTGGTTTTAAAAAGTAACATCAAGTAACATCTTTAATCTCATAAGAAGATTTACAAAGAACAAAAAAAATGCTCACGCCATCAAATATATTGTTTTGAAATCCATGAACTAAGCAATGTTCAAGGAAAATATTTTGAAGCATTTCATTTATTTTAAAGTGAAGCAAGTAGCTGAATGTATAGTGTTTCATAAAAGGTTCTCTACTGTAGTACAAGTTTCATAAAGTCTGATAATCAATATCATTGGTTAATTAAAACATGTAAAAACATAAAATGCTAATAAAATGAAATAGGTATCGGTACATTAGCTGCAAAATAAGATAGAGTAGCTGATATAGGTACTGCCAGCTCAAATAACATATTAAATAAAATACTAGATTGGCTAAATATAAATATAATCCAGACTAAATTCAGACATCCGTAGACATCTGAAAATTGCGGATCCGCAATACACCCAGCTGGCACCCCCATAGAAATGCCTATTTTTGTCCGCAATTGTGGACAAGAATAGGACATGCTCTATTTTTTTTCTGGAGCTGTGGACCAGAAGCTTGAGGCCGCACTCCGGAAATGTAGATGCGGACAGCACACTGTGTGCTGTCCACATCTCTTCCGGCCCCATAAAGAATTAATGGGTCCGCACCCGTTCTGCATAATTGCGGAAGGGATGCGGACCCATTCTGCGGCCGTCTGGATGGAGCATAAAGGAAATGCCCAAGTATTTTATACTGATGACCTATCCTTAGGGTAGGCCATCAATATCAAATCAGTGGTGGTCTGAATCCTAGCACCTCACCTAATAGCTATTTAAATAGGTAGCCACTGTGAGTGCCATGGTTTCTTCCTAGTCACCTTCAATGGTCACATTGCCTAGGCATAGCTCATTCCTATTTATGTTAATGGGGCAGAGCTGTGATACAAAGTACAGCCATTATAAAATGAATGGCATTGTAGTTGTTAAAATTGTGAGTAGGCCGCAGCACTCACTGGACCCCCACAGCCTCTTAAAACAGCTTATTGCCAATGGTGCCAGGAGTCCTTAGAATAGGTCATCAGTTTAGAATACTCAGAAACCCCTTTGAATAGAAGTAAATCTGAATAAGGCTTCAAGTTCAGATGGATTACAATCAAAAGTTCTTAAAGAATTATATTCAGCTGTTCCCTTGTTCATAATTATTGTTGAGCGAACCCGAAATATAAATTTCAGGTCCGTGCCGAACTTTGCGAGTTCGGGTACCCTGGCCCGAACCCGTACTTTGCTGGAAAAGTGTTTGAGCATTTAAAAAGTTTGTTGAAAGGCTGCAGGGCAGCCAATCAACAAGGTTTTAAGCTGTGGGCACCTAGAAGCCTTCACAGCCATGCCTAGAAAATGGCATGGCTGTGATTGGCCAGTGCATGATGTGACCCAGCCTCTATACAAGCTGGTTTACGTGTAGCACCGCCCATCAGCTCTGAGTAGTGCAGGGACAGGAAGCAGGCAGCTGAAGCGAGGGAGAGTGTTAGGAATCTGGCGATTTGTTTTGTGGCTGACCTATAATAATTTTTTGTAGGTGCAATACACCAACTTTGCACCCCTGACACAGAAATATAATAATAAATCTGGCTGTTAATTCTGTGGGTGACCTATAGCGATATTTTGTGGGTGCAATGTACCATCTTTGTAACCCGACACAGAAATATAATAATTATTCTAGCTGTTAATTCTGTGGCTTATAGTGATTTTTTGTGGTTGCAATGCACCATTTTTGTACCCCTGACCAGGGGCGTAGCTATAGGGGGTGCAGAGGTAGCAGTTGCTACCGGGCCCAGGAGCCTGAGGGGGCCCAAAGACCCTTGTGCCACATAAGACACTGGTATTATAGAAAGTGCATACTGGTCAATTTACACTTCTGGCTGGAGGGTAGGGGTTAGGTTAAGAATTTGGCATGAGGGGGTGCCCTTTCAATGTTTGCCTCAGGCAGCAGGAAGGATATGTGCTCCCCTGCCCCTTGCCAACAAACACTGAGGGACGGGGGCCCAAGCTGAACTATTTCACCAGGGCCCATGAGCTTTTAGCTACACCCTTGCCCCTGACACAAAAATATAATAGTTAATATGTCTGTTAGTTTGATGGGTGACATATACCCATTTTTGGTGTGAGGTACACCTGCACTGCATCCGTGACTGGAAAATTAATGTAGTTAATCTGTCTGTTAGTTCGGTGGGTGACCTCAAAGAATAAGGAGAGCATCAAGCAAGGGACGTGGCCCTGGTCATGGTTCTGCTAGTGCTGGTGGAGCTCCTGTTGCAGGGAAAGGATGTGGTCGATCTGTGCTAGCTACATGCCCAAATGAAACACCTTCCTCAGGTGCATGTAGGCATTCAGGGTCATTTTGTAGGCTTGAATACCGGCGTACGAATGGTGAGGCCAGAACAAGCAGAGGCGGTAGTAGATTGGATAGCTGACAGTGCCTCCAGTTCCTTCACATTGTCTCCCACTCGGTCCCCTGTTGAAACCAGGTCACTCATGCGAGTGACATGTGCAGTTCAGAGGAAGAGATGGTTGTGACACAGCACCAGCACACACAGCATACGAGAGAGCAGGGTGCAAAAGCAGAATGGCCGTCCCCTAGCCAGTATGCTTGCTACTGCCCACAGCATCCAGGAACTGAGCACACCAAAGCCAGCTCCAAGGAGTTCCCTGGCATGACAGTTCTTTAGACAATGTGCTGACGACAAGATGGAAGTGGTTTGCACGCTGTGCAATCAGAGCCTGAAGCGAGGCATAAATGTTCTAAACCTGAGCACCACCTGCATGACCAGGCATCTAAATGCAAAGCACGAGCTGCAGTGGAGTACACACCTGAAAAAACACAAAAGATCTCAGGCTCCTCTTGCTCCTTCTTAAACTGTGGTCTGAGCCTCTTCCTCCCCTTCTGGAGTGACAGTGGCACCTGCCAACCCGCAAACAGAGGAAGTTGCAGCAACACCACCACTGTCACCCAGCATGTCCACACTGTCCCATGGAAGCTGTCCACCCCCCAAACACTGGAGAGAAAGAGGAAGTACCCCCCCCCCCCTACCGACCCGCGATCCCTGCCCCTGAATGCCAGCATTTCAAAATTCCTGGCCTTAGAAATGCTGTCATTCCGTCTGGTGGAGACAGACTTTTAAAAACCTTATGGCGGTGGCTGTCCCATAGTACGTGGTTTGCAGCCGCCACTACTTTTCCAGGTCAGCCATCCCTGCCTTGCACAACCAAGTGGCGGACAAAATCAGGTGTGCACTGCGCAACGACATTTGTGGCAAGATACACATAGCTACCAAAACATGGATCCGTAAGCACAGGTACGGACTTTATATCACACTAACTGCACACAGGGGAAATGCAGTGGCGGCTGGGCCTGAGGCGGATAACAGTCCGGTCAGTGTAACACCTTCACCACCAACTTCAGCACAGCCAGGGGAAAATGACTGCAGGTTGTTCTGAAACACATCTGTTTGGTGGAAAAAACCCACACCACGCAGGAGCTTGGACAGGCATGGAGCAACAGACTGATGTGTGGTTGCTTCTGCTGAACCTCAAGACTAACCTGGTGGTGTGCCAGGCAAAATCTCGTAGCAGCTCTCGGGCTAGCCGCATATGCTGAGTTTGGTGGTGCAGAATTTCCTGAAAAATTACCCCAATATGTCAGAGCTGCTGCAGAAACTGCGAGCCGTCTGTGTGTGCTTTTTGCGTTCTCACCCTGCTGCTGCTCACCAGCACAACTTTGGCCTTCGCGCTCACCGCCTCCACCTTGCATATGCTGGAGAGACTGTGCGAGCAGCAGCAGGCGATAGTGGAGTTTTTATGTCTTGTGAGAAGGAACCTAGAATAATTTTGGATTGAAGGTATGTGTCACCGAGGTTCCTGGCCTCGGTGAAGTAAGAGCCGGTATTTTATGTGTCAGCAGCAGCTATTACTACCTGACATCTTGAGATTCAGCAGGGCTGTCATAGCTGATCAAGGATGGCTCTTACTGGGAGTAGTCAAATTGCTGGGTGGGTGACTGCTCCCCATGTTCCAGGCTGGGTTTTGCCAGGCATAAAATCCAGCCAGCACTGCCAGGTGTGGTGGATTTATTCCCTCTGACAGTGGAGCTCAGGAGTCTCTGTGCTGTGAACTGAGGGCTTTGCTGGGATTTGAGGTTTGAGCCGGACTGGAGGACTCAGGCCCCTCTAAAGGTGAACAGGCCACCTATTGACTTGAAGAGGCCAAACTGCTAACAGGGTGTGAATTAACACCCAGGAGAAAAGGTGACTTTTATTGTTTATGGACTTTCCTTGTATGCGAACAAACACCAAGCCACCTGCGTTTTGTGATACACCTTATCTGCATTTTGTTATACACCAACGTGTGAATAAACACCACTATTTGATTCAAGAACTGTGTACTTTGCCTCTATACAGCATCCGCTAGTCCTAACTACCAGAGCGAATCCCCACAATTGGTAGTGTATGCGTGCATGTGCAGATAGGTTGGCTTGAACACCGATATTTTTTTGGGTTTACATTTTTGGGCACAGTTTTATGTCGTACATCAAACCAGCTGTATTTCAACCAGTGCCCCATGACAAAATAGAGGCTGTTGTGAAGGCCCTCATTGAGGCTAATTTTCAGTAGCGAGAGACCAACCTGCACCAACAGGAGGCTAATAAGCAGCAGCAAGCAAGCAACCAGTTGCTGCTACAAGACGTGATGGCTTTGCAGACAGCAAGAGCAACCCCAAGCGTCCACGATGCCTGGAAAACAGTCCGTGCAGCGATTCCTAAGATGACACCCGCAGACGACATTGAAACCTACCTTGCGATGTACGAGAAAGTGGCCACCAGGGAAAAGCTGCCCCGAAACCAGTGGGTTGAGGTTGTCGCTCCTTTCCTGGCATCAGAGTCCCAGCGGGTGTATATCGACTTGCTGGACGATATAGCGGCCGACTGCCCAAAGGTAAAGGGTGAGATTTTGGCAAGACTGGGGGTGAATGCGTTGGTCCAGGAGCAGCGAGTACATTAGTGGGGGTTTAAACTGGCTCAGCCCGCGAGACCCCAGTATTCTGACTTACAGTACTCCACCTTTTACAAAAGTGGCTACAGCCTTATGTGCTGAGTCCCACGACTATGCTGGATAGACTATTGGTGTCACGACCATGGTCATGGTCGTGACTCCTGAACCGCAGGCTGTTGCCTGCGGTTTGGTTGTTCAACCACAGGTGAGGGCCGCTATTATGTTGCCTCACTTGTGGTTGCCATGGGCAACAAGTTATTTTGTGTGTTGCAGTATAGCAGCCTGAGCTGGTGCTAGGCAGCTTGTTGCAATGTGCATACAGTTGCACCTGGCAACCTGTCTTTGTTAGGTGTGTCTTTTGTATGTCTGGTGAGCGTTTTGGGGATCACCGTTAACGGCGCGGTTGGTGGCTTATTCCCCGCCACCTTACCTTCCGTGTCCATGTTGGTAATCTCTCGTCCCTCTCCATGTTCCTATCTCTGGTCGTCTGCTGGCAGCATTCCATTAGTGTTCCGGCTGCGTGCTGGTTAGGAGTGTCTGCTGGCAGCGACTGGAGTGGGGACGTGAGTGGAGAGTGGACGCAGTGTCAGTGCGCTCTCCCCGGGCTGTTTCTTTGCTGGTCTCCGGTTCCTGTGTGTTGCTCCAGAGCCTGGCAGTCGGCTCCTGGTTCCTGTGTGTTGCTCCAGGGGCCGGCAGCAGTCCTGGGGAGACGCGCATGTTATGACACTGATTCCCCTTCTCCTATCCCCTTGTTGGGTCCCTCACCAATTTCCTTTTTTTTTTGGTGGGGGGCTTTGAGGGGTGGGAGTGTCACGACCATGGTCATGGTCGTGACTCCTGAACCGCATGCTATTGTCTGCGGTTTGGTTTGGTTGTTCAACCACAGGTGAGGGCCGCTAGTATGTTGCCTCACTTGTGGTTGCCGCGGGCAACAAGTTATTTTGTGTGTTGCAGTATAGCAGCCTGAGCTGGTGCTAGGCAGCTTGCTGCAATGTGCATGCGGTTGCACCTGGCAACCTGTCTTTGTTAGGTGTGTCTTTTGTATGTCTGGTGATGCAGTATGGGAGAGGATTTAAAGGAATGCAATCAGTGCAACTAGATGACAGCTGAGAGAGGGAAACGAGATGACAAAACGAAAGCAAAACAAAAGAACCTCAAGCAGGAGGTTCTGAAGAACATCTGTCAGAGCTTCTCAGATGTCTGGCGGTGACAATTGGCTGACATATTCTGGAGGGTGCTGCCACCCCCTCTCCAGCACTGGATCGGCTAGGTATCTCCTGGAAATGCCCTGGTAATGGTGGACCTAGTGGAACGCTATGAGGCTACCAAGAATCTCAAGAGGGGTTCTTTTGGGAGGAGGGCAGGCAAACTCCAGAACTCCCCACCCAAGGTATGAGGTATGAGCCAATGAAACCCCCCGGGAAGTTACTCCTATGGACCAGACCCAGTTAATCTGCTGGTGGTGTCAGGAATCTGGCCATACCAGGGCTGAGTGTCCCCACGGGTTGAGCCCATGGAAACTAATTATGGTTACCGACTATCGCTATATGCTAGGAAACTGTGTGCCACAGGTACCCTGGAGGCTCTAGACCACTTATGCAAGGTGGAAGTGGGAGACACTCAAGCAGAGGCTCTGCTGGACTCAGTTAGCTTGGTGACTCTTGGGCTACCCTGGTGCGGTCTGCTAAGTATTCTGGCTGGAAAGTTAGGGTGATGTGCATTCATACTTGAAAGACTACCCCACCGTGCTGGTGTCTCTAACCATGGTAACCAGCAGGTTGACTCACGAAGTGGCAGTTGCCACAAATCTCTGCCCTATAGCCGGTTGTGAGAGTGGTATGTGAGAGAGACAGGAATAAGCCCAGGAGATTAGCCTTATTCAGGGGATGGCAAGGACCCTGGAAACCTGAGGCCAAAGGGCCAGCAGTAGGGGTGACCGCTAGTGTTGAGCGAGCATGCTCGGCCGAATACCAGTTTGGCTCAATCATCGCTATTCTTGGCACATGGCGGTACTCAGCCGAGTACCGCATGCACTCAAGCGCAATGCTCGAGTCTCCTTCCTGCACGTTTCGCGGCTGCTAAGCAGCCAACAAACATGCAGGTAAGTACTGCCCTCACTGTAATGCCAGTAGTCATGTTGGCTACTGGCATTACAGTGATTGGCTGGCCGGAACATGTCATCGGGTTCTATAGAGCACCCGATGACGCGTGTTTGGCTCATTCTAAGTCAGGGAGAACTGAGGATAGGAAGGGACAGAGAGTGTAGGGAGTGTAATCAAATATTATAGTGTACAAAAACGTTTCAAAGACCCAAAAGTCCTTGTAAGGACTATTGTGTTTAACAGCAGCAATATATTTTTGTAGCACAACCTGCGCTAGATTGCTCAGTGTTAGGGAGAGCTGTACATAGGAAGGGACAGACAGTATAGGGAGTGTAATAGGAAGATTTTTTTGCAAAAAACTTTTCAGAGACCCAAAAGTCCTTTTAAGGACAATTGTGTATGACAGCAGCAATATATATTTTTAGCGCATCCTGCGCTAAATACTGTGTAATAGGCCACTGCTGACAGTTAAATTATCCGCTCCACATCTCCTGTTTAAAGTGTGCGCATCCCTAAAATATCAGTGACATCCAGTGTAGTTTTTCCGTAGACAGTGTCCCCTGTGGACATTTAAATTATGTGCGCCACATCTCCTGTTTAAAGTGTGTGCATCCCTAAAATATCTGTGATATCCAGTTTAGTTTTTTCGTAGACGGTGTCCCCTGCTGACTGTTAAATTATCCGCACTACATCTCCTGTTTAAAGTGTGTGCATCCCTAAAATTTGATTGACATTCAGTGCAGTTTTTCAGTAGATGGTGTCCGCTGCGGACTGTTAAATTATCTGCACCGCATCTCCTTTTTAAAGTGTGCGCATCCCTAAAATATCAGTGACATCCAGTGCATTTTTTCCGTAGACGGTGTCCCCTGCGAACTGTTAAATTACCCGCACCACATCTCCTGTTTAAAATGTGCACATCCGTACAATATCAGTGACATCCAGTGGAGTTTTTTAGTAGATGGTGTCCTCTGTGGACATTTAAATTAAGCGCGCCACATCTCCTGTTTAAAGTGTGTACATCCCTAAAATATCAGTGATATCCAGTTTAGTTTTTCCGTAGATGGTGTCCGCTGTGGACTATTAAATTATCCGCTCCACATCTCCTGTTTAAAGTGTGTGCATCCCAAAATATCAGTGACATCCAGAGCAGTTTTTCAGTAGACAGTATCCGATGCGGACCGTTAAATTATCCGCACCACGGGGGGCGGAGCTAGCGCCGGAACAGCATGGACGCTTGAGGCTGCAGCTCCGTGACTGTTATCACCACAGAAGCCTTTTAATCATATGCTGGCGCCCCGGTCAAAAGCGGAGGTCCCAGAACCGGAGAGCACTCTACACAAGATAAAGGTGCTCCCACCCCCGGGGACATGGATAAATTTATCAAAAGAGCGGTGGCAATTCATGTGTCCAGAGACACCAAGATGGCGCCGACCCCGACCCGCGCCCGCGCTCCAAACAGCCTGAGCAATCGGATCAAGCTACCGGAGGTGAAGAGAATGCGGATGAGCTCCCCATATCGCGTACCTTCTTGAAAGAGATTCTGTCCTCCTCGCTAGCATCGGCACTAGAGCCACTAAGCTCCGACCTTGCTGCGATCAAGCAGGAGATTACTCAAGTGGGTAACCGGGTTGAGACACTTGAGAGCACGCAGGAGGCTATCATACAGCACCAGACAGAGGTTTCCCAGCACTTCCAGGCTATTCAGCTCAAGATGAACTACCTCTGCAGCTCCCTGGAAGACCAGGAAAATAGATGTAGGCGCAACAACTTGGGTTTTAGGGGTGTCCCTGAGACTGTTGATACAGGGGACATACCCAGCACAGTGGTGCAGATATGCATGTCCCTCCTTGGGCCAGAGACAGCCCATGAAGTTATTCTTGAAAGAGCACACCGAGCCCTAAGACCCAAGCCTGCTGCGTCTGCCCCACCAAGGGACATAATATGTAAATTCCTCAGCTTCCCTGTTAAAGAGGCAGTCATTTACAAATCCTGTCAATCTGGCAAAGTATCCTGGGACGGTCATGATATTCAAATCTTTCAGGATTTAGCCCAATCCACCCTGGACAAAAGAAGAGCCCTGAAACCACTGACAAGCTGGCTCAGAGAACACAGAATTCCCTATAGATGGTCCTTTCCTTTTGGCCTAACCTTCATGTTTGAGGGACGCAAACTTTCTGTATCCAATTACACTGATCAAGACTCAATCTATGATCATCTGCAAATAGAGCCCCTTAGGATCAAAAACTGGGATCCCATCCAGGATTTGGGCAATCTCCCTGAAATCCCGCATCTGGGAACGTCAACGTACTCCTAAGCGTCAAAAGAGTCCCAGAAATTCCAGAAGAACAGCACCTAGAAGACTTCCTATGGACAACTGAACATCCTCTACCCGCCAGCTTTCTAAGCTTTTTGGTGATAACTAACATGTTATTTCTTTTTTCTCCCCCTCTCCAACCCCAGGCATAACCATGCCCACTCTTCAACTAGACATGCTAGTTCAGTTATTTGTTGCTGATGATGTTTATTCCTTTTTTATTTTAGGATGTACTCTATTACACAGTTTAGCTGGTTTCCCACAGATAGAGGGAATACTATGTGTCTGTCTACGCCGGACAAAGATTTGGATATGTGTACCCTCTGGAGTAGAAAATGGTGGAGCCGTACCCTTTCATTTTGTGATCTGTTATGGCGGATTTACAAATTACCTCCTATAATGTAAAAGGCTTTAATGCCCCTTCTAAACGCTGCCCAATTTTTTCTGAACTTAAAAAAAAAGGGCTGCTCTGTGATCCTCCTCCAGGAGACACATTTTAGACTTGATCACTATCCAAATCTATCCCACGCCTACTTCTCCACTTGGTACCATTGTGGTTCTGATTCTTCTGCCTCTAGAGGAGTTAGTGTGGGCTTTAGCAGGAACACACCATTTATATACTTGGACCATATCCAAGACCCTGAGGGTAGATTTATTATTTTAAAGGGTTCCATAGCGAATCAGGTTTACACGTTTATTAATGTCTACGCCCCAAACGTCAACCAGGCTGCCTGGCTCATTAAAGTTCTCCAGATGTTTGACCACTTTAGAGAGGGAGTGACTGTTCTGGGAGGTGACCTTAACCTTACGCTGGTCCCCCCAATAGACTCCTCATCCCAAAAATCTGCTATCTCTAATAAAGCTTTATGTAAATTGAGAAAATCCCTCCATGATCGGCGCCTGGTTGACGTCTGGAGATCTTTACACCCCAATGTAAAAGATTATACCTTTTATTCCAACCCGCATGGTTCATACCAACGTTTGGACTACCTTTTTGTTTCCTCTGAACACATCCAGTTATGCACCAGAGCCCAAATAGGCTCAATTAATCTATCTGATCACGCTCCTGTATGGCTGCACATACTCACCCCTAATAAGTCTCTCAAAATGTTTCACTGGAAACTTAATGAGCAGCTGATTCAAACCCCAGAAAATAGAGAGAGAGTCCAAAAATGGCTGAGTGAATTTTTCTCAACCAATGTTACCCCTGATATCCATCCATATACCATCTGGGACACCCACAAAGCCTTTATCCAGGGACAATTGATTAGCTTAGGCTCATATATGAAAAAACTAAGACTTGCTCGCATTGACTCCCTCCTGAAAGATATTAGAGACATAGAGGCCCTGCACAAGAGGTCCCTGCTAGACACCCACCTATCTAAATTATCGCTATTAAGAGCCGAACTAAAGAACCAACTAAATGCCCAATCTGCTAAATTCTTCCTACACACGCAATATAAATATTTTGCCCATGGGGACAAAGTGTCCAAGTTCATGATGTCCAGAATCAAAAAAAGAAAGGCCCAAAACTATATTTGTAAAATCCGCAGTAAGGACGGCACCTTACTTACTAACACACAAGACATATCTCGGAGATTTAGGGATTTTTATAGTTCCTTATATAACTTACCTCCCAGGAAAAGGACACCTCAAACCTCACACATCAGGATTCGATTGACCTTTTTCTCCGTTCTATTAATATACCCCAATTTGATGATATTCAGTCTAGAGCCCTAAAATCGCCATTCACTAGTGATGAACTTATAGCAATTAAACAGCTCCCTAACGGAAAAGCCCCCGGTCCAGATGGGTTTCCAGCTTTTTATTTCTGCTCTTTCCATACTATTCTTCTCCCTCACATGCTCAATGTTTGCAATCGATCCCTGCAAGGTGACCCTCTTTCTCAAGAAATGACAAAAGCCAACATTACTATTATACCCAAAGAAGGGAAAGACCCTTCCGAATGCGGCAACTACCGCCCCATATCCCTTCTAAACATTGATTTAAAGCTATTGGCCAAGTTATTGGCGAACCGACTTGCCCCTCTTTTACCCAATCTTATCCATAGAGACCAAACAGGATTCATCAAAGGAAGAGAGGGAAGGGATAATACAGCAAGAGTGGTTAATGCCATACTTCATGCCTCAAAACATCACCTTCCCTTAGTCCTGATCAGCACCGACGCTGAAAAAGCATTCGACCAAATTCACTGGAATTTTATGTACAGCACTATGACACAGCTTGGTATACCTTTAGCTTTTATAAGTTCCATCAAAGCTATGTACACCAATGCCTCGGCGTCGGTGCTGGTTAATGAGACCACCTCGCAACCCTTTTCTAAAAAAAATGGGACTAGACAAGGGTGCCCCCTTTCCCCCTTAATCTTTGTCTTGACAATTGAACCCTTCCTCGCCCTCCTACGTTCAGAGAAAGACGTTGTAGGCCTTAAACTTGGGGGTTGTGAGCATAAAATAGCAGCATTTGCTGATGACCTCTTGATAATGTCCTCCAACCCTGAAACCTCTTTACAACAGATTTATACTATACTGGACAACTTTAGCTATCTTTCCAACTTTAAAATTAATATGAAAAAATCCCACATTCTCAGTATGGGAATCAGCCCAAGACTCAGATCCAAATTATCACATTCCTCACAGTTCAATTGGGACTCACCCCGGACCCATCATAACTTTACAAACTGAATTATCTCCCTCTGATTAGCGCTTTAAAAAACCAACTAAAATCCCTAAACCTCCCTTTACTATCTTGGTTTGGACGCAAAAATATGGTTATGTCACTAGTCCTTCCTAGATTAAATTACCTTCTCCAGGTTCTTCCCATCTCTATTCCTAACTCTTTTTTTCACTCTCTGGAACAAGCTATTCACTCATTCATTTGGAATGGTAAAAAAGCAAGAATTAACATCAATACCTTACAGAGGCCGAGAACACATGGGGGTATAGGCCTTCCAAATCCCCTACTATACAATAGAGCCATACTTCTTTCCAGAACTCTTGACTGGTTTAGAGGCCCTGAACAAAAATTGTGGGTAGCAATGGAAACTCCTGGACACCTCCCGACCTTGAGAGCCCTACTTGTGGACCCTCTTCACAACATTTTTTCCACCTACAAGCATAACTCCATAGCGATAGCTACTCTTGAGGCTTGGAAGTGGTTCCAAAATTCAAAATGGGGGTTCCCATCCCCTTCCCCCCTGATTCAGGTCAGAGATTTTATAGGTTTAGCCCCCCTAGAGCTCAGACACAGTGTCCCCCACAATATACGTTTTTCTGAAGTATCTATCCTCTCCATCTATTTGAAGACTGAGTCTGGCAGAATAGCTCAGGAATCCCTCATCTCCTCCCTCCCAGGGGTCAGCTCCCAGCCTCATTAATTATATTTCCTACTCATGTATATAAACAAAAACATTCCTTTTAATTCTCTACTTAGACCTCTCACCTGGTTTGAAAGCCTTATCCACAACAATACACAACCACGAAAACCCATTTCCTCACTCTACAAGTATCTTAGTACACCTATCTCACCCCCAAAACTTTCTTTCATAAGCCTTTGGGAAAAAGACTTAAACACCCAGTTCTCGCCTGAAGATCAAATACTCATTTTTAAAACACCTCATACATCCTCTAGATGTACCAGAATCCAGGAGAATTGATACAAAATAATAACTAGGTGGTACAAAACTCCTGATGTTACTTCCCGTTATGATAAAAGTAATTCGGATGTCTGCTGGAGATGCGGGGAAGAACGGGGAACTATGTTTCATATTTGGTGGACCTGTCCCTCTAGTCTCAGCTGGTGGAATAATATATTTAAAAAATGCAACAAAATCTGCAAATCCAACATTATCCCTTCACCAATGCTAGCTCTATTAGGCCTGCCACAGGACCAAAAAATACAAGTTACTCCACTCTTCAAGATCTTAATTATAACCGCCAGACTTCTAATCCCCATTCATTGGTTATCACCTGACCTTCCGCCCTTAGAACATTGGTTCAATAAGGTAGACTCTATCTACAGGTTTGAGGAGATTGCGGCATGGGAGAACAGATTGTCACGACTGTGACTGATCCAGACAGGTCTGGGAGGAGAAGGTCGCAGCGACTTGCTACTCGCGATAGCTTGTGAGTTTGCTCCGTGGTTCAGGGTATGTCATCCGGGTTTTGCCTTGTGAACCTTTTTGTCCTGACTGGGAGTTTGTAGGCATCCTTCTCAGGTGAGTCCTGTCTGCCACTCCCAGCTACTATATTAGTTTCAGTTTCACTTGCAGTCATTGCCAGATATAGTCCTTACTTCCAGTGCTATTCTGACCTTTGAAGGAGATCGTTTGATGGCATTGCCGTGGAGCTCTGGTCTGGTGTGGACTGTCGTTATTGGGATCACCTTCTCTGCTCGTGACTGGATAAGTCTATCTATGTTTGATTGTTTGTTTGTTTGTTGCTGTCTTCCCCTGTTGTTCTCCTAGACGTGAGTGATGGTGACTAGTGCTCCCATCTGCCTTTCCCCAGTCTAGTCTTGTTAGGGTGACTGAGGGTTTAGGCATCCTGCTCGCCGCACGGGTTCACACCCCGTCTAGGGTATCAGGGCAGACAGGTGCCAGCTTAGGGTTAGTCAGGGGTGATCGTTCTATTTCCCATCCGTAGATAAGGGTCCCCCTTCCCCTCCGTCTGGTGCGACACGACTGCTGCTGGGATAGCGGTCGTGACAGTATATCTGGCCATTTAAAGAAAAAAAAAAAAAAGTTTTTTTTTTTTTTTTTTGCTTGCTGTTTTGCTTTGTATTTCTCTGTTCCACTATGGATCCAGTTACGGTTTTAGCGAAACAATTACAGGGGTTATCCCTTGAAGTGGCAGGATTAAAAGCAACTGTGCTGCAGCAGCAGCAATCCTTGGGTTCCACCGTTGCTACGGGAAACCAGGGTACTCCTGAGCCAAAAGTGGCTTTACCTGATAGGTTCTCAGGAGGAAGAGACGAATTTGTAACCTTCAGAGAAGCTTGTAAATTGTTCTTCAGGTTACGCCCTACGTCCTCCGGCGGTGAGGAACAACGGGTGGGCATTGTAATTTCGCTCCTGCAAGGAGATCCGCAGGCTTGGGCTTTCTCCCTACCGTCAGACTCTCCGGCCTTACGATCAGTGGAGGAGTTTTTTAAAGCCCTGGGTCTCGTATATGATGACCCGGACAGGGTCTCACTGGCTGAGTCTAAGCTACGTAGACTTCGGCAAGAGAACCGGTCTGCTGAACTATATTGTTCCGAATTCCGTAGGTGGGCTACTGATACATTATGGAATGACTCGGCCCTTAGGAGTCAGTTCTGCCAGGGGTTGTCTGAAAAATTAAAAGATGCGCTGGCGGTATACAAGGTCCCTGGGTCTCTTGAGGCTGCTATGTCTCTGTCCATAAGAATCGACAGACGACTCAGGGAGAGACTATTAAATTCTACAGAGGCCTCTATAGGGCAGGGATCGGTTTGTTATGATCCAGTCGAACCAATGCAAATAGGGGGCGCCACTAGACGGGTGAATCCTCCTAAGGTCCGCCGTAGGTCAGAGGTTTGTTTTCGTTGTGGGGGGAGGGGTCATTTTGTAAAGGTATGTCCCTCAGAACCCAAAAGACCACAAACTAAGGAGCCGCCGGAAAACTAGAGTCCCCAGATTGTGCGGAGGATAACAGTCTGGGCGTATTTGTTTCCTCCATACGCATGTCTCAGTTTTTGTTGTCCGCTACCGTTGAGGCGGGCAATAAGACTGAGATCTGTTCCGTCTTTTTGGACAGTGGGGCAGGGGTTAACTTGGTGGATTCACGGTTTGCTCAGGCTCTGGGTTTTACTCCGGAACCGGTACGCAGAACTATTCCTGTTTTTGCCATCGACTCCTCCCCTCTTACTCAGAGAGAGCTAACTCAGATCATCCATAATATCCATCTGCAGGTAGGGGACCTCCATAAAGAACATATCTCTTGTTATGTCCTGGACGGTCTTCCGGCTCCTATGGTATTGGGGCTTCCCTGGCTGGTGACCCACAATCCAGTGGTGGATTGGCAGGCCGGGGAGATTGTGGAGTGGAGTGAACATTGTAAGGACAACTGCTTGAGTAGTAGGTTCTCTACACTCTCTGTAACATCTCTACCTGCCTTTCTGTCAGATTTTATGGATGTGTTTTCTGAGAAGGGTTGTCAGGGGTTACCACCTCATCGTCCATATGATTGCCCGATTAATCTTGTACCTGGGGCAAAACTACCTAAAACCCGGTTATACAATCTTTCCGGCCCGGAGAGGAAGGCTATGAAAGATTATATTTCGGAGAGTTTGGCTAAGGGACACATCAGACCCTCTTCTTCACCCGTGGCTGCAGGTTTCTTTTTTGTTAAAAAAAGAAAGATGGGGGCCTGCGTCCTTGCCTGGATTTCCAGGAAATAAACCGGATAACTATCCGAGATCCCTATCCTCTTCCTCTCATTCCCGACCTCTTTAATCAGGTTGCTGGTGCTAAATGGTTCTCTAAAATGGATCTCAGAGGAGCCTATAACCTGGTTCGCATCAAAGAGGGGGATGAGTGGAAGACGGCTTTTAATACTCCAGAAGGGCATTATGAAAATCTGGTCATGCCATTTGGTCTTACTAATGCGCCTGCGGTGTTCCAACATTTTGTCAACGATATTTTTAGTCACCTTATCGGGAGATTTGTTGTGATATATCTTGATGACATCCTGGTCTATTCTCCGGATTTGGAGACACATAAGATCCATGTGAGACAAGTGCTGCAGATATTAAGGGCCAACAAATTGTTTGCTAAATTAGAGAAATGTGTGTTCGCCGTAAAAGAACTGCAATTTCTGGGGTATGTGTTGTCAGATTCAGGTTTCCGCATGGATCCAGAGAAAGTCCGGGCGATTATGGACTGGGATCTGCCTGAGAACCTGAAGGCATTGCAACGTTTCCTGGGGTTTGCCAATTTTTATAGAAAGTTTATAAAGAACTATTCCTTGGTGGTCAAACCACTGACTGACATGACCCGAAAGGGATCCGATTTTTCCAAATGGTCACATGCAGCCAAAACTGCCTTTACATCTCTTAAGGAGAGATTCACCTCGGCCCCTATTCTCGTACAGCCAGATGTCTCGCTTCCTTTTATTGTAGAGGTTGATGCATCAGAGGTGGGGGTGGGAGCGGTACTTTCTCAGGGCCCGTCCCCTGGTGAATGGCGTCCGTGTGCTTTCTTTTCGAAGAAATTGTCTACTGCAGAAAGGAACTATGATATTGGCAACAGGGAACTTTTGGCTATTAAGTTGGGCTTTGAGGAGTGGCGTCATTTTTTGGAGGGGGCGGTTCATCCCGTCACAGTGATTACTGATCACAAAAACTTATTATATCTGGAGTCTGCTAAACGTCTCAACCCTAGACAGGCTCGGTGGTCGTTATTTTTTACTAGGTTTAATTTTGTAATAACCTATCGCCCGGGGGCAAAAAATACTAAGGCGGATGCATTGTCTCGAAGTTTTCCTGGAGGGGGTGATGTTGAGGTACCAGAGCCTATTTTGCAAAAGGGGGTGGTGGTCTCTGCATTACACTCAGGTTTAGAGGGGAGGGTGTTGGAAGCTCAGGGGGACGCCCCGGCCTCCTGCCCCTTGGGTAAACTGTTTGTGCCAGAAAATTTACTCCTGGAGATACTAAAAGAACACCATAATTCCACACTGGCAGGACACCCAGGTAGTAAGGCAACCTCTGAATTAGTGTCTCGTCGGTTCTGGTGGCCTAAGTGGCGCCAGGAGGTGTTTAATTTTGTGTCTGCATGTGCTACCTGTGCTTGTTCTAAGGTAGATCATACTCGTCCAGCAGGGCGTCTTTTACTTCTGGCCATCCCCAACAGGCCTTGGATGCACCTATCAATGGATTTCATTACGGATCTACCAGTATCAGCTGGGAAGACTGTTATTCTTGTAGTTGTTGACAGATTCAGTAAAATGGTGCACTTTATTGCTCTTACCGCATTGCCTAATGCTAATACACTGGCTCAGGTTTTTATTGACCATATCGTGAAGCTTCACGGGGTCCCTTCCGATATTGTTTCGGATCGTGGTACCCAATTTGTTTCTAAATTTTGGAAAGCTTTTTGTTCTCGTTTAGGGGTTCATCTGTCGTTTTCTTCATCTTTCCATCCACAGTCCAACAGTCAGACTGAACGTACCAATCAAAACCTAGAGACATATTTGAGATGCTTTGTTTCCGAAAATCAGGAGGAATGGTCATCTTATTTACCGTTAGCCGAGTTTGCCATTAATAATCGTCGTCAAGAATCCACAGATAAGTCACCATTTTTTGGTGCGTATGGTTTCCATCCTCAGTTTTGTACGTTTAGTGAGGGGGGGCCGTCTGGGATTCCCGAGGAGGAACGATTTGCGTCTTCACTTTCATCAGTGTGGCAGAGTGTGCAAGAAAGTTTGAAGAGAATTGGTGGTAGATACAAACGTGCGGCTGATAAGAAGCGCTCTGAAGGTCCGGACCTTGGGGTGAATGACTTGGTGTGGTTGTCTACCAGAAATATCAAGTTGAAGGTTCCCTCGTGGAAATTAGGTCCGAGATTTATTGGTCCTTATAGGGTAATTAAGGTCATTAACCCGGTGGCTTTTCGTCTGGAGCTACCTCAGACTCTAAGGATCCATAATGTCTTCCACAGATCTCTGCTTAAGAGATATGTAGAACCTCCTGAACCATTGCCACTACCGCCTCCACCGGTGGTTGTTGATGGCAGTCTTGAGTTTCAGGTAGAAAAGATTGTTGATTCACTGGAGAGGTTATGGTCCCGAAGAGAGAATGTGGGTGCCAGCATCAGAGATAAAGGCGGACAGACTTATTCGGGCTTTTCATAGGTCCCATCCGGAGAGGCCGGGTCTTGAGGGTCCGGTGGCCCCTCGTAGAAAGGGGGGTACTGTCACGACTGTGACTGATCCAGACAGGTCTGGTAGGAGAAGGTCGCAGCGACTTGCTACTCGCGATAGCTTGTGAGTTTGCTCCGTGGTTCAGGGTATGTCTGTAGTGACCGGCAACACACACAGGGAGGAAAACAGGGAAAGCCCTGCACAAGGGAGAGGGAAAGGTGGTGACCCCTAACTCACCTTGCAGCTGGTACCTGCCTGCCCTGTCGTCCCTAGACGGGTTCCTCACCCGTGCGGCGATCACGTGCCTAAACCCTGGCTTTCCCTGAAATGAGCCCTAGATAATGAACGGGCCGGTGGGATCGCTAGTCCTCACCACTGCACTAAGAGGGAAACACCAGGGAGAGGACAGACAAACACAGACAAACACAAACACCCAGATGGACGGCAACAATTGTCCACAAAGGTCCAACAGGGATCCGGAGGGTAGCGTTCTAAGGCAACACTCAGAGAACGCAGCAACACAGCTCCAGTGGGTCAGAATAGATGTCCAGGCAGGAAGCTCTATATCTGGCAACCAGAGAAGTGTGAGAGGGGAATATAAGGAGGATTGGGAGTGCTGGACAAGGAACAGCTGAGAGAAGGAGCTACGGATCCCTGAGTGAGCCAAAAGGGTTTGTAAAGCAAACCCAGAAAGCTACAATAAGGAAACTTCCCTATCTGACATAGAGCGTGCAGCCAACCGCTGCGACCTCCTGACCCCGGGTACAACGGAGTCAGGCGTGGCTCTTGACACCCTCGTGACAGTACCCCCCTCTCTACGAGGGGCCTCCGGACACTCAGGACCAGGTCTCTCAGGATGAGAGGCATGAAAAATCCGGACTAGCCTGTCGGCGTTTACCTCAGACGCAGGAACCCACATTCTTTCCTCGGGACCGTAACCTCTCCAGTGCACCAGATATTGGAGAGAGCGGCGGACCCGACGAGAATTAACAATTTTGGATATCTGAAATTCCAAACTACCATCCACGACAACAGGAGGGGGTGGCAGCGGTGACGGTTCTCAGGAAGATCCCAATCCAAAATTGCCTGGACCTTCCTAGGATCCATACGGAAACCTGACGCAGATAAATAATAACCTAGGAATTGTATCTCCTGAACGGCAAAAACACATTTTTCAATTTTAGCATATAATTCATTCGTCCGTAGGACCTGTAGTACTTGTCTGACATGCTCCTCATGTGTTCTCAGATCAGACGAATAAATTAAGATATCATCTAGATATATTACCACAAACCTGCCGATTAGATGACTAAAAATGTCATTAACGAAATGTTGAAAGACGGCAGGAGCATTGGTCAGGCCGAAAGGCATAACTAGATTTTCATAATGCCCCTCAGGGGTGTTAAAAGCTGTCTTCCACTCATCCCCCTCCTTGATACGAATCAGATTGTAGGCCCCCCTAAGATCGAGTTTGGAGAACCACCTAGCACCCGCAATCTGGTTAAACAGGTCAGGAATGAGAGGAAGAGGGTATGGGTCTCGGATGGTTATCTGATTTAATTCACGAAAATCTAGGCAAGGACGCAGGCCCCCATCTTTCTTTTTAACAAAGAAAAACCCTGCAGCCACGGGTGAAGAAGAGGGTCTGATGTGTCCCTTAGCCAAACTCTCGGAGATATAATCCTTCATGGCTTGTCTCTCTGGACCTGAAAGATTATATAACCTGGTCTTGGGTAATTTTGCGCCGGGAATGAGGTTAACCGGGCAATCATAAGGACGATGAGGTGGTAACTTCTGACAACCCTTTTCAGAAAAAACGTCCTCAAAGTCCGAAACAAATGGAGGTAGGGTAGTTATGGAGGCAACTAAGCAATTGCTATTTAAGCAATTTTCTCTGCACGGCTCACTCCACTCCAATATCTCCCTGGCCTGCCAATCCACCACTGGATTGTGCGCTACCAACCAGGGTAGGCCCAGCACCACCGGAGTGGGAAGCCCCTCCAGAACATAACATGAAAGCATCTCGTTATGGTGGTCCCCTACCCGAAGGTGTAAATTATGAACGATGTGGGTGAGGTTTCTCTGAGACAGAGGAGCAGAATCTATAGCAAATATGGGAATAGGTCTCTGTAACGTACAGAGAGACAAACCCATAGTGCGGGCAAAATGGGCATCTATCAAATTTACCCCTGCTCCACTGTCTAGAAAGAAAGAAACCGTCTCCGTCTTATCACCAAAAACAATAACCGCTGGCAACAAAAATTGTGATGTACGTATGGAGGAAACGTATACCCCCCGGCTGACATCCTCCACACAGCCTGGGGTTAGTAGTTTTCCGACGGTTTTTTTGTTTCTGAGGAAAGAAGGACAGACGTTAATGAAATGACCCCTCTCCCCACAAAAAAAACAACCCCCACGCCTACGGCGAACCTCAGGAGGACGGACCTGACGAGTAGTTCCTCCTAGCTGCATAGGCTCGTCTATGTCCGTACAGACTAACTGCTGCTTGGGAGGGGTTATCAATGGCTCCGGTTTTTTCAACCTGTCCCTAAGGCGTCTATCTATACGGATAGAAAGGGACATAACTGCATCAAGGGAAAAGGGGGTCTCATACAATGCAAGCGCATCCTTAACCCTTTCGGATAACCCAGAGCAGAACTGACTCCTGAGAGCCGGGTCGTTCCATTGGGTATCCGTAGCCCACCTACGGAAGTCAGAGCAATACTCTTCTACCGGCCGCTCTCCTTGTAGGAGTCTCCGTAATTTTGATTCAGCCAGTGCGACTCGGTCAGGGTCGTCATATATGAGACCCAAGGCCCCGAAAAACTCATCCACTGACCGAAGAGCCTGGGAATCAGTAGGTAAAGAGAACGCCCAGGACTGCGGGTCCCCCTGCAGCAGGGAAATAACAACACCCACCCGCTGTTCTTCATTACCAGAGGAGTAAGGACGCAGTTTAAAGTATAGTTTACAGGCCTCACGGAACGTCAAAAACTTGTCCCTTCCCCCAGAAAATCTGTCAGGGAGAGGGACCTTGGGTTCCGCAACAACCTGGTTACCAGTAGCAACCGCTGGGCTTGCGGTCTGTTGTAATTGCTGCTGTTGCTGGAGGACCGACGCCTTCAATCCTGCCACCTCCAAAGACAGGCCATGAAATTGTTCGGACAGAGCAGCAATTGGATCCATACTGGATTCTAAGTAGGTAAAAAAAAAAATTTTTTTTTTTTTTTTTTTTTTTTTTTTTTTACCTACACAAAAATAAGGGCCAGATATAATGTAGTGACCGGCAACACACACAGGGAGGAAAACAGGGAAAGCCCTGCACAAGGGAGAGGGAAAGGTGGTGACCCCTAACTCACCTTGCAGCTGGTACCTGCCTGCCCTGTCGTCCCTAGACGGGTTCCTCACCCGTGCGGCGATCACGTGCCTAAACCCTGGCTTTCCCTGAAATGAGCCCTAGATAATGAACGGGCCGGTGGGATCGCTAGTCCTCACCACTGCACTAAGAGGGAAACACCAGGGAGAGGACAGACAAACACAGACAAACACAAACACCCAGATGGACGGCAACAATTGTCCACAAAGGTCCAACAGGGATCCGGAGGGTAGCGTTCTAAGGCAACACTCAGAGAACGCAGCAACACAGCTCCAGTGGGTCAGAATAGATGTCCAGGCAGGAAGCTCTATATCTGGCAACCAGAGAAGTGTGAGAGGGGAATATAAGGAGGATTGGGAGTGCTGGACAAGGAACAGCTGAGAGAAGGAGCTACGGATCCCTGAGTGAGCCAAAAGGGTTTGTAAAGCAAACCCAGAAAGCTACAATAAGGAAACTTCCCTATCTGACATAGAGCGTGCAGCCAACCGCTGCGACCTCCTGACCCCGGGTACAACGGAGTCAGGCGTGGCTCTTGACACCCTCGTGACAATGTCATCCGGGTTTTGCCTTGTGAACCTTTTTGTCCTGACTGGGAGTTTGTAGGCATCCTTCTCAGGTGAGTCCTGTCTGCCACTCCCAGCTACTATATTAGTTTCAGTTTCACTTGCAGTCATTGCCAGATATAGTCCTTACTTCCAGTGCTATTCTGACCTTTGAAGGAGATCGTTTGATGGCATTGCCGTGGAGCTCTGGTCTGGTGTGGACTATCGTTATTGGGATCACCTTCTCTGCTCGTGACTGGATAAGTCTATCTATGTTTGATTGTTTGTTTGTTTGTTGCTGTCTTCCCCTGTTGTTCTCCTAGACGTGAGTGATGGTAACTAGTGCTCCCATCTGCCTTTCCCCAGTCTAGTCTTGTTAGGGTGACTGAGGGTTTAGGCATCCTGCTCGCCGCACGGGTTCACACCCCGTCTAGGGTTTCAGGGCAGACAGGTGCCAGCTTAGGGTTAGTCAGGGGTGACCGTTCTATTTCCCATCCATAGATAGAGGTCCCCCTTCCCCTCCGTCTGGTGCGACACGACTGCTGCTGGGATAGCGGTCGTGACACAGATCCCACCACAAATTTAGGTCTCTTTGGGAAAATTGGAGAACCTTTAGAGGTTTACTCTAATTTTAGCCACTTGATTTGTCCGCTTGATATACTTCTGTACCTCCTTTCACTAGGCCAATAATACAGATTCATAGAACACAGCAATATCTAAAGTACATCCTCAATGTTGGTTTATTATTATGTGTTGTATATCTGTTACCATAGCACTCTTCTGTAAAGGGGAGTACATTCTCTCGTATCATTGTATCGAAATGTTTATAACAGATACTTATTTTTTCAATAAAGCTCTTGAAAATTAAAAAAAAAATTAAAAAAAATTATCCGCACCATATCTCCTGTTTAAAGTGTGTGCATCCCTAAAATATCAGTGACATCCAGTGCATTTTTTCTGTAGACACTGCAAACTGTGAAATTACCTGTGGTACCTGTCCTGTATAATGTTTCCTCATCACAAATACTTTCAAGAATATATCACATTTAGGGTCCATTCACACGTCCGTTGTTTCTTCCCTGATCTGTTCCGTTTTTTGCGGAACAGATCTGGACCAGATCTGTACCCATTAATTTTCAATGGGTCCTGAAAAAAATCGGACAGCACAATGTCTGATTTTTTTTCAGGACCCATTGAAAATGAATGGGTACAGATCTGGTCCAGATCTGTTCCGCAAAAAACGGAACAGATCAGGAAAGAAACAACGGACGTGTGAATGGACCCTTAAAATGAAGAAGGCGAGCAGTAAGGGACGGGGAAGTGACCGTGATGCTGATGGTGCACGCAGAGGCTGTGTCCCTGGGCGCGGAGATACTGTTCCTTCGGCCAAAGCACAAGAAAAACAATCATCCAAGTTCCCTAGCTTCATGTCCCAGTTTGCAGGGCGGCACAGGACACCACTCTTGAAGTCAGCCCAGTGTGAGCAGCTGGACGGTTGGATTGCTGCATATAATGCTTCCAGTCAGTTAATCACCACACTGTCTTCCACCAAGTCCAGTCTCACTAGCCAGGAGTCTGGTCCACACAATCCTCACCCTGGTGCTACTTCCTCCCATCATTTACAGTGTGGCCAAACAAGTGATCCCACACTCAGATATTCTGAGGTGCTCTTTTCAGCGCCATTACTTCATTTGGCCCTCGCGCCAAGCACGCTTGAAGAGGGACATGAAATCTTGTGCCCTGATTCCCAACCTTTTGAGAATCCACAGTCACAAGAACATTACAGTGGTGAACGGCAATTAGAGTTTAATGAGGTGGATGATGATGAGACACAGTTGCCAATGAGTTTTAAGAAACTTTGAGGAATCAACACAGATGGTGAGCGGCAATAATGCTATTATCAGCGTCACCATCTACTCAAACGCTCGCTGCTCACAATTAAGGATGACGCTTTGCATGTGGAAGAGGTAGAAATGGGGGAAGACATTACACTGGGTGATAGCCATACCACCCTCATTTTGTCTTCTCAGCGCAAATTGGACGATGAAGAGGAGGAGAAGGAGGAGCAGGAGACGGTTGCCTCAACTACAGAGGGTAGTACCCATGGAAGTTTAATTCCATCTTTCAGCATTGGTAGACAGAAGACGAGGAAGAGGATGAAGAGATTGAGAGTCGTCCTCCTGATGATGACAGCAAAGTCTTGCCCATTGGTACTCTGGCACACATGGCTGACTTCATGTTAGGCTGCCTTATACGTATTTTAGACAACACAGATTACTGGATGTTCAACCTTATAAACTCCCGCTACAAAGAGAACTTCTCATCTCTCATTCCTCTGGTGGAGAGGACGAGCAAAACAGTGCAATACCAGAAGATCTTTGTTGAAAAATTGCTCCAAAATTTCCATCTGACAATGCTGGAGGCAGAGTCCGTAGTTCCTGGGCCAACCGAGGAGTGGTGACAAAGGGGATCACACAGAGCTGTTCCAACAGAGGCATATCAACACTATCCAAAGCCTGCGACAGTTTCATGACACACAGCCAGCACCCTCACCCTGATGCGCGGCCTACTGTCACAAGGAGATTAAAATTTGGGAAGATGGTGAAGGAGTACGTAGCAGACCGTGTCAGCGTCCTCAATGATCCCTCAGTGCCTTACAACTACTGGGTGTCCAAGTTAGACATGTGGCACAAACTGGCGCTCTTCGCTTTGGAGGTGCTGGCCTGCCCTGCCACCGGTGTTTTGTTTGAGCGGGTATTTAGTGCTGCTGGTGGCATTATAAGTGTATCTGCCTGTCAACTGAAAATGCTGACAGGTTAACTGTTATAAAAATGAACAAGGCCTAGATTGACCCTGACTTCTCGACTCCACCAGAGGAAAAAGGCTGAACATAAAGGTACTTTAAATATGTTGTTTATAATTTACTGAATACACTGTATTCCCATGTAGAGATGTCCCGAACTATTCGCCGGCGAACAGTTCCCGGCGAATATCGCACGTTCGCGTTTGCCGCGGGGGGCGAACATATGCAATGTTCGATCCGTCTCCTATACTTCATCATTGAGCAAACTTTGACCCTGTACCTCACAGTCAGCAGACACATTCCAGCCAATCAGCATACCCTCCCTCCCAGACCCTCCCACCGACTATCAAAAAGCAAGGACAGCATCCATCTTAGATTTATTCTGAGGCTGCAGTGTCACAAAGTTGTAATCGCAATGCGATTAATACAGGTCATATTATTCACATTGCAATTACAACTTAGAGCTGGGTTCCTAATGGTTGTATTGATAGAATATAACGAAGATTGAGAATATAGTGCTATATTCGTTGTCAATTCTAGCAATTGATTTCAACTTACTACACTCTGCGTCAACTACGTAATTTTCCATGGGAGTTTTGCCATGGATCCCCCTCCGGCATGCCACAGTCCAGGTGTTAGTCCCCTTGAAACAACTTTTCCATCACTATTGTGGCCACAAAGAGTACCTATGGGTTTTCAAATTCGCCTTCCTATTGAAGTCTATTGCGGTTCGCCCAGTTTGCAAGTTCGCGAACATTTGCGGAAATTCACGTTCGCCGTTCGCAAACGGAAAATTTTATGTTCGCGACATCACTATTCCCATGTACTCCTTCCACCACAAACAAGGGTATATGGTTGAATCTTTCTTTTCTCATCCTCCTCTTCCATTATATAAACATGCTTATTCGTCACATATAATGCCCTTGCATATATACCCTTCAAATATAATGTTTTACTGGGTCAGCTCACCTGCAGGCCCTCGCATATAATTTTTTTAGAGGGTCAGCTCAGCTGCAGGCCCTCGCATATAATTTTTTAGAGGGTCAGCTCAGCTGCAGGCCCTCACATATAATTTTTTAGAGGGTCAGCTCAGCTGCAGACCCTTGCATATAATTATTTAGAGGGTCAGCTCTGCTGCAGGCCCTCGCACATAATTTTTTTAGACGGTCAGCTCAGCTGCAGGCCTTTGCATATAATCTTTTACTGGGTCAGCTCACCAGCAGGCCCACACCACAAATCTTTTACAGAGTGAGCTCACCAGCAGGCCCGGACCTAAAATCTTTTACTGGGTCAGCTCACCTGCAGGCCCTCAACTAATTATACCTAATAGGTAATTTGCGTGCATGCTGCCTTGCTTGGATGTGGTAGCCATAGCCGTTTCTCAGACTCCCTCTCTTGAATCGAACCCTGATTCCCCGTTACCCGTAGTCACCATGGTTTGTGCTGACAATAACATTGAAAGTTGATAGGTCAGACATCCGAATAGATCATCGCCGTCGCAGGGACGTGAGATCGGCCCCAGGTTAACTAGAGTCACCAAAGTGGCAGAAGGTCCTCACTAGTGTTGATCACGAAAATTAGAATAGCAAATTTTTATTGCGAATATAAATACTTCGAAAATTCGAGAATATTTAGAATATAGTGATATTTATTCGTAATTTAGAATTTTCAAGATTTTTTTATTGCAAATTTTCGTAATGCAAATTTTTTATCGGGAATTTTTCAATTTACGAGTAAAAACATGATTCCTCCCTGCTTCTTCCTTGTGGGCCAATTGGCTCACAAGCAAGAAGCAGGGAGGAATCATGACTTTAAATGGGAAAAGTGATGAATAGTCTAAAAAACAAATATATAGCACTATTTCGAATATATTTGTTTTTTCGAATATTCGTAATATACTAAAACAAGAATATATACCAATATAGCAAATATTAGAAAAAAAACAATATAGAGCAATTTAGCTAATATAGTGCTATAATCTTCTTTGTCTAATAGTTGTAATTTTTTTCTCATCTGAAGCTCAGATTGGAAAAAAAATGTAACTATTGAATAAAAAGATTATAGCGCTATATTAGCTAAATTGCTCTATATTTGTTTGTTTGTTTTTTGAATATTCGCTATATTTCTATATATTCTTGTTTTAGAATATCACGAATATTCAAAAAATGAATATATTAGTTTTTTCGAATATTCATAATATTCTAAAACAAGAATATATAGCAATATAGCGAATATTCGGAAAAAAAACGAATATAGAGCAATTTAGCTAATATGGTGCTATAATCTTCTTTGTCTAATAGTTGTGATTTTTTTCTCATCTGAAGTTCAGATTGGAAAAAAAATTACAACTATTTAAAAAAGATTATAGCACTATATTAGCTAAATTGCTCTACATTTGTTTTTTTCACTGTATTGCTATATATTTTTGTTTTAGAATATTTGAAAAAAATATATATATTCAATATAGTGCTATGACTCATTGGCCCACAAGCAAGAAGCAGGGAGGAAACATGTTTTTGCTTGGCAACTGAAAAATTGCATTACAAAAATTTGCATATTACGCGATTATTACCTTATCGATTTTTCGAGTAAAAAATAGAATTTAATGAATATTTGAATTCGCAAATATTCATTGAATATTCTACAAAATATTTTTTCGAAATATCGCAAATTCGAATATGACCCCTGCCGCTCATCACTAGTCCTCACCCATAATGTTTTAGATGGTCAGATCAGAAGGCACTTGACCCAAATGTTTTTGAGGGTCACCAGCAGGCCATCAAGCATAATTTTTTCAAGGGTGTATGATGCCCTCCTTTATGTGTAATAAAGGGTGTATTAGAGTGCCGTTTCCTTGTAATTTTTGGCAGCCCTTTTACTTAGTGCATAGGCTTCATGAGTGTAGGAGTCCCACTGCATGAACAATTGTTCCACAATGTGAATGAGGCCCTCCTTTATGTGATATACAGGTTGTATCGGAGTGCCTCTTTCTTGTAATTTTTTGGCAGCACTTGCACTTTATATACAAGTAAATATACAGGAAAGAATGTTTCCTATACATTTTTCCTCTAAAATCAATTTTTTTATTCGGTTTTGCGCGTATTATTGTCAGACTGTAAAAGTGGCGTACTATTTGGACAACATCATTCCCAGCAGTGACCTGCGAGTCCAAGATGCATCCAGACATCCTCCCCATGCTGTTACACAACCATTTTGGTGGTGTTTCCATACATTTCTGACATTTTCCTATTAACCAGGCACCCTCCCCTCTTCAGAGCAGGGGGTACCTTTTTTAATGCTTGGGTTCTCCCATTGACTTGCATTATACTCAGGTGCTAACATCCCGTTGTGTTCGGCCCGAGCCCCTGATCACCTGAGCACTACAGTGCTCGATCAACACTAATGACCGCCACTTCGGTGGAAGAGGGGGGACCGCCCCATGGTAGGAGACGTGGAGGAGTTGCCACCGGGTCCTAGGTTGGCAGACCTCAACATCTCCGGGGATAATTTCGGTACAGCCCAACCCTATCTTGGGCCTGGGAGAATGTGGTAATACTTGATGGAGTACCCCAACAACCTGGCGCCGAGTCGATGTTTCCCTGTTTTGTAATTCATCAGAATATGCTATATCGGGTAAACCAGCTGCGGGGTGAACCTAATGAACAGTTGGTGGTGCCTGGGGCCGAACGAAAACTCGTGTTAGAGTTAGCCCGCAAACATGTTCTTGGGGGTCATCTGGGACTGCAGAAGACACAGGACCACATACAACAACAGTTTTACAGGCCCAGTGTCTTTAGAGAGGTTGATGACTTTTGTAAGTCTTGCCCGACCTGCCAAACCACTAGCCCCCATCACCTGTTCTGCCCCTCCCGAATATCGAGGTACAATTTGAGAGAATCGCTATGGATCTCATAGGCCCAGTACCGAAGTCCGCTAGGGGGCACCAGCACATCTTGGTCGTCATGGACTACACCACTCGGTACCCAGAGGCGGTGCCACTGTGACATACAATGGCCAAACTCATAGCAAAAGAGTTATTGGAGATGTTTTCCCTGTTGGGGATACCCAAAGAGGTTATGATTGACCAGGGGACACCTTTTATGTCCAAGGTCATGCGGGAGCTATGTAAGTTGCTGAATATCAAACAGATATGGACATTCATGCTGGCTGCCTTATAGCAAGTGTATTGTCCCAAAATGTGTTTAGCACAGCAGGGGGGTAATCACAGACAAGCGCAGTCGCCTCTCCACGAACATGGATAAGCTCACGTTCATTAAAATGAACCAGACATGGATTCCACAGGACTTGCCCGTACCTTGTGCTGAGTAAGCAAGAATACCGGCTGCACCCAGCCATTGTTATACTCCAGCGCACTTTCTCTTTGCATTCTCTTTTCTATTTCCCAATGTTTTCGGGTCTTCCCAAATTTAAAGGAATACAAAATTTAAGGGAATACAAAATAAAAATAGAAAAAAACAAAAACAGTGTTGGCTACTTCCTCCTCCTCGGCAGCCGCTTTCACCTACACCGCCACGTCCTCCGCCACCTAAACCTTCTATGCCACTTTGAACTCCGCCTCCTAAATCAAGATTATTATTATTATTTTTTTCTATTCTATGTTATTTTAAGTAATTTCCCTATCCACATATGTTTGCAGTGCAATTGTCCTGCTCTTACCCCAATTTTGCTTCCTTTTGCAGCCCTCTAGCCCTTACTACGACTATTTTACAGTCATTTTAGTGCACCAAAGTTCAGGTCCCCATTGACCCGGGTTCGAGTTCGGGTCAAAGTTCTGGTCCCGAACCCGAACTTTGACCTGAAGTTCGGCCGCACCCGGCAAACCCGAACATCCACAAGTCCGCTCATCCCTATTCATAATATGTAGCTATTTCCTAGAGACTGGCATTGGGCCAAGGGACTGAAGCAAGGCTATTAAAGGGCCTATCCGCAGATTTTCAATGCTGTTCAGATCAGGGGACCGTGAGGGCCATGTTGAAACCTTCAGCTTGCGCCTTTTCAGGTAGTCTATTGTGGATTTTGAGGTATGTTTAGGATCATTATCCCTTTGTAAAAACTGTATACTTTTTAACTTCAGCTTTTTTATAGTTTTTTTTTATTTCTTTATAGTTATGTTTGCGACCAGAATCCGCTGGAATTTCGTTGAATCCATTCTTCCCTCTACCCATGAAATCTTTCTGTGCCATTGGCTACAACACAACTCCAAAGCATGATTTATTCTCCACCATGCTTGATGGTTCAAGAGGTGTTCTTTTCATTAAATGGTGTTCCCTTTTTTCTCCAAACATACAGTACTTTTGCTCATTGTGGGCAGAGAGTTCTATTTTACACTCATCCTGTCCACAGGACTTGTTTCCAAAGTGCATCAGGCTTGTTTAGATGTTAATTTGCAAGCTTCTGATGATGAATTTTTTTTGTGTGGGTGCAGGAGAGATTTTCTTTTCATGACTCTTCCATGAAGGTCATATTTGTTAAGGTGTCGCTAAACAGTAGAATAATGTACTTAATCTTCCTGAAGATCTTTTGTATTAAAGCAGGGGTTATGAGTTGCCTTTCTAGGAATCCTATGAGCAGCTGTCTCCAGACCTTCTCTTGACCTCCACTGTTCCTGTTAACTGCTATTTCTTAATTATATTTTGAACTGAGTATATGGCAACCTGAAAATGCTTTGTTATCTTCTTATACCCTTCTCTTGCTTTGTGAGCCTCATTCACTGTCATTTTCAGAGTGTTACGCAGCTGCTTAAATGAACCAACGCCTGCTGTTTTTGTCACAAGGTTAGAGGAGATTGGGTACTTAAAGCTTTGAAATTTACATTCCCTGGCCTTTTCTAACGATTCTGAACAAACCTTCCTGAGAAATATTGACACAGTGGGCCATAAAATACATCTACTCTCTTTGCACATAAAAGCTGCTTCAGATATCCCCTGCATTGTGTACTTTGCCAAACAGTGACATTTGCAAGAAGCGGGACACTTTCTCTGCCACATGAGAGTACAATGCGGATATGGTGTTATTTTTTTTAATGTTTTTTGAAACAATGGATGCTAGGTAACTTCCATCAAGGCTAGATGTGATGATGCTTCTTCATGTACTGCAACAGAGCCGTGGTGCCTATGTTTGTGTTTGAACTTGCACGGCTTATTTTAGTCCTGCAGATCTTACACATGGAAGTGCTTCTGTCTGTTGACACTGTCAGAAAATTTGTCATATGGGAGATACTTGCACAGAGCCAGCACAACTAGATATTGGACAACATATGCATATTTTGAGCATGGTGCATCCACATTATCAACAGCATCTCCAGTTCCAAAGCTAACCTCAGTAGAAGTAGATGGCAGTCTTTTTGGAAGCTTTGGTCATATGTTGCCACTGTTCTTTATTGCCACCACAGCCACCACCCTCCTCCACTGATATTAGCTACTCTGTGCCCAGATCTGTCTCCCAGGTCATGTACAACACACAATCATCATTATAGTCCTTTCCCTGTCTGCCATTTTTTACCAGACAGTGATATGTGGGCTCCTTGGCCCTCTTCCTTATTCACTGTTTTATATTTATGTATTAATGATGTCATTGGCCCACAAGCAAGAAGCAGGGAGGAATCATGTGTTGATTTTAGATAATTTTTTTTTCTCGAAAATTCAAAAAAAATTATATATAGCACTATATTGAATATAGTGCTATATATTAGTTTTTTAGAATATTCATAATTTTTTTCCATCTGAAGTCACTATTCCTCCCTGCTTAAGTTGCTTGTGGGCCAATGACGTCATTGGCCCACAATCAAGAAGCAGGGAGGAATCATGTGTTCACTTCAGATGGAAAAAATTGCTGAATATTCTAAAAAACTAATAGTGCTATATATTAGTTTTTTAGACTATTCAGCATTTTTTTTCATCTGAAGTCATGATTCCTCCCTGCTTCTGACTTATTGGCCCACAGGCAGGGAGGAATCATGTGTTCAGATGGGAAAAAATTACGATTATTCTAAAAAATAATATATAGCACTACCCACGCCTGTATTGAGTGCGCAATATTCACATATTACGCGATCCTTACCTTGCCGATTTTCATGTAAAAAAAAAGAATGTAGAATATAATGAATATACGTAATTGCGAATATATGACAAATATTCTGCAAAGTATTCACAAAATATCACGATTTCGAATATGACCCCTGCCGCTCATCACTAGTACCTACTACAATCCAGGAAGAACTTTGCCCTGCTGCCAATATTACTTTTACTACTGGCCTGATGGCTGGTGCAGCTACTGCTGTTTGCACTACTACAGTCCCCCACATTCTGACTGTGTCATGGAACCATGAACCAGACGTACAACAAGAGATAAGTGGAAATCAGAAGGCTTTATTGAAAATCAAGCTGTCAGGCAAAAGTCCAAACGGATGGCTAAACCGAAGCAGGGTCTTGCGAAGCCAGAGGTCAGGAACCAGAAGGGTAGTCAGACGAGGCCTGGATCAGGAACCAGCAGGGTAGTCAGACGAAGCCAGGATCAGGAACCAGAAGCAGCAGCAGTCTTAGAAGCATGTGAACACAGGAGGACCAAGCAAGGAACTGAAGCCACAGACCTCCTATATATATGAGCTAGGCATCCAGCTCCTCCCAGTGGGAAGGAGAAGCCGCAGGGTGGGAGGCTACAAGAAACCCAGAAACCAAGATGGCCGCCAGCACATGTCAAACGAAGGAGAACAGCAAGAAGGTAAGACCATGACAGTACCTCCCCCTCAAGGGCCCCTCCTCCGCGGAGTAAAGAACGGTTTCTGAGGGAAGCGTGCGTGGAAGGCTCGGAGCAAGGCAGGAGCATGGACATCTGCGGAGGGAACCCAGGAACGCTCCTCTGGACCATAACCACGCCAATGGACCAAAAACTGCACCCGACCGCGGACCAGGCGTGAGTCCAGGATATTGCTCACCTCATACTCCTCACGATTGCCCACTTGGACCGGACGAGGCCGAGGAACCGAGGAAGTGAAACGATTACACACCAGTGGCTTCAACAGGGAGACATGAAACACGTTGGAGATCCGCATGCCAGGAGGAAGCGCAAGGGCATAGGCTACCGGGTTTACCCTGCGAAGCACTCGGAAGGGACCAACAAAACGAGGCGCCAGCTTGGGAGTGGGCACTCGAAGGTTGAGGTTGCGGGTGGACAACCATACGCGGTCTCCGACCTGGTAGGAAGGAGCGGGCGCTCGTCTGCGATCAGCCTGGAGTCTCTGGCGCCGCGCAGAGACCTCAAGGGACCTCTGGATCTGTACCCAAGAAGCACGTAGGACGGAAAGGTGATCCTCCACAGCCGGAATATCCTGGGGAGAGAATACCTCCGGTAACACGGCAGGTTGGAACCCATAATTGGCCATGAAGGGAGACGTCCCAGCAGAAGAGTTCACCGCCGTGTTCCTGGCAAACTCAGCCCAAGGCAGGAGGTCAACCCAATTGTCTTGGTGATCGGAGACATAGCAACGAAGGAATTGCTCCAAGGCCTGATTGGATCGTTCTGCGGCCCCATTGAACTGAGGGTGGTAGGCCGAGGAGAAAGAGAGATGAATCCCCAACTGGGAGCAAAAGGCGCGCCAGAACCTGGACACAAACTGACTCCCCCGATCCGACACAATCTCCTTGGGCAAACCGTGCAACCGGAAGACCTCCCTGGCAAAAATCGTGGCCAACTCTTGTGCAGAGGGTAACTTCTTGAGAGGAACACAGTGGCACATTTTGGAAAACCGATCCACAATCATGAGAATGACCGTATGGCCTCGGGATGCAGGGAGGTCCACAATGAAATCCATCCCCAGGTGTGACCATGGACGCTCCCCGGTGGCTATGGGTTGCAAAAGACCCAACGGAAGGTGCCGAGGGGACTTACTCTGGGCACAAACGGAGCATGCCGCTACATATGCGGCGATGTCGGAACGTAGAGAAGGCCACCAGAACAGACGTGAAACAGCCCAGGACAGCTGATTCTTTCCAGGATGCCCCGCGGCCTTGGAGTTATGGTAGGTTCGCAACAACCGAGTGCGCAACTCCTCAGGCACAAAACACCTGCCGTTGGGTCTCCCAGAGGGAGCACAAGATTGAGCCGCCAAAATCTGCTCACCCAGGGGAGAGGTCAGGCTGGTGCGAATGGCGGCCAGGATCTGATTCGGAGGTATGACCGAAGTCGGAATCGACTCCTCCCCGGACAGCTCGGAGTACTGCCGTGATAAGGCATCCGCTCTGATGTTCTTGGAACCGGGTAGGTAGGAGACCACGTAATTAAAACGTGACAAGAACAGAGCCCATCTGGCCTGACGTGGTGTCAATCTCTTGGCCTCAGAGAGGTAGGTCAGATTCTTGTGGTCCGTCAGGATGAGAACCGGAACCACCGAGCCCTCGAGCAAGTGCCTCAAAAGCTCGGATGGCCTCGAGCGGCCAGACCTGGGGATTACTGCCCTTCCTGGCTACAAGAAACCCAGAAACCAAGATGGCCGCCAGCACATGTCAAACGAAGGAGAACAGCAAGAAGGTAAGACCATGACAGACTGTTAGATGACAAGACACAGGTTTTTCATTTTCTACTCCTCCATTTACCAGACATTTTATTATTAGGCCTACAAATAAAAAGTCATCGTTTTGGCAAAGAGATTATTAAGCTGTAAAATTGCAAGTATTTTCTAGTAATTATCAGACACAATTAAGCGTATCTCCCCTTCAACAAACACAATGCACGCTAGTATTGACAATTTACAATGGTACATCAACACAGTAAAATTTGTTGAATTGAACTGGTATTTTGACGTAATACAATGTGTTAAATAACTGATATATTGATTAAATACAATGTTTTATATTATACTGCACAGTTTAAATTTGTTATTTTGAACCCTTTACATGGAGACATCAAAATTTGTAAAATAATTTGAATATTAATGCTTTCAAATGTATTATTTTAAACTGCATGATTTATTGATGCATTATAGCATGTTGAATAACTGATATATTGAGTGCAATGTGTTATATTAAAATGGTAAATTGATACACAAAATGTGATGAAATGCATAATTTCAAATAGTAACAGAGACATTAAATGAGGTGTAATTAAATACAGGCTTCTATTAACACTTGGGAAAATGCACTGGCCTGCTTAATTATACCCTGCAGCAATATTGCAGCATTTTTTATTTTTTTTTGTGATCAAAAGAGACACAATTATATGTCCAATTCTACAGCCACAGTTATTGATGCACTGAAATGAGCTTAACTGCATCATTATTAGTGTTGAGCGTGAATATTCGAAAAGCTAATATTAATCGTGAATATCGCAAGTTCGCTAATTTGCAAATATTTTGAATATAGTGCTATATATTGGCTATATCGGATATTCGTCATTTTTATACATCTTAAAACATTAATCCTCCCTGCTTCTTTCTTGTTGGTCAATGAGTCATTGGCCCACAAGCAACTTAAGCAGGAAGGAATCATGTTTTCATATGAAAAATAAAATGACAAATATTCTAAAAAACAAATATATAGCAATATAGGGAATATATTCGTTATTTAGAATATTCAATTATTATTTTTTCAATCTGTACAGTTGTTCGCATACTCCTCCCGACAAGCATCCCTGTCACCATGGGAACGCCTGTGGGTTAGAAAATACCATCGGATCTGAGTTTTCTCTGAGATCGTGAAAACTCAGATCCGATGGTATATTCTAACCCACAGGCGTTCCCATGGTGACGGGGACGCTTGTCAGGGAGGAGTATGCCTAAGTGGAATAACAAATATTCTAAATAACGAATATATTCGCCATATTGCTATAACTTTGTTTTTTAGAATATTCGTCATATTCTAAAACACGAAGTCATAGCAATATAGTGAATATTCGTGAAATACACATATAGACTTCAATTTAGCTAATATAGTGCTATAGTATTTTTTTTAATAGTGTCAATTTTTTCCAAATCTGAACTTCAGAAGAGATTATAGCACTATTTTAGCTTAATTGCAGTCTATATGTGTATTTTACGAATATTCGCTATATTGCTATTACTTCGCAATATTCTAAAACAAGAATATATAGCAATATAGCGAATATTCGTAAAATACACATATTAGCCATAGCCATAGCCAACCAATAGAAAAGTTGCCTTATACAGTTAAAAGAAAATCACAATACGCAAATAATTAAATAGCATATTATTCACAATAAATAAAATAACGATCAATATTCGATTTCAACGAATATTCACAAAATATCGCAAAATTGAATATAGTACCTCCCACTCATCACTAATCATTATAAAAGGATGCAAAACTATAATCTTTTTTTTTAGAAAAAAAAGCTTAGTTGTGCAGCATTTTCAGCATTTCCAGCTGCTCATTGTGAACTATAGAAGCTTGAGTTTTATAATTTTTTAAGGCTGGCTGTTCATCTACAGAAAAAAATTAGGTCACTGCAGAATTTTGGCGATTGCAGTGCATTACATGAAGCTTTCCATTTCCCAGCAGCTGAAACACAGAACTCTGACTAATCCTATCCTCAGATAAAACCCTGAATTTTCTACAGTACCTATTCATTAAATCTACCTATGTCCCTAAACTATCCATATAACAACCAAAGATCACTGACTTGTGTCTGTAATTGTTGTCTGCCAGATACATCCATATTCATGTCTTCTCATATGGCAGGCTAAGCTCAGAATGGCATCTCTGCTTCTGAGCCTGAAGGACTTGCAAAAATCTTAGACCCTAATTGGCTCAAAGGCTGTCTGTCATTCTGTGAGTAAATCAGGGCAACACCCCCTACCCTACTTCCCAGTGTCATGTAATCCTCCATCTTCATCCCCTTCAGTTTCAATGTAACTATGTAGTCTCCGTTTAGAGAATTGAATGAAGGGCAGTCTCAAATATTCTGCATTTATCTCACCCAAATTGTACAATGTGAGACATACCAATGGTATTTTAAATTAGCTGCAGCTGCTCTTTTGGCAACATCATTCAAAAGCATACCCTTATGCTCTCCATTTATGACTGCAAAAGTGTGTATCCACTAGCAAGTGAAGTGATTTGGGTAATAGATAAAAAATTTTGCTGAGAAATACTGGCTCTTCCAAAAGGAAGCTGGGGCAGAGCCTTGCAGGTTGAGCGTCTCTTTGCGGGAGCTGTAGCCAGCCATACATTTCCTCTGTAGTGCTCATTAAATGTATGAATGCACCAGGTCTGCCAGAATGGATCTCCATTTTGTCACATAGAGGAGGGAGGCTATATGAAGTCTATATGCTCTAACAGGACAGAGGTTGTATGAAAACAACAGGACATGATTGGACAATCCCTGTAAAACAGTGATTGCATATTGCTAGAATATTCTGGTTGGGAGTCAAGCTGCTATAACAACTACCAATTGAAGAAATTATATTGTTGCAGTGCTAGGAATGTGCCTTACCACTTTAGGTAATTTTGCCTCCACTAATCTTATTTTGGAGGTAGCATGGATAACTGTTATATTATAGTGAACATCCATGTGACCACAAAAAGAAGGAGTGAGCACAGCCAATAGGAGCTGAAATGGCATTGCTTCTAGGTTGATCAGCATAGTTGTCATTGGCATCAATAGGACAGATTTAAAATGACTAATAGTTAAACATTGCAAACTTACACTAGTCTAATGATGTACTAGATCCATCACAGTGTCTGATGCTGGATGATAAATCTAAGACTGTCTAGTCTAAAGGTACATTTAGACTGCCTGATAGAGTAGGCAATTATTGGGAAGGGACAGTTCCTTCCTGATAACTGCCTGCTTGTCACTGTAGGTGAAGAAATGCATTTACATGCAACAATCTCCTCCACTGTATGGGAATTAGTGATGGCGATGTAGTTACGATTTTTCCAGATAATTGTCCATGCAACTTGGCTGTGTAAACTATTTTGTATACCATAAATTGTTGGTTTACTTTGTACCAAAATTGTGTGCAAAAGCTGTGCCACACACAGTATTGCATCTGAAGCTTGCTGCTAAACCCACCCACTTTTTACTAAGCTACACCCACAATCTGGAGCAGTATAAAAAGTGTCTCCAACCCTTAAAAAAAATCCTCAATGTCTATATTTTACAGAATGTCTTACAATTTAAATTTGTATGATAATAAAGTGCTGCGACATTGATACCTATTTTACAGTGCTTCCAATATGTTTGATATCCACACTCTGTTATTGCAATCACAGATATCAAGAGAGAATGCAAAGATCGAGGGAGACAGAGATTATGTATTTTTTTTTTATTTATTTTTTTTATACCTTATTGCCTGTAGTGCATAATGGATTTAAAGCAAAAACTATATATCTAGTAGGAAAATTTGTTTGCAGAAAAAAAAAAAAAATCATTAAATATAATTTACGTTGATTAAATTACTATCAAATTTGTCTTAGTCCACAATAGTTAACTTAAATGTTCAGAAAATGTTATCTCGCAACTTAAAAACATAAACATTAAAAATGCATTTGAGTGCTTTGTGTGAACAATGATTATACACATTTCATGCTGTTATTGAATATTGTTTTAGAAACCGGGGAATATAGACCATTGAAGGCATGAAACCCATTAAATAGTAATTTGAAATGTGTATCTACTGAAATAATTTTTACCAAAAGAGCAAGTTATTGCATTTATTCTAAATTGCAACATTATGAGAATGTACAAACTGTCCATTTCTTTTATAAAAGGAATGCATTTATTTGTCTTTCTTCTGCAGAATTTAAGATCTTGAGGAAGTGCTGTTCTGAGGTTAAAGGGGTATTCCCATGTAGGAAATTAATGGCATATTAGATCCTTTTCACACGAGCGTGACGGATTAGGTCCGGATGCATTCCACTTTGCAAGCAACTTCAGTCAGTTTTCTCTGTGATTGCGTTCAGTTGTTTAGTTTTTTCTGCATGGGTGCAATGCGTTTTGATGCGTTTTCCACCTGTGTGATAAAAAACTGAAGGTTTACAAACAACATCTCTTAGCAACCATCAGTGAAAAATGCATCGCACCTGCACTTGCTTGTGGAAGCAATTTTTTTCCACGCAGCCCCATTCACTTCTATCGGTCCAGGGCTGCAAGAAAAATGCAGAATAAAGAACATGCTGTGTTTTTTTTGATACGTCAAAAACAACGTTCTTGTGCACAGATCCATTTAAATAGATGGTCAGGATTCAGTGCGGGTGCAATGCGTTCACATCACGCATTGCACCCGCGTGAAAAACTCGCTCGTTTGAAAGGGGCCTTAATGAAATATAGGTGTCGGGTCTCCAAAGTGAAGAGAGAGCTGCCACATATGCGCAGCCACCCTCTATTTAGTGCTATAGGAATTCCAAAATTAGCCTGAGGCCTGGTCGATGTAAGTGTATGCTCTTGCCCCTGCTGGTGCTGACTAGAGATGGCCTTGCGGTTCACCCGGCGGTCGTTTTGCAGCGAACTTTGTGTGTTCACCAAACATGCGAACATATGGAGATATTAGTGCCCGCCATATTCTTTTACATTGTAAAGAACTTTGACCCATGACACATCCATCAGGTGGTACAGGACAGCCAATTGAGATGTTTCAGTACATGGACATACCCCCTACCTTATAAATAAACCTGATCTGGCCACCATTTTACATTCAGTGTTTTGCCAGTGTAGGGAGAGGTTGCTGTGTGGAGCAGGGACAGGCTATTATGGACACCAAATGCTAGATAATAGGGCCACAAAAGTCCTTTTAAGGACTGGTATAGGTGTGCTATCAATAGGTGTGATACACAGAGGGGTGCAATATACTTATAATATACTTTTATAATGAGTCAAAAACACATAGATTCAATTGAAAAAAGAGAAGCTCCGGCACCAAGCGTGGACGTAGAAAAAGTTCCCAATCTTTATTCAGCAATTTTCATATATACAGCAAACAGTGGCACAGGCTCCCGCTTAATCCCAGGCAATCAATCCCAGCAAGCATTGATTGCCTGGGATTAAGCGGGAGCCTGTGCCACTGTTTGCTGTATATATGAAAATTGCTGAATAAAGATTGGGAACTTTTTCTACGTCCACACTTGGTGCCGGAGCTTCTCTTTTTTCAATTGAATCTACCACACGGACTGACTTGGGTCCGCCCCGTGCACAGCTACATTGGACATGTGAGGTGAGCTGGCTTTTCTTCCTTTGCATAAAAACACATAGATCTATATAGTGATCACCTGAAAGTCAGGGGCCTAGGGGCTTGCTAGGGCCATTTTTAAATAGGGTAAGGTTCCGGACGGGGTCACTCTTATCAGGGCAGGTGGTCTGTGGTTAGGCTATCAGGGCCAAAATAGCACCCCCCTGTAGGGCAATATTAGGGACAGTTCTTTGCCCACCCTGTCCTTCAATACCACATCATCATCTAGCCCAGGGATAGATGTTTTCTGCTTTCCCTCCGGGATTCATGGATGTGCCCTGGGAACCCCCGGATTGTGGTAGGACATATGGTTTCTGACAGACCTTCTTACAGAACTGGCGGTGACAGTACCCCTCCCTCTACATGTGGACTCTGGACATTCAGAGCCCACCTTCTCAGGATAAGACCTATGGAAATCCCTGATAAAAGAGTGGCCTTAATGTCCACCACTGGGACCCACATCCTCTCCTCAGGACCATAACCCTCCCAATGAACGAGGTACTGGATAGAACCGCGGATAATGCGAGAATCCACAATCCTAGAGACCTGAAATTCAAGATTACCATCAACAACAATCGGAGGAGGAGGCAAAGAGGAGGGTACAGTGGGTTGGACATAAGGTTTTAATAGGGAAGTGTGAAAAACATTATGGATCTTCCAAGTCTGAGGAAGATTAAGACGGAAGGCAACGGGATTGATGACGGACAAGATCTTGTAAGGCCCAAAAAACTTAGGACCCAACTTCCAGGAAGGAACCTTCAGTTTGATATTCTTTGTAGAAAACCACACCAGATCACCCACATTCAGGTCCGGACCAGGCACACGTCTCTTATCCGCCACATGCTCACTGATCCTCTTCAGATTGCCCTGAATCTTTTGCCAAATAAATGACAAAGAAAAGGAGGAAAATCTCTCCTCATCAGGTAAATCATAAGACCCCTCTCCAGAGAATGTCCCAAACTGCGGATGAAACCCATATGCACCAAAAAATGATGACTTATCAGAGGACTCCTGGCGACGGTTATTTAAAGCAAACTCAGCAAGGGACAAAAAAGAACACCAATCCTCCTGATTCTCCGCCACAAAACAGCACAGATATGTCTCCAGATTCTGAATGATGCGTTCGGTCTGACCATTCGACTGAGGGTAAAAAGCAGAAGAGAACGACAACCAAACCCCCAAGCAAGAACAGAAGGCCTTCCGGAATCTGGAAACAAATTGCGTGCCCCTATCAGAAACGATGTCTGAAGGAATGCCATGCAGTTTAACAATGTGCGCCAGCGTCTTAGCATTGGGTAACCCATGAAAGGGAATGAAATGCGCCATTTTGCTAAAATGGTCCACTACTACCAGAATCACAGTCTTCCCCGAGGAATGAGGCAGGTCCATAATGAAGTCCATGGACAGATGCGTCCAAGGACGGGAAGGAATGGGTAACAGGAGGAGAAAACCCGATGGCCGTGAATGAGGGACCTTGGCACGAGCGCAGGTCTCGCAGGCTGCCACAAAACCCTCAACCGTCTTACAAAGAGCCGGCCACCATAATCTCCGAGCAATGAGATCCACTGTGGCTCTGGTCCCCGGGTGCCCAGCAAGGACAGTATCGTGGTGCTTCTTTAAAAACCTTGTGTTGTAAAGCGAGAGGCACAAACAACCTCCCAGGGGGAAAAAAGATCAGGAGCCTCTGCCTGGGCTGCCTGAACCTCTGATTTTAAATCAGGATAAAGAGCAGAGACAACCACCCCTTCAGCCAAAATGGGACCCGGGTCTTAAAAGTCCCCCCCTCCCAAAAAACAACGTGACAGGGCATCCGCCTTCACATTTTTAACCCCAGGGCAGAACGTAACAACAAAATTAAACCTAGAAAAGAACAAAGACCATCTGGCCTGTCTCGGGTTCAGACGCTTGTCCGATTCCAAGTAGGCCAGATTCTTTTGGTCTGTAAACACGGTAATAGGGTGTCTGGCTCCCTCTAACCAATAGCGCCATTCCTCAAAAGCTAATTTGATGGCCAACAACTCTCTATCTCCCACATCATAATTTCTCTCTGCAGAGGAGAGTTTCCTTGAGAAAAAGGCACACGGTCGTCATTTGGCAGGAGAGGGTCCCTGAGATAAGACCGCAGCCACACCCACCTCAGAGGCGTCCACCTCAACAATAAAAGGTAGAGAGACATCAGGTTGTACCAAAATCGGAGCGGAAGCAAAACTCTCTTTGATACTAGAAAAGGCTTTAAGCGCATCTACCGACCATGAAGAAAAATCTACCCCCTTTTTAGTCATATCAGTGAGTGGCTTAACAACAGAGGAATAATTCAAAATGAACTTTCTGTAATAATTAGCAAAACCCAAAAACCGCATCAGCACCTTCTGATTCTCAGGAAGCTCCCAATCAAGCACAGCGCTGACTTTCTCAGGGTCCATGTGAAAACCAGAAGCGGAGAGAAGAAAACCAAGAAATTGAATCTCCGGAACTGCAAACACATTTTTCCAGTTTAGCGTACAATTTATTATCCCGCAGAATCAGCAAGACTTGACGTAGGTGGTCTCGATAAGTCTTGAAATCAGGAGAAAAAAAATCTAAATGTCATCTAGATACACCAATACAAATTTCCTCATTAAATGATGAAAAATGCTGTTCACAAAATGTTGGAAGACGGCCGGAGCATTCATCAAACCAAAAGGCATAACCAAATTCTCAAAATGACCCTCAGGGGTATTAAAGGCCGTCTTCCATTCGTCCCCTTCCCTGACCCTGACTAGGTTGTATGCCCCTCTTAAATCCAACTTAGAAAAAAACTTAGCCCTAACAATCTGGTTAAACAGGTCCGTGATCAGAGGAAGCAGATATGGGTCACGAATCGTGATACGGTTCAGCTCCCTCAAATCCAGACAAGGTCTTAAGGAACCGTCTTTTTTCTTAACAAAAAAAAAAAACTGCGGCAACAGGTGACTTCGAGGGTCGGATGTGCCCCTTTCTCAGGCTCTCAGAGATATAAGTATGTATAGCGACTCTTTCAGGTTGGGAGAGATTGTATAAACGTGATTTTGGCAGCTTGGCGCCTGGGATGAGATTAATAGGACAGTTGTACTCCCAGTGCGGGGGCAACTCCTGGACACCACTCTTGGAAAACACATCCGAATAATCAGAGAGAAAAGATGGCACAGTGTTGGTAGAAACCTCTGAAAGAGACGCCGTGAGGCAATTCTCTCTGCAAAACTCACTCCAACCATTTTTTTGCCTTGTTTGCCAATCAATGGTGGGGTTATGTTTAGTTAGCCAGGGTAGCCCCAACACTAGAGGAGTAGGTAATCCGCTTAAGACAAAACATGACATATCCTCAACATGAGCTTCACCCACAGTCAAACGGATATTGTGAACTATGCCCTTTAACGATCTTTGAGAAAGTGGAGCGGAATCGATAGCAAAAACAGGTATATCCTTTTCCAAAGTGCATACCTGCAAACCATACATTATTGCAAATTGAAATCAATGAGATTTGCCATTTACTTGTAGTTCCCGTTTTCTCCTACTGGCAGGTAGGAGAAAACGGGAACTACAAGTAAATGGCAAACTTTTAATTTCCGTGTCAACCTTGCCAATAGTAGCAAATGGAAAGCTTTTATTTATTTTTTATTTTTTTTGTTTTGTTTTTATTACCCTCAGAAAACTTCATGAATCTCCTAGAGGGGCAAACATTAGCCAAATGATTTATACCCCCACAACAGAAACAAACCCTCCTCTGAGAGCTGAATCCTCTACTATCAGAGGCAAGCAAACCCAGCTGCATGGCCTCCTCCTCAGAAGGGATTGAGAGATAGTGAGACCCCTGCACACTGAATGACACAGCTCCACTGTCCTTGGACTGAATATGACAGGAAGAAGTAGTCTCCTCTCTCTCTCTAAGACGCCTGTCAATACGAACAGCTAGAGACATGGCAGATTCTAACGAGGCTGGTCTCTCATGAAAGCAAATGCATCTTTCAATCTTTCCGAAAGACTATGGCAGAATTGACTTCGGAGTGCAGCATCATTCCAACCAGTATCAGCTGCCCATCTCCGAAATTCTGAACAATATATTTCTGCGGACTGTTTACCTTGGCATAAAAGACGCAGTTTAGATTCAGCCAGAGCAATACGATCCGGGTCATCATATATCTGCCCCAGGGCTACAAGACTGCAGCGAAAAGGCCCAAGACTGAGCGTTATCCCTGAGCAGCGAGATGATGATCCCCACCCTCTGCTCCTCATCACCAGAGGAATGGGGAAGTAGGCGAAAATGGAGTTTGCAAGCCTCTCTAAAGAGAACAGAATTCTCACTACCCCCGGAGAACCTATCCAGAAGCGAAATCTTAGGCTCTGAACAAACTCCATGAACGCCAGCAGAACCGGTCACCTGGAACTGAGATGCAGTTTTACAGAGATCTTCTACCTCCAGTGAAAGACCCTGCATGCAATCAATCAAGGCTGAAACCGTATCCATGCTTAAGACGGTTATGGCGGTTTATAATGTCACGGATGGTGTTGCAGAAACCTGGAACTTATAAATAAACATCCGACTGGCTTGATCCGAAACTAAGGAGCATATGGGTGAGCCCTATAAAACTCCTAGAGCTCTCCCTGACTGCTATGCCCATGCAAAGGTCTTTATGGTAGACGATTGCATGCCCACGTACCTAATACTATGTGACCCCTGAAAACCCTATAATAGTGAGGGGACACGACCACCGGCTCCCTGCACTTAATACGGACGGAGTCAGGGTCACCTAGAATTAAGCCAGCAAGGAAACACAAATAAAGGAAACAGACTTATCTGAGGAATCAGCAGAAGCAGCCTCCAGCAGTGAACACAATCCAGGAAGAAGTATAAACAGCAAAGTGAGGCAGTATGGGAGGGAATATAAAGGGAGACAATTAGTGTAAATAGGTGACAGCTGGGAGAAGGAAAGGGGATGATAAAGTGAAACCAAAACAAAGAACATCATGCAGGTAGAGAAGAACATCTAATAGACCTTCTTACAGAACTGGCGGTGACAGTACATTGGCGTCCGTTCACCATACAGTACCATGGTAGAAACAAAAAAAAAATGTCAACGTATGCATTTTTTTAATGGACTCTGCAGGATACAAAAATGTGGAGTGCTGCACATTTGTATACAGTACATCAAACCAATAGGAAATAAAACATTTTTAGGCTCCAGCAGGTCACATTTTTGAGAGTTTCCCTTTAAGACGAATAAAAATGGCTGATTAAAACACAGATTTTTTGTGGGAATTATTGACAAAGATCCCCCTCTCATATATCACTGTCCATGTTGTGAGACTATTCGTGTACTGCTAGTAAGTGTTTTCTGGCTGCAAATATGACCTGAAGGTGTTTCAGGTTCGTCTGCCATTAAAGTGAATGGGGCCCACCGCAAACGCGCAGTTCGTGAACATTTGATCGCGAACCCGCGTTCACAAATCGTCTTGCCCGATGTTCGTCTATCACTAATAGGCAGATATGCAACATTTCCACCCTTTGGAATTCCACCCTCCATATGTTGGACTGACAATACGAACAGAGAAAGGGCATCAACGATTTATTGATGATGCAAATGGATAGGAGTACTCCACTGTGTAACTTCAATGTCAGCCTGTGGCAGCTCATGCGTGACACCTGCCGTTTGCTCAGGGCCTATGAGGACGCCACATTATTTGTCAGTCACCGGTACTACGGGATAAATGACATCATTCCACTGCTTCAAGTCCTGGAACAGATGCTGATAACAATGGCTGGTGACAGGACACATGGCGCCTCGATCTCAGGGCTACATGAACCCTGTGGAGGCTGAACTGGAAGAGGAGGGGCGAGGAAGACGAGACAGAGGACCCGGACACACCATGGCAGTATGCAGTGGAGATGGAGGCAGGGAGTCGCTCAGAGTCACTTGCACAAATGCTAACTTGCTTGCGTAGTGACAGCCAAATTGTCACCATTAGGCAGAGGGATGACTTCTGGCTCTCCACGTTGTTGGATTCTCGCTACCAGTCCAGAATAGGGGCCTTTTTTACACCGACCGAGAGGGAGTACAAACTGAACTACTACAGAGACATCCTATGTAGTCAGATGGCCGCTGCCTATCTGAGCTATCGTCCATCCTCTCGCAGGTCTTGGCGGGGGGCCCTCTGCACTCACATGTCACTGCCATGGCTGCTTGGGAGGGGTGGCTTGGCAGGATCAGTACCAGCTCCATCAGCAGCAGCCTGAGTCTACAAGTCGCTGATGAGTAGCTTTCTTCACCCGCATAGTGAAGAAACTATTCCCTAGCAGAAGCAGCAGGTAGACCTGGAGCAGGACTTAAACCAACAGGTGGTGGCATAATTAGACAGTTCCCTGCCATCCAACATTGAAGATTCACTGGACTACTGGGCAGACAAACTAGATTTGTGACCGCAACTAGCAGAGTTTGCCCTGGAAAATCTTTCCTGCACGGCCAGTAGTGTGGCATCAGAGCAGGTGTTTAGTGTGGCGGGTGTCATAGTTACCCCAAGGAGAACTCGCCCATCTAACCAAACTGTGGAGAGACTGACCTTTGTCAAGATGAATCAGGCGTGGATCAGCCATGATTTTCAACCACCAATTCCTGATGCATCAGACTAGATCATCCATGGTGCCACACCAAAACTTTAATACGAGAGACCGATTTCTTCTTATTACCTGCTTCAGCTACTACTTTGATGCTGCAACCCGTCTGATGCCACACATTTGATGGCATGTGCTCTCTATTTCACCCACCTTCATCAGCGGGTACTGGTATTGCCACTCACCGCCCCACTCTGTTACTGGGTCACTTTATGGTCTCCTGATGCAGCTGCTGCTGCCATCTCCACACTATGTAACCTTGCCACTCTGTGGTGTCCTGCTGCTGCTTCCATCTCTACATTATGTCACCTTGCCAGTCTGTGGTCTCCTCCTGCTGCTGCCCAGTGGCATAGCGTGGGTTGCCAGCACCCGGGGCAATCCAAAAATTGCGCCCCCTCTACCCCAGGCACGCCCCTTTTAACAGATACTGCAGTAGATCACTAGCAGTCCTATGTAACACCTCAGATAACACAGAGATAACTCTCTGAGTACAGATAATGTAGTAGATGGGTGTGAGGCCCCAGAATTCAGAACACAGTGTGACCTGAAGTCTGGGGCCAGGATGCGGCAGGGTGGGCCATATTCTCAATCTCCTCCCCCAACCCTACCGTGAAACAGATATGTGCATGGACATTATTATTACAGTATAATACTGAACCATACCTGTTACATCCAGTGACATCTCCTGTGATGTAGACTTTCCTCAACGTCTTCATTCAGAGATAAGACCACCATGATACCTTCTTTCAGCCGCTTCTCGTCTCTGCAGAGTTTCACCGAAAAAAAAATTGGTTCCTCACTTTACTATCATCCTCACTGTCATCCTGCTGCCCCCCAATACTGTGCTAAAGCCAGACATATAGTCCCCCATTCCCCATAATATTATTCCCCCTCTATATTATAATGGCCCCTCTTTATAATTAATATAATGGCCCCTCTTTATTATTAACGTACTGGCCCCCTCTATATTATTAATGTACTGGCCCCCCATTTATTATTAATATAATGGCCCCTATTTATTATTATTATAATGGTCCCTCTTTATTATTAATGTACTGGCCCTCTCTTTATTATTAATGTACTGGCCTCCCATTTATTATTAATATAATGGCCCCTCTTTATTATTAATATAATGGCCCCTCTTTATTATTAATGTACTGGCCCCCCCATTTATTATTAATATAATGGCCCCTCTTTATTATTAATATAATGGCCCCTCTTTATTATTAATGTAATGGCCCCCTCTTTAATATCAAAGAGGGGGCCATTATATTAATAATAAAGAGGGGGACATTATATTAATAATAAAGGGGGGCCATTACATTAATAATAAAGAGGGGTCATTACATTAATAATAAAGAGGGGGTCATTATATTAATAGCAAAGAGGGGGCCATTATACTAATAATATTATATTAATAATAATGTGCCATCTCCACATTATGTCACCTTGCCACTCTGTGGTCTCCTCCTGCTGCTGCCATATCCACACTATGTCACCTTGCCACTCTGTGGTGTCTTCCTGCTGCTGCTGCCATCTCCACACTATGTCACCTGGCCACTTTGTGGTCTCCTCATGCTACTGCCTTCTCCACACTATGTCACCTTGCCACTCTGTGGTCTCCTCATGTTGTTTCCACCTCACCACTATGTCATAGGTCCACTCTATTTGACATTTCTTCTGATCTGTCAGAAGGAAGGAAAAATGAGATACACAACGGATCCTGCCTTTTGTGGCAGCTGTAAGGCCTGTATGGTCCCATCAGAATTGGCCTATGATAAGGTAGCATAAAGCAGTAGTGAGTAAAAAAACACATAAGACATGCAAATATCTATTCATCTCTGTTTTACATCCACTCCTGTTTTTTTTTGGGCTTTAGCAATACTGAGGTATTATTGATCAAATGCTAACCGAATGAAGGCGTATTTTTCACAGACAGGATCCGTTTTTTGTGGGTTATTGTTCTGACTGTTTAGAGGAAGGGCAAATGAATCAGTGATGTCAAGACAAACTTACTGCTAACATCATCTCCACTATGTCAGGGGGGCTCTACTTGTATACGCGTTTAATAGAAAAGGTTCTGTCGACATTGATGTGGAATCGGCTGACAACGGTGTAAAAGGAGTGTGCTTCTTCTTGTCGCTAACATCGACCTATAAGGCTGAATTCATACTTGAGTTATTTGGTCAGTTTTGGCCCCGTGACTGGCCAAATACGTGACGTGTGAAGTGATTCTAAGAGCGACGCCTGTCTTCTGCATGTCATACGGACTCGCAGTATTATTTCACTACCAAAACAAACTCCATATGCTTGTTACTACTACAGTCATGTGAAAAAATTAGGACACCCTTTGAAAGCATGTGGTTTTTTGTAACATTTTTAATAAAAAGGTTATTTCATCTCCGTTTCAACAATACAGAGAGATTAAAGTAATCCAACTAAACAAAGAAAACTGAAGAAAAGTCTTTTCAAGATCTTCTGTAAATGTCATTCTACAAAAATGCCTATTCTAACTGAGGAAAAAGATAGGACACCCTCACATGTATTCCCTCTTAAATTGGCTCAGATCTCACACAGGTATATCACACCAGGTGCACATAATTAGTAGATCGTTACTCTGCATGTTGAATGAGGCTTGCCCTATTTAAACCTCAGACATTTAGTTTGGTGTGCTCCTGACTGTTGAAGTGAGAGTGAGCACCATGGTGAGAGCAAAAGAGCTGTCAGAGGACTTCAGAAAAAAGATTGTAGCAGCCTATGAGTCTGGGAAGGGATTTAAAAAGATCTCAAAAGATTTTGAAATCAGCCATTCCACTGTCCGGAAGATAGTCTACAAGTGGAGGGCTTTCAAAACAACTGCCAACATGCCCAGGACTGGTCGCCCCAGCAAGTTCACCCCAAGAGCAGACCGCAAGATGCTAAAAGCGGTCTCCAAAAACCCTAAAGTGTCATCTCGAGAACTACAGCAGGCTCTGGCTACTGTTGATGTAGAAGTACATGCCTCTACAATCAGAAAGAGACTGTACAAGTTTAACTTGCATGGGAGGTGTGCAAGGAGGAAACCTTTGCTTTCCAAGAGAAACATCGAGGCCAGACTGACATTTGCCAGAGATAAAGTTGACAAAGACCAGGACTTCTGGAATAATGTTCTTTGGACAGATGAGTCCAAAATTGAATTATTTGGACACAACAGCAGAGGACATGTTTGGCGTAAACCAAACACAGCATTCCAAGAAAAGAACCTCATACCAACTGTGAAGCATGGAGGTGGAAGTGTCATGGTTTGGGGCTGCTTTGCTGCAGCAGGACCTGGTCAGCTCACCATCATAGAATCCACGATGAATTCTACTGTGTATCAGAAGGTGCTTGAAGAACATGTGAGACCATCAGTTAGAAAATTAAAGCTGAAGCGGAACTGGACCATGCAACATGACAATGACCCAAAACATACTAGTAAATCAACCAAAGATTGGCTGAAAAAGAAGAAATGGAGAGTCCTGGAATGGCCAAGTCAAAGTCCAGATTTGAATCCCATTGAGATGCTGTGGGGTGACTTGAAAAGGGCTGTACGTGCAAGAAACCCCTCAAACATCTCACAGCTGAAAAAGTTCTGCATTGAGGAGTGGGGTAAAATTTCCTCAGACCGATGTCGAAGACTGGTAGATGGCTACAAGAACCGTCTCACTGCAGTTATTTCAGCCAAAGGAGGTAACATTAGGGGGAAGGGTGTCCTATCTTTTTCCTCAGTTAGAATAGGCATTTTTGTAGAATGACATTTACAGAAGATCTTGAAAAGACTTTTCTTCAGTTTTCTTTGTTTAGTTGGATTACTTTAATCTCTCTGTATTGTTGAAACGGAGATGAAATAACCTTTTATTAAAAATGTTACAAAAAACCACATGCTTTCAAAGGGTGTCCTAATTTTTTCACATGACTGTAGGTATAGTGTTCTAGATCACTATAAAGGCTCTAAGCAGCCAGGAAATAGCCGCTTTTTTATGTAATTTGCTGAAAATGTATTCGGATCAAACAAGAAATTTTCCCCGAAAAATGTGGCGAACCAGCGAATCAAATTTTTGAAAAATTCGCTCATCTCTAGATATTATTTTTAGGATTTTTTGGCATGTAATTTGCAGGAATTTTGGACCCACTAGATCATTGAGTTTAGTTGATCATCCTGGCTACACTAATGTAGTGAATGTAGATTCGCTGGTTGGTATTAAACTATAGCAACATCCTACTATATCTCTTTATACAACCAAAATGGTGATTGCATGGCACACATTAAAACACTGCTATACACTGTATCAGACTTTATATGGATATTTGGTAGTGGTACTCACAGTTTTTTTTGTGCCTATACCTGTTTATATTTGCATATTTATGGATATGAATATATTTCCCTAGAATTAGTTTCCTCATGAACTGTAGGTAACGGGCAAATATGTCAGGACTTTTTAGGGATTTTATACTTTGGAATGCTATGCAGTAATTGCCAGTTATACATTGTTCAGAGAAATTAGCATTTTCTTGGATGCTATTGGCTACAACTAATGTCCTATCTATATTTTCAAACAGATCTAACTTTTTGATGCCACATATACAATGTCAATAATATATATTGGGGACAGAGTTTTAAGAAAAAGTACTCCATCATTATTATTTACTAAAGTCAGGAGAATTGGTAGCTTTCTTGTAATTTACAGAATATATTTAAAAATGTGTCACTGAAAACTATGGACATATCTGTGCAAAAAGCCCCAAAGATGCAAGTAGCTGCAGTGCATGGATATTGGAGGTAAGCAGAAAAGTCCTTAGATCCACTTGCACTAACATACCTTTTAGCAGTCCTATTTTAGCAGTTCTCTTGTGAGATTACACGCAATACAAACATTGTGATTGGATATGAAAGTAATTTAAAAACAATTTTATACAGTAACTGGATAATTCCTTGGGAAGATAATCCCACACCTATGCACATATTGTCCAGCATGTTAAGCACATGCAAGGAGTCTGTCTCCTTCCAGCTACCCTTTAATTTATGAAACAGTCACAGACTGCTCCTTTAAACAATGTCAAATAATTACAGATTTGTCTAACAAACTGTACTAATTATTAAAAATAAGCAAAAGATATTTTAGATTGAAACTCTTGTTGGGTGCATACTTTTTAATGATGTAGAGTAGTTAGTTTAGTTACTCGATACACACATTATTCAGAAAATGTAAATTATAACTTCCCTTTGCTGTCTATATGTCAAATAGATGAAGACAAATAATTTTGAGCAATGTCACATTTTGTCTAAATATACAGAACTTTAAAAAAAAATAAAAAAATCAGTTGCATGGAAATTAGATTTATGCCATAATTGTAAATGCATACATCTTTGGTTAAATATGAATTTCAAATGCATATGAATGGCACTCACACCTAATAATCCTTAACATCTTTGCTCTGCTGCTGTAATGATTAAAAGCTTCTCTTCATAACTTTGAAATGAACGCTGTTTCACTGTGTGAACAGGCAACTGTGTTAGAAAAGAGTCTATGAAATATTCAGAGGATAATGTCTATGCCATGCCTGCTTGACAGGAAAGATAAAAAGCCAAACTGCTTCTTGTGAACTTTATAATAAATAAAGCTTTAATTATTAGAAATTGTAATAATTGGTCTCCTGCATGATGATGGTTTACAACAAGAAAAAGTTACAATTATGATTTACAGCATATCACTATTTCTCTAGATTATCAGTATTTTGCAAAGAGAATAGATAACTGTGGGACTTTAAAGGGAATCAGTCCCCATGAAAATGCAATATAAGCTACATAAAGCATGTTATAGAGCAAGAGGAGCCGAGCAGATTGATATAGTTTTATAGGAAAATATTCTGCATAGCTTGTAATTTATACATTTAAATTCCTGCGCATTCTGGGCTTGAAGCCAAGGAGGCGGTCCTATCAGTGATTGACAGCTATGTCTGTATATACAGTCATAGAGTGAAAGCTGTCAATCACTGATAGGATCACCTATTTTACTTCAAAGTCCAGAATGAGCAGGAATTTAAATTGATAAATGACAAGTTTTACTGAACCTTTTCCCATAAAACTATTTATCAGTCTGCTCAGATCCTCCTGTCCTATAGCATGCTGCCTGTATGGCTGGCATTATTTTGATTTCCTATAAAATACTTATTTCAATTTTAGTATTTTTTGATACATGGTGTATTTTACATTGATCAAGTGACTAGCTTGAGTTTACAGTTTTTATCATTATATAAGGTATCTGAATAATGTCTATTAGGGTAATGCCACATGGTCAGGGTTCTGCATGCAGTTTTGGAAAACTAAATCAGGAGTGGATCATAAAAGGAGAGAAAATATACAGGACAAATATGACTTCTCTTTTTCTGAATATACTCCTGGTTTTGGCACCCTAAACTGCATGTAGAAACCTGACCATGTGGCCATACCCTTAGGGGTCATTCAATGTTACTAACCATCTGTGCAGACCCTGTGGTGTTGCACTGTTTTATCGCTGTGTTATCCTATTTTTACTTTAAGATATTTATTATGCAATTAAAATACTGTATATATTTCAGACCTTCGTGGCACAGTTGAACTATATGTACTATTGTAATATATTGTAGGTTTCTTTGGTTAATGGATTTTTGACATAGACTGACATACACAACTCCAATCTTAGTAATCTGGCCATCAGAATGTTCAAGTAACCTAAAAATAAAGTTTATTTAAAAAGCATTGAGCCCCTTTACATTTGCTTTATGTTTCACTGAGTAGCAATTCTGATTCACAAAAAATGTAATTGAAAATAAAAGACACTGAAGAAAAATGTAAGAAGACTGCAGAGCACATGGTTATCTCTAAAGAGAATCTGTTAGCTCTTCTTCAAAAGGTCAGTTTTAGAAAATGCTTGTATTTCACATGAAATAATAATGCTAGAACATCTATTCTTAGAGCATTGTGCAGTTCCTGTTATTCATCCCGGAAATGTATGAATAATCGTGTGTTACCATTATAAAACTAACATAATTGATGCAGAATCAATGTGTCATTTAAACCAATGTCACACTGGATGAAACATTGCTTCAGATTAAATTGAACATAGATTCTGCATAAGTTGCGGGAGTGCTCTACTCTTGCCTTTTGTTTCCTACAGTGCACATTTGGGTGCAAGTTGGACCAAACGCACTAGGAGGCCATCTTTGCGGAGGTTCATTTTACATTTGAGGGATGGACTGTTTTGATAACCTAGATATACAGTGTTTATTATTAGAATGCTAGCACCCATACACAACAACATGGAGTGCTTTAGCTGCATATCCCCTCTAAGTCAAATTCGTTTATTTGAATTTTATGCAAATAAGGATTTTCATGTACCATAAGCAGGGCCATTTCATTTGGTGCACCACCAGGGGTGGAACTACTGTCATAATAGAAGCTACGGAGCCTGCTGTGGCAAGGGGCCCAGGTCCTAAAGGATGTCTGTCCTCATTTCCCAGCCTGTGCTCTCCCCAGCAGGCATCATGCAATTAAATCATCATGTTTGCTCAGCTGGCGGGGAATAGTCCTCCACCTGTGTACATTAGGGCAGTACAAATAGTATGATGTCAAGGGCCCATCAAGAAATTAAAAATAAGGGTCCTGATTGCCACAGCTTGCATCTATACAGCCACCACATTTAGGCCTATATGATTTCACCTTGGAGAAAAGATCAAGTGTCATTGCAGTGCAGGGGTCCATTCTTTTCACCAGATTTAAACCATAAGGGCCCATCATAAAGCTTGTCCTGCCCCTACCCCTAAACAAACAGGACTGCTGAATATTTCAGTTCATCCCACCTTCTTCCTCCTCCACAGCAGTATGATCTGCGCTGTTGACTGTGCCCATATGGGAAGGAGGTAGAGTTATTATTTATCCAGTAGGTGCAGCAGCAGACACACTGAATGAGGTATGGCGTATCTGCTTTTGCAGGGAAAGCACTTAAAGCGGCAGTATACTCTATGTACTCTACAGGCCAGTTGCACCTTCGTTAGTCAGATTATCAAATACTGCCCCCTACAAAACCTAAGCTTCTCCAAAGCCATCTTCTGTACCCCCTCTCCTATAGTCTACTTTGTGCCACATAACTCCCCACCACTGCTTACCTCTTCTTACAGATAGTGGCACACATAGGGAAGACAAGTCTGGGTTATCTCCACCCCCCAGTGCCCTAAAGCCTTTATTTATTAATACTTTTAACTATTCAGTTATTTATGTATTGGATTTTATTTGCATCATTCAACTCAAATTTGATAACACAGGTTCTTGCTAGAAGGGCCTGTCTCTGTCACGTGATTCTGACACATCATTAGACTTAGTTGGTAATTGACTGTGCCTCTAGAAAGCAGCCTCAGTGCAGATTTTATGTTGCTCTTACCCCACTCCCCTGTATACCTATAATTTCCCTTTATATACTTCAGATTTCTTGCCCACATGTCTTCCACTGTGCCCCATCAGTTTGGTTTCCTCTCTGGAACCCCTCACACAACTTTTCCCCCAGCCCTTTCCACCGTCTACAGAGCCCTACCATCCAATCTATCCCTTTATCCCTGAAAGAACCCCTCTACCCTACTGCTTAAGTCCAGGACCTCTACAGAGCTTCTGCTGGATCATACCTTGGCATGTTCCCGGTCCATGTGCTCTTTCAGCCCAACAGGTGTTATAATGTCACTACATTGCATCTTTTGGTCAGAGCAGGATGTGCTCTGTTCATCAGGGAAACAGGAGCAGGTGAGTTTTACATTTATTTTTGGGGGTATAACTACTGTGTAGGAGTACTAAGGGAGCATAAATACTGAGTGGGTGGGGGATTGTATGGGAAGTGTGGTCTTGATAAGCTGCAGTAGGGTGGTTATGGGGAAGTTTCTGGGGACCTTAAAAACTTTTCTATGAGGTCCAGAATTTTTTTGCTACACCCTTATGCACCACTGCTTTGCCGGTAACACAGTCCAGTGCTTTTCCATCTTGTTTAAATGAACATACCTAAGATTTCAGAGTTAGTAACATTGACACAGAGGGCACCAGGTGCACTGAACATTATGGCCTATCGATAGTAACATAGTTTATAAGGGTGAAAAAAGACATTTGTCCATCCAGTTCAGCCTGTTATCCTGCAAGCTGATCCAAAGAAAGGACAAAAAAACCCTGTGAGGTAGAAGCCAATTTTCATCACTTAATAATTTCCTGACTTCAAACAGGCAATCAGAATAACTCCCTGGATCAATGGCCCCTCTTTAGTAACTCTAACCTGTAATATTATTACTCTCCATAAATACATCCATGCACCTCCTGAGCTCTTTTAGTGAATTCACCATCACCACCTCCTCAGAGAGTTCCATAATATCACTGCTCTTACCATAAAGTATCCTCTTCTAGGTTTGTGTACAAACCTTCTTTCCTCCAGACGCAGTGGATGTCCCCTCGTCACAGTCACAGTCCTGGGGATAAATAGATGATGGAAGAGATCTCTGTACTGACCCCTGATATATTTATACATAGTTATTAGATCTCCCCTCAGTCGTCTTTTTTCCAAAGTGAATAACCATAATTTTGATAATATCTCTGGGTACTATTGTCCACCCATTCCAGTTATTACTTTAGTTGCCCTTCTCTAAACCCTCTCCAGCTCTGCTAGGTCTGCCTTGGTCATAGGAGCCCAGAACTGTACACAGTACTCCATATGTGGTCTGACTAGTGATTTGTAAAGTGGCAGGACTATGTTCTTATCACAGGCATTTATGCCCCTTTGGATGCAACCCATTATCTTATTGCCCTTGGCAGAAGCTACCTGACACTGTTTTCCATAGGTTAGTTTAGTGTCTACTAAAAGTCCCTGTGAGAGGCCTGAGAATATCTGAAAGACTTGCTACACGTGAGTCTACTGACAGATTGTTTCTGCTCATTAGCTATTTAGTGGTGCTATTTATACCCGCGTCTCACTATAGCCCTTGCTGTTTATATTTGCTTCTGGAGTTCCCAGCCAGTGTTTGGTGGATCTCCTTAAGCTAAGTCCTATTCCTTCCCTTTTGTTGTGTGTTTTGGCTAGGCCTTAGTAAGACGCTGGTTCCTGAACCAAGCTCTAGGAACCGGTTGTCTTATCTCCAGCTCCCTAGCTGAGGGTTTGTTTCAGTTTTGACTAGGCTTAGGTTCTAGCACATGATCACTTCAACCTTTAGGATTTCCTGATGTTGTCAGCAGTCAGGGAAAGATTCAGTGATTGTCAGGTGGTGACCTTTCCCTGTTCCCTATCTTTGGGGGCTAGCCTGGTGTTTTGTTGCTTTTGTTTGCTTCCCTTCGCACATCTACCGGGACACCTTTTCCATGTCTGTGTTACCCAGTGTTTTACCATTTAGTATAACAATACCAATAACATTTGTAAAGCGCTTTTCTCCCATAGGACTCAAAGCACATAGATATGTCTCAGATCACTACAGGGTTGCAGGCTAGACTGTGTTACAGAGGAAATAGTCAGATGTTCATAAATGCCAGACTAAACAGATGGCTTTTCAGTTTGGACTTCCAGGGATGGGGATGTCCTAATTGTGTGTGACAGGGAGTTCCAAAGTGTTGGGGCGGCATGACAGAAGGCTCTGCCTCCAAAGGTTTTGATGTGGACTCTGGGGGTGATCAAGTTATTAGATCCTTTTGATCTAAGATTGTGGGGGGTATGATGCAGTTGCAACAAGTTCTTCAGGTATCCAGGGCCTTGATTGTGCAAGGATTTGAATGTCAATAAGCCAATCTTCAACAGAATTTTATCGGTAGCCAGTGTAGTGAGCGAAGGGTTGGTGTTATGTGGCAATGCTGGGGTTGGCTTGTTAACAGCCTTGCAACGGCATTCTGAACTAATTGCAGGCGATGCAGGTCTTTATTTGGAAGGCCTGTATAGAGAACATTGTAGTAGTCCAACCGTGATGTGATAAAGGCATGAATAAGGTTTGGGAGATCTGCTGGAGGTATGAGGTGTTTAATTTTTGCAATGTTCCTTAGGTGAAAGAAGAAAAGTTTTAGAGCATCTCAGATTTGATTCCTGAAGCTTAATTCCCTATCAATCAAGATGCCCAAGCTGGGCACAAAGTCTGATTTGTTCAGGTCTGAGCTCCCTATCCTTAGTGGTGCTGGCTGAGACTGGAGCTGCTTTGCTGTCGAACGCTGAACTCCGATAACAAGAACCTCAGTTTTGTCAGCATTTAGTTTTAGCCAGTTATCATTCATCCACTCCTCAAGCTCAGCTAAGCATGCATTTATTTGTGGGATAGGATCTGTGACGCCGTTTAACCACTTCAACCCCGCTAGCTAAAACCCCCTTCATGACCAGGCCACTTTTTACACTTCGGCACTACACTACTTTCACCGTTTATCGCTCGGTCATGCAACTTACCACCCAAATGAATTTTACCTCCTTTTCTTCTCACTAATAGAGCTTTCATTTGGTGGTATTTCATTGCTGCTGACATTTTTTTTTATTAATAACTTTTTTGTTATTAATCAAAATGTAATGATTTTTTTGCAAAAAAATGACATTTTTCACTTTCAGCTGTAAAATTTTGCAAAAAAAAAACGACATCCATATATAAATTTTTCAATAAATTTATTGTTCTACATGTCTTTGATAAAAAAAAATGTTTGGGCAAAAAAAAAAAAAATGGTTTGGGTAAAAGTTATAGCGTTTACAAACTATGGTACAAAAATGTGAATTTCCGCTTTTTGAAGCAGCTCTGACTTTCTGAGCACCTGTCATGTTTCCTGAGGTTCTACAATGCCCAGACAGTAGAAAAACCCCACAAATGACCCCATTTCGGAAAGTAGACACCCTAAGGTATTCGCTGATGGGCATAGTGAGTTCATAGAACTTTTTATTTTTTGTCACAAGTTAGCGGAAAATGATGATTTTTATTTTAATTTCTTTTTTTCTTACAAAGTCTCATATTCCACTAACTTGCGACAAAAAATAAAAAAATTCTAGGAACTCGCCATGCCCCTCACGGAATACCTTGGGGTATCTTCTTTCTAAAATGGGGTCACTTGTGGGGTAGTTATACTGCCCTGGCAATTTAGGGGCCCAAATGTGTGAGAAGTACCTTGCAATCAAAATCTGTAAAAAATGGCCTGTGAAATCCGAAAAAGCCAGGGCAGTATAAATACCCCACATGTGACCCCACTTTGGAAAGAAGACACCCCAAGGTATTCAATGAGGGGCATGGCGAGTTCATAGAATTTTTTTTTTTTGCATAAGTTAGCGGAAATTGATTTTTTTTGTTGTTTTTTTCACAAATTCTCACTTTCCGCTAACTTAGGACAAAAATTTCAATCTTTCATGGACTCAATATGCCCCTCACGGAATACCTTGGGGTGTCTTCTTTCCAAAATGGGGTCACATGTGGGGTATTTATACTGCCCTGGCTTTTTAGGGGCCCTAAAGCGTGAGAAGAAGTCTGGAATATAAATGTCTAAAAATGCATTTGGATTCCGTGAGGGGTATGGTGAGTTCATGTGAGATTTTATTTTTTGACACAAGTTAGTGGAATATGAGACTTTGTAAGAAAAAACAAACAAAAAAAAAAAAATATTTCATTTAACTTGGGCCAAAAAAATGTCTGAATGGAGCCTTACAGGGGGGTGATCAATGACAGGGGGGTGATCAATGACAGGGGGGTGATCACCCATATAGACTCCCTGATCACCCCCTGTCATTGATAACCCCCCTGGTAAGGCTCCATTCAGACGTCCGTATGATTTTTACGGATCCATGGATACATGGATCGGATCCGCAAAACACATGCGGACGTCTGAATGGAGCCTTACAGGGGGGTGATCAATGACAGGGAGTGATCAGGGAGTGTATATGGGTGATCACCCCCCTGTCATTGATCACCCCCCTGTAAGGCTCCATTCAGACGTCCGCATGATTTTTACGGATCCATGGATACATGGATCGGATCCGCAAAACACACGCGGACGTCTGAATGGAGCCTTACAGGGGGGTGATCAATGACAGGGGGTGATCAGGGAGTGCATATGGGTGATCACCCCCCTGTAAGGCTCCATTCAGACGTCCGTATGATTTTTACGGATCCATAGATACATGGATCGGATCCGTAAAACACATGCGGACGTCTGAATGGAGCCTTACAGGGGGGTGATCAATGACAGGGGGTGATCAGGGAGTGTATATGGGTGATCACCCGCCTGTCATTGATCACCCCCCTGTAAGGCTCCATTCAGACGTCCGCATGTGTTTTGCGGATCCGATCCATGTATCCGTGGATCCGTAAAAATCATACGGACATCTGAACGGAGCCTGACAGGGGGGTGATCAATGACAGGGGGGTGATCAGGGAGTTTATATGGGGTGATCATGGGTTATCAGGGGTTCATAAGGGGTTAATAAGTGACGGGGGGGGGTGTAGTGTAGTGTGGTGTTTGGTGCGACTTTACTGACCTACCTGTGTCCTCTGGTGGTCGATCCTAACAAAAGGGACCACCAGAGGACCAGGTAGCAGGTATATTAGACGCCGTTATCAAAACAGCATCTAATATACCTGTTAGGGGTTAAAAAAATCAGATCTCCAGCCTGCCAGCGAGCGATCGCCGCTGGCAGGCTGGAGATCCACTCGCTTACCTTCCGTTCCTGTGAGCGCGCGCGCCTGTGTGCGCGCGTTCACAGGAAATCCCGGCCCTCGCGAGATAACGCATATATGCGTGACTCTGCGCAGGGCTGCCGCCTCCGGACCGCACATCTGGCGGTCCGGAGGCGGTTAAAAGATAAATATAGCTGGGTGTCATCCGCATAGCAGTGATAGGTCAGGCCATGTTTTTGTACAATTTTTTCCAAGTGGCAGCATGTATATGGTGAACAATAAAGGGGATAGTATTGTGCCCTGGGGAACACCGTATTTTAGTGGTGTAGGGTTGGAGAGGAAGGGCCCCAAGGATACCCTTTGAGTTCTGCCAGCCAGGAAGGAGTTGAACCACTGGAGAACAAAGCCATCTATGCCACAGTACTCTTGTAGCCTGTTAAGCAAGATTTTGTGATCAACTGTGTCAAAAGCCGCTGAGAGGTGAGCAAAATCAGGATGGAACATTGACCTCTGTCTCTTGCCATGAGCAGATCATTGCTGGGTGAGGGCTGTTTCACAGCTGTGGTGTTTTCTGAAGCCAGATTGAAGAGGGTCAAGGATGCTGTTCCTTGAGAGCCTGGCTTCAAGTTGGAGATAGACAGCCTTTACAATAACTTTCCCCAGAAAAGGAAGGTTGGAGACAGGTCTGTAGCTGTTTAGAGCATCTGGGTCTAAGGATGGTTTCTTGTGTAGTGGTCTGACAATTGCTTCTTTCAGACAGGTGGGAAACCTGCCTTCTTGTAAGGAACAGTTGATTATTTTGTGGAATGCTGGTCTAAATAGCTCAGGGTATTTCAACATGAACTTAGTTGGGCAAGGGTCTAGTTCGCAGGTTGTTTGGCGAAGGTTTAAGAGGATATCTAGGATATCTTCTTCAGTAATTATCTTGAAATCAGACCATGGTGGTAGGCTATTTTTGCATCCATTATATTGCTCTGCTTTTGTTTCCAGTGCTGTGAATTGAAAGGCAGATCGTATGGAGGAGACTTTGTCTGAGAAGAAGTAAAATTTCTCACAGGTCTTGTGAAGGTCTGATGCTGGATTTCTGGCACGATGGGTTACAGAGGTTGTTGACTGTGCGGAAAAGCTGGGCATTTTCAATCTCCTGACTAGTGATGGACGAACATCTGCCGGGACGGTCCGCGAACGCGATCGCATGCTCGTGAACCGCAAGTTTGCGGCGGGTCCCATATTAATGGCAGGTGAACCTAAAAAACCCTCATATTTGCAGCCAAGAAATAATTACTAGAAGTGCACAAATAGTCCCACAACATGGACAGTGACATACCAGATGTATTATTCGAATTTGCGACCTCCATTTAATATTTTCTCAATGCGAAATATCGGCAATATAATTTTTGCGTACGTGCAAGCGCAAATGCACTATACAGTACCCAAATGCACTATAAATAAAGTGTATTGGTATATAACACCCCACTTCAATCAGCTTTTTAAGGGGGGCAACTGGTATAGCAGACCAGTGGAAATTATTTGTTTCAATAACGCTTGTCCCTCTATATCGCAGCAGACCCGCACACAACTGCCGCACAATACAAATACACTATAATATGCTTTCTAACAAGTATATTATAACATTGTACAAAGAAGGCAATCCATTAGAATATACATAAAGATAAAACGTAGCCTTTAATATTTTTACTATGAGGGTCCATTCACACGTCCGTAAGTGTTTTGTGTATCTGCAAAACACAGACATAGGCAATGTGCATTCTGCAATTTGTGGACCGCACATCGCTGGCACTATAATAGAAAATGCCTAATCTTGTCTGCAATTTCGGACAAGAATATGACATGTTCTATTTTTTTGCAGAAACGGAAGCACAGATGCGGAAGTGCAAATCCGCAAATGCGGATACGGACAGCACATTCTGGCCCCATTGAACATGAATGGGTCTGCACCCGTTCCGCAAAATTGCAGAATGGATGCGGACCCATTTTGCAGACGTGTAAATGGAAAAGATATCCCTCAAAATTAAAATAAATTAAATTATTAAAGTTCAAGGGGTTCTGCACTTTGTTTTAACTGATGATCTATCCTCTGGATAGATCATCAGCATCTGATCGGTGGGGGTCCGACACCCAGGACCCCCGCCGATCAGCTGTTTGAGAAGGCAGCGGCGCTCCAGCAGCGGCGTGGCCTTCTCACTGTTTACCGCTGGCCCAGTGACGTCACGACTAGTATCAACTAGCGTGGGCGGGGCTAAGCTCCATTCAAGTGAACAGAGCTTAGCCTCGCCCACGCTAGTTGATACTAGTCGTGACGTCACTGGGCCAGCGGTAAACAGCCAGAAGGCTGCGGCGCTGCTGAAGCGCCGCTGCCTTCTCAAATAGCTGATCGGCAGGGGTCTCGGGTGTCGGACCCCCGCCGGTCAGATGCTGATGATCTATCCAGAGGATAGATCATCAGTTAAAACAAAGTGCAGAACCCCTTTAATCAAAAAGCATAGATGTGGTAGGCAATAACAAGTGCTCGATGGCACTAAATCAGGTGCTCGGCGGCACCAAATCAGAAACCATATGTCCTACCACAATCCGGGGGGTTCCAGTGCACATCCATGAATCCGGCTGGGAAAGCAAAACCAATCTATCCCTGGGCTAGATGATGATGTGGTATTGAAGGACAGGGTGGGCAAAGAACTGTCCCTGATACTGCCTGACAGGGGGGTGCTATTCTGGCCCTGATAGCCTAACCACAGACCACCCACCCCGATAAGAGCGACCCCGTTCAGAACCTTACCCTATATAAAAATGGCCCTAGTAAGCCCCTAGGCCCCTGACTTCCAGGTGATCACTATAAAGATATATGTGTTTTTGACTCATTATAAAAGTATAAGTATATTGCACCCCTCTGTGTATCACACTTATTGATAGCGCACCTATACTAGTCCTTAAAACATCGATAGGGCAAAGGCAGAGGCTGGGGAGGAGAAAAGTGAAAAGAAGGCAGAGCAGCCTGGAACCTACACACTGAACTCCTCCCCTGGGCACTTGCGAGTGCTCATTTGCATATTAATTAAACTTATTTTCCTGCTGGTGCAAGTCTAAAGAAAAGAACAAAGATACTGTTACAATCCTGTATAGGTGTGCTACAGAGCCATGTAAGCACTGTATATGACTCTATGGAGGTGACAGACTCCCTTTAATGTAGTTTGCCTAAACTTTGAAGCCTATGTTCCTAACTGGCTGGGGCCTGCATTCTAGAGTGTTAGAGAGGGCCGGATCCTTTACTGATATAGTTGTAATTGAGTAATTGATGTTGTTTTGGTGATATATGAAGATTGCTTTGACTTTGTAACACCATTATGAGTGCCTGCTCGTTTTCCTCTCTTTCCTAGTCTTCTTTTCTTTAGAATCCCAAGGGATTTTAATGGGATAATTGAAGCAGGGTCAATTTGTAGAAGTTCCTTTGTCAAAGAAGTTCCAATACTGATAAGCATTTCGGATGTGTATTTGAGTTCTGACATTTGGATAGTATGTACTGGTGACATGTATTTTTCCTTCCCATGTGCATGGTATACCAAATACCACAGTTGCATACAAATAAAACTAAGCACATCTCAGAACTAGATGATCATATGTTCACAAACATGGTATGGCTATATTTAAGAGCACCTACCATACATACCAGCATACTTTAAAAATGATTGTGGAGGTGACAAAGAGCAGTAGAAAAAACACTGCATATTAAATGGAATTAAATCAAGTACACACATGGTTAATTCAGAGATATTCAAATTATAAGAGACAGGACACACTAATCATATCAGAAAAAAAAAATCTGTATTTAATACATAATGAATTATATAGTTTATATGCATTAATCACAGCTGCTCAATTCAACACAAGCATTTAAAGATACATTTCTCATGAGCATTCTGACTAGGACAGTGTGAAAGTTTCTTTAATAAGTTCTAATGACAGGGGAGTCTTTTTCATGATGACAATGATGTTATCTTTGCAAGCCAAGTATCATAATTGGACAGAATTTTATAAGGGTCCCTGGGTAAAATAATTAAACCTCTTACCATTATCATCCAATATACATGGCACTAATTACTTTGGTCCTTGTATATTATTGAAAAAAGACAAATTAAAGTTTTTGTTTGCAGATCAAAATTAATTTACTGTTCCAATCAATTTAACTATAACCTTAGATCATACTTTAATAGAGTCCCCTGGGAATATTTAAATAGCAATCAAGTGAGTGAGCAGTTTATATGCTCTAACTTTCTGCTCTTTTTTTAGATGCAGTTCTAAGCACATTGTTTTGCATGGTATGTAATAGACATGCCTTTATTTTTTTTTTATTTTTTTTTATTTTTTTTTTTTTTTTTTTTTTTTTTTTTAAAGTTTATTGGGAAAATTACAAAACATTAACAGCAAAATTTTTTACAACCCCTCAATTATTAATGACCCAACCAAATGTAGATAAATATAAATATAGTTAGTTCATCTTTTAGTTGCATTTATAAAAAACCCTCCCCTCCCTCCCCCCTAGTCTGTGGTGCGTCAAGGTAGGACCCCCATAAACAAACCAACATGACCTCAGTTAGTCAATCTTCCAGCCACCCCATATCCTATTCCACTGGTCCTCAACTTCCCTCCGTTTATATATGATTTTCTCGTAATTTTTTACCTTATCAGTTAAATTTATCCATATATTTATGTCTGGAGTGGATCGGGCAAACCAGGTCCGACTAATCAGAACTCTAGCCAACATCAATATTCTGCTCAGAAAGATCTTTTGATACTTGTGATTTTTTAATTTGGAAAAGTCGTTAAGCACGAATACATGAGGTTCAAAAGGAATTCGAATTTTTAGTTTATGGATAATACAATTATTAATACTATTCCAGTATTTTACAAGTTCTGGACAAGTCCAAACCATGTGGAGGAAGTCTGCTCCTACAATATCACATTTGGGGCAGTTAGATGTGGCTCTCAACCCGCATTTATTCATCCATAGGGGAGTAATGTATAGTCTATGGGAAATGTAAAATTGTATTAGGACATGGTTAAAGTTCTGGGATACTGAAGTCAGATTCCCAAAAATATTCTCCCACCCTTCTACTCGCAAGTGCGGGCAGTCTGCTTCCCATGCTTTTTGTCCTGGTGATTGTATATCGCTAAACCGTGCCTTAATTAATAACTTATATATATTGGAAATCTTTATTCTAGAAGGTGTACCCCCTACCCAATCATTCAAAAAAGATAAATTATCTATTTCCAGCAGACGTTTATCGTCCAAACTGGATAGTACAGATCGCAATTGAAAATACCTAAACCATGAGAGATTTCTTATATTATGTGTCATTTCTCTAAAGGATTTAATTTCTCTATCTTTAACTACCTGTGAAATATATAATATTTTATTCTTCTGCCAAAAAGTGTCAGCTGCAATATCATCTAACCTATGTAAATAGAAATTATGCCAAAGAGGCGTAAATGTGAGTGAACCCCTAACCTTCAACCATGTCCTAGTTATACCCCACACTTTCAGAAGTAGATTTATAGTCTCTTTATAGCCTTGCTCATAGCTCTTCAAAAGCCCGGATTCCAACAAGGTAAAAATATTGTTATGAGCGTGGCTAGTTACCAGCTTCCCCAGGAGTGCACTATCCTCTGATTCATAGCACCTCAATAGCTGGGCTGCAATAAAATACCCTTTAAAGTAGGGGAGATTTAACCCCCCACACTCCACTGATTTATACAAATATTCCAGCTTAATTCGCACTCGCTTTCTTCCCCATATTAAATCATTAATTATTCTTTCCATGAGTTTAAAATGTTTGTCTTGTATCCAAATAGGTGTATTCCTGAGCACGTAAAGAAATTGTGGTAGTATCACCATTTTAACTAGTGAAACTCGATCAGCTCTGGATAGGGGAAGTTTCAGCCAGATTCCTATTTTAGCTCTGATCTTTACCATTATGGGGATCAGATTGAGTTGTACAAAATTTTCAACCCGAGGCGATATAGTCAAACCCAAGTATTGAATAGTATCAACAATATCCAACTGTGTAGCAGGAACCTCCTTTTGTGGCAGGGGATCCATTGGGAGCAGACTAGTTTTTGCCCAGTTTATTCGGAGACCAGATACCTCACCAAATGCGTTAACCATTTGAATAATCCTAGGAAGAATGATTTCCGTATGATCTATAAAAAACAGGATGTCATCTGCATATAGTGAGATGCGGTCCTGTGTTCCTAGGGTACCAAATCCTTTAATCTGGTCATCCTGCCTAATGGCCAACGCAAGGGGCTCGATATAAATATCGAATAACAGGGGAGATAATGGGCAACCCTGTCGGGTGCCTCTGTTTAGATCAATACTACTACTCAGAATTCCATTGAGACTCAGTTTTGCCCTTGGGGATCTATACAACAGCCTAAGAGTACGTATAAATTTTTCCCCAAAGCCCATCTTAGCAAGAACCTTCCAGAGGAAGCGCCACTCCACCCTGTCAAAGGCCTTAGAAGCATCCAATGACAGGATGGAGCGGGCAGTCCCCCCCGGGGCCTGGATATTAGAGAAGAGTCGGTGTAAATTATGGTGTGTACCCTTGTTTTGTATAAAGCCACTCTGATCAGGATGCACAATGGAGGAAATGACCCTGGAGAGCCTTGTGGCCAGGACCCTCGCAAGAAGCTTTACATCTGCATTAAGCAGTGAAATTGGTCTATAGGATTCTAAATCTAAAGGGTCCTTGCCTTTTTTTGGAATTAATATTATTATGGCCTCCATCATTGAGTCTGGAAGCATCCCCTCCTCTGTTGATTCAGCAAAGACCTCCAATAGTCTGGGAAGAATACAGTCCTCATATTTACTATAGAATTCATATGGAAGCCCGTCTGAGCCAGGGGTGGAGTTAGTTGAGCATAATTTAATAGCTCCCTCAAGTTCCTGAATTGAGACCTCCATTTCTAGTGCTTTCCTTTGCATCTCAGTAATTGTTGGAAACTTGATCCTATCTAAATAAAGATCTATCTTATCATCTGTAATGTTGGAGTCAGCTTTATACAAATCAACAAAGTAGTCAAGAAAAGCCTTCTCCACCAGGCCCTGTGAAGTGACTATCCTACCATCACTCAATCGAACCTTATCTATATGTTTTTTAGGTTGTTGATTGGAGATTACTCTAGCGAGGAGTTTACCAGGTCGCCCTGACTCTGTAAAGTATTTTTGCCCCTTAAAAAAAAGGTTCTGTTGGGCCTTATCCAATAAAAACTTAGCATATATTTGTGTGGCTCTTTGCATATTTTCCCTATTCTTCTCCGTCTTATGCATCTGAAAGGATTCTGTCGCCAACACTACGTGTTCTTCTAGGTTTTTCTGTTTTTTTCCATATTCCTTTCTAAGGTACGTGATATTACTAACCATCAATCCCCTCATATACGCCTTATAGGTGTCCCATACTACTTGAATTTTTGTTGAGCCGTAATTAATATCCCAGAATCGACCTATGTCATTTCGAATTGCTTCATGCGTCTTTATAACTGATAACCAATAGGGATTTAATCTAAAGGGAGATTTTGGTATATATCTTTCCTGAGATAGACATAGTTCAATTAGTATCGGAGAGTGATCTGATATTGACCTTGTTTCATATTTCATTCGCTTTATAAGTTTCACATATTTACTGTTAATCAATACAAGATCTATTCTGGACAGTGATTTACCTGCTTTGCTAGAGCATGAAAAAGCCCTTTTCCCCTGTCTCAGGTGTTCCCAAGCATCCTCAAATCCAATCTCCATGCAGAACCGTGCCAGGGGGGACCCCCGGAGCGGACTATCACTCCTAGCTCTCGTAGAAACCCTGTCACAAAGAGGATCGATGACACAGTTAAAGTCACCCATAATCAATGTTGGACATTCTGGCCATTTATCCATGAATAATAGAAGAGAGTTAAGAACCGAGAGAGAAAACGGCGGTGGGATATAGACAAAGGCCAAGATACATATCTTCCCCCCTATCCTACAATATAGGAAAATAAATCTCCCCTGTTGGTCAACAGAGGATGCCTCACAAACGAAATCAATAAGTCTGTGTATCAGCACCGTGACACCTCTCGAATAATTGGAGAGGGTGGAATGAAACGTGTGCGCAGCCCATCCCCTGTCGAGCACTCTAGTATTCTCCTCGGTAAGATGGGTCTCTAACAAGCAAATTATTGCTGGTAGGTGGGCCTGAGTTAAATCAAAAATCGCTTGTCTCTTACCTCTATCTCCCAGACCACGTATATTCCAAGCAAGAATTCTAGTCAGCGTCATTACCAGTGGTCAGATGGAAAAACCGGAGAAAGAGGAAGAACAAGACAAAGAAAACTAAAACAAGGGATACTACACCTACCCTGACGCACCACAGCCCAACCCCACCCCCCCCTCCCCTCACCCCCCTCCTACCCCTCACCCCCCTTCCACATGCAATCCACCACATATTGTAGTAGATTTCTTTCCTATGACCAACCCTCGACCCTCCCCCCACTCAGCCACCCCCACACCGCGATTAGGAAGCAAAGAAAACTATATTTCTTTTTTCTTTTTTTTTTTTTTTTTTTTTTTTAAGGGTATAAGCCCCTTATAATACTAATTATTCCCGCCCGATCGTAACCCAATTGAGTCATCGATTGTTTCGCTCTAGCCAATCCGCGGCTTCTTCTGAGGTATCAAAAAAAAAGATTTTATCTTCAAAAACAATCCGCAATTTGGCCGGGAATATAAGAGAATATTTAATATCCCTTTCTCTTAGCTTCTTTTTAACAGTCATAAATGTGCGTCTCTTTTCTTGTATTTCTTTCGAAAAATCAGGAAAAAAGGCCAGTCTAATCCCATTATACAGAACCGGTGAGGATTCCCTCGCCCTTCTCAGGAGGACATCTCTGTCCCCTGTAGTCAGTAGCTTAGCAAGGATTGACCGAGGTTGTCTCCCTGGAATTGGTTTTCCTCCTGGGACCCGATGGGCTCTTTCAATCATAAAAAGAGGAGAGAATGACTCTTTACCAAAGTTCTCAAGAATTAATTTCTGTACAAATTCAGTTGGATTTTTTCCTTCCTCACCCTCTGGGATCCCTATTATTCTCACATTATATCTTCGTGACCTATCCTCCAGGTCCACTGCCTTTTTCTTCAAGAGATTATATTCCACTTTAAGTGTAGAAACTTCCGTATTTATTTTTTTGGATTCCTTCTGTATTAGGGTGACAGAACTTTCAAGGGTGTTGACTCTGTCTCGCATTTTGGACAATTCATCTTTTATTAGTCCCACATCAACTTGAATAAATCCAAGTTGGGTTGTAACCACCTGTATTAAGTCCCCGTTCTGTTTAACCGCTAGGAGTATTTCTTCCAGCGGTGAAGAGTTATCATTAGGGATTGCTTCCCCCATTATTCCATCTTCCTCTTCAGGGTATCTAGCGCCTTTTTGTATTTCTAGGTCTGTTACCTCCGATTCATAATTTTTTTTTTCCAAAAACTCCTTTTGTCCACCCCTCGTATTGACCCTTGGGGACTTCAGAAACTGGTCCAATTTTGTTGGTTCAGCAGTTTTGGACCCATGTTTCTGACCTGATAGATCAGTCGAACGCCTAAAGGCTTTTGGGCCCATAGCTTATTCCTCTTTATTCCTTTTTTTAAAATATTTATTTTTATTTATTTTTTTTTGGAGTATTTATTTGGTTTTTATTTATTTTTTTTATTTTTTTTTCCCCCTTATTCCGCCTCCTTCTCTCCTTTAAATATATATCTTTTCTTCTTTGCTCTCCTTCTTTCTCTTTTTTTTTTTTTTTTTTATTTTTTCCTTTTTCCTTATTCCTTATCCCCCTTTCCCTTTTTTTTTTTAAAGTGCCTTCTTCTTAATTCTGTTTCTCTTCTCCTTTTTTTTTTTTTTTCGCTCTCCCCCTTTTTTTTTTTTTTTTTTTTTTTTTTTTGTGTCCACTCTTCTTTATACTCTTTTCCCTCTTATTATTATTTTTTTTTTTTTTTTCCCCCTCTCCACCTTATACTTTAAACTTTAGAGTTCACTTTCTTGTAATCATGTGCGATCATGTGCAATTTTGTCAAACTCCGTTTCAAGGTTAGTTGGAGTCAGCAATCGTGAGGAGGTTAGTCACTAAAGAAGAGAAGCTTATCAGCTTATCATCTTCTCCAACAATCCATTAGGTGGGGGGAACACAAATAGGGGGGGAACACAGAGGTTACTCACGGCACCAAAGGGGGGGTAGCAGTTCAGGCAGGAGCCGGAGGCACAGTCCACGGGGGTAAAGGAAAAAAGAACCTCCAGACAACAAACTGTTCACATCGACTTAGTGGGCGAAAAAGGAGGCAGGAGCGCAGAGTCGGGAATGGCAGAAACAACAAGCAGCAGCATGCAGGCTTGAACAAAAAGCAGGAACCAGAGGCACCCCCCACATCCGAACCAGCAGTCGATAACAGCGCCGCGGTTCAACAACGCTGATCACCCGTTCCCGGTTACAGAGAAGGTGGATGGAGGATTCGGCACAGAGACGCCAGCATAGTCGAGGTGGCAGCGGTGTAGCTGAGCAGCGGGGAAAGCCGGGAGCGCGACGTCCACTACGTCATCACGTCATCCTGAGGATGACATGCCTTTATAAGCAAGCACTGCCATACCATAGAAAGAATAGATTAATAATAATGATAAAGGCGAAAACAGGATATAAGGATGCTGCTACTTTAACAGGGTGTATGAAAAGAAAAAAAAAGCAAATGTATAGTGTGTTTCAGACCACCTGCTTCTTTAGGTAAATTTTCAGTCGCAGTCCACATCTGAAACACATTGTACTTTTAACCTTGTGTTAATAAACCCCTCTTAGGCCCCTTTCACACGGGCGAGTTTTCCGTGCGGGTGCGATGCGTGCGGTGAACGTATTGCACCCGCACTGAATCCTGACCCATTCATTTCTATGGGGCTGTGCACATGAGCGGTGATTTTCACGCATCACTTGTGCGTTGAGTGAAAATCGCAGCATGCTCTATATTGTCCGATTTTCACGCGACGCAGGCCCCATAGAAGTGAATGGGAAGCGTGAAAATCGCATAGCATCCGCAAGCAAGTACGGATGCGGTGCGATTTTCACGCACGGTTGCTAGGAGACGATCGGGATGGAGACCCGATCATTATTATTTTCCCTTATAACATGGTTATAAGGGAAAATAATAGCATTCTGAATACAGAATGCATAGTAAAACAGCGCTAGAGGGGTTAAAAAAAAATAAAAAAAATTTTAACTCACAGGACCTGGGGTGAGCTGCTGTATTAAATACCGGTTAAGGACCTTTGATGACGTCACTCCGGTCATCACATGGTCTTTTACCATGGTGAATCACCATGGTAAAAGATCATGTGACGTACCATGTGATGACCAGAATGACGTCATCAAAGGTCCTTAACCGGTATTTAATGCCGCAGCTCACCCCAGGTCCTGTTCAGCGCAGAGGAGACACAAGGAGATGCCGGCTTCGCGATCAAGTGGACTAAGGTGAGTTAAATTATTTTTTTAACCCCTCTAGTGCTGTTTTACTATGCATTCTGTATTCAGAATGCTATTATTTTCCCTTATAACCATGTTATAAGGGAAAATAATACAATCTTCAGAACATCAATCCCAAGCCCGAACTTCTGTGAAGAAGTTCGGGTTTGGGTACCGAACATGCGCGATTTTTCTCACGCGAGTGCAGCGCATGACAATGTTTTGCACTCACGCGGAAAAATCGCGCGTTTTCCCGCAACGCACCAGGCTCTTATCCGGGCAAAAAAACTGACGCCCGTGTGAAAGAGGCCTTAAAGTAGCAGCAGCTAATACTTCAGATGTTTCACCTTTATTTGAAAAGTTGAAATACCATTTTGTGTGAATAAAGCTACAAATACTTTTTATAATGGACTGCTGTGATTTCTCTGCTATACTAGAATGAGTGTGTATCTGAGCTATGCCGCTGGTTTTTGTGTATTTCATATTTATTATTATTATATTCTTTATGGTATAGCACTGCTTTAAGACCATTGAACAAACAGACATTAGTGATGGACGAACATCGGCCGGGATGGTTCGCAAACGCGACAGCTCGTTCGAGATCAAATGTTCACGAACCACGCGTTTGTGGCGGGCCACATTGACTTTAAAGGCAGGCGAACCTGAAAAAACTTCAGGTCATATTTGCAGCCACTAAATACTTACTAAAAGTGCACAAATAGCCCCACAACATGGACAGTGACATACCAGAGGGGGGACATTGGCAAAAATTCCCACAAAACATGAATTTTAATCAGGGGCCATTTTTTAAAGGAAAACTCTCAAAAATGTGCTCTGCTGGTGCCAAGAAATTTTTTATTTTAGACCACGGCAGTACAGGCCCCAAAAATGAGGCATTCACCTGACAGAAAATGACTTGTGATTATGTGGCTGGAGGTACATTAGGCAATCACTGGATAAGAATTTTACTGTAGGTCAGTGGAGTACAGGCCCAAAAAATTAGGCATTCACCTGACAAAAAGAACTTGCAATTATGTGGTTGGAGGTACATTAGGCGGTCACTGGCTAAAAATTTTAATGTAGCCCAGTACAGGCCCCAAAAATTAGGCATTCACCTGACAGAAAATAACTTGTGATGATGTGGATGGAGGTACATTAGGCGGTCACTGGATAAAAACTTTACTGTAGGCCACTGTAGTACAGGCCCCAAAAATACGGCATTCACCTGAAATAAAATAACTTGTGATTATGTGGCTGGAGGTAAATTAGGCAGTCACTGGATAAAAAAATTATTGTAGGCCAGTACAGGCTACCAAAATTAGGCATTTACCTGACAGAAAATAACTTGTCATGATGTGGCTGGAGGTACATTAGGCGGTCACTGGACAAAAAATAGGCAAGTGTTCTTATCGGTCACGATCCCCCCTGCTGCGCTGAATGTCCTTTTGGACAGGACACTCGACGAGGGGCAAGCCAAGAGTTCCATGGCAAATTGTGCCAGCTCTGGCCACAGGTAAAGCCTGCACACCCAGTAGTCCAGGGGTTCCTTGCTTCTTAGAGCATCCACATCGGCCGGTAACCCGATGTAGTCGAACAACTGTCGGTCTAGGTGTTCCCTGAGGCTGCATCCACAGGGCGTCTGTCGATGGGTTGGCTGCAAGAATGATATCATATCCGAAGTGACCAACATATCTTCAAACCGCTCTCTTCTTGCAGGAGCTGTAGGAATGGTACCCACACCTGTTTCACTGTGGGTAGAAATTCCTCTGTCAGCGCCCGCAACAGCAGAAAGCAGCATCTCCAGCGGCAAGGCCTGGAAATGCTGCATTTTGCCAGCCTTCTGTGATGCTGGTAGCATGTCAGCCATTTTGTGTTTGTATCGGGGGTCTAAGTATGTTGCCACCCAATACTGGTCCTTGCCCTTTATGCTTTTTATATGGGGGTCCTATTTCAAACACTGGAGCACTAAACATTTGCACTAAATTGGAAGCGGTGGAGCGTCCTGGCTCCTGCTCATCGCCCAGGAGAATGCCGTCCTCGTCCTCGAACACCAGGGATCACCGAAAAGTTTAAAGTCCCCGTCAAAGCCTTCTCTTCTTGCTCCTCCTCCTCCTCCCCCCAGCCACCATCCTCCTCTGACTCCTCTTAAGACTCCCGCTGAATTTTACCAGATAGAGTAGCCCCCCTTGGAATTCATTCAGCATTGCAACTTCCTCATCTTCCAGCTCTTGCTCCTCGACAGCTTGATCAATGACACGACGCAAAGCACGCTCCAGAAAGAAGGCAAAAGGAACGATGTCACTGATGAAACCCTGTCTGCGACTGACCATTTTGGTGATCTCATCAAATGGGCGCAGAAGTCTGCATGAGTCGCGCATGAGCAACCACTGGCACGGCAAAAAGTAACCAAGCTCCCCAGAACCTGTCCTGCTGCAGAGTTCATATACAGTAGGTAGTCATTATTGGCACGTTGCTGATGGAGCAGCATATTAAGTGTATACAGGGTGGAGTTCCAGTGCGTCGGGCTGTCACAAATCAGATGTCTGACGGGCAAGCCATGGCCGTGTAAGATCTTCTAAAATGGCCAGAGATTTTCCTGCCCTGCCGCAAGACATCCTGAACCCCGAGGTATTTGGCAACGATTAGCTGCACGACTAAGTTCAGGATATGTGCCATGCACGGCACGTGTGTCATTTTGCCCTGTTTCAGCGTGCTCAGCAGATTGGCACCATTGTCACACACCACTTTACCAACTTTCAAATTGAGTGGGGTGAACACAAAGCTGAAAGCAGTGCTGGACCAGTGTGGCTCTTAGTTTCCAGGAACCACAGCCGCAGCATAGCAACGTCTCACCTGTGACGTCAAATAGGTTCTGGGGAGCTTGGGCGTGCAGCGGAAGAGGCAGTAGCAGTGGAAAAGGAGGAGTCAGCCGAGGAGGAGACTGAGGATGGAGTAGGAGGAGGAGAAGAAGAGGCAGACCTGCATGCAATCCTTGGTGGTAACACCAAATCCACATGAGAGCCACAGGTTACATGCTTGAAGGTCGTCAGAAGATTCACCCAGTCGGCAGTAAAAGTTATGTACCTTCCCTTCCCGTGTTTGCTAGACCACGTGTCTGTGGTCAGATGTATCTTGGCATTGACACTGTGTGCCAGAGATATATTCACTTGCCGATGAACGTGGCCATATAGTTCTGGGATGCCCTTCTGGGAGAATAATTTCTTTCCGGGGACCTTCCATTGTGGTGTGCCAATGGCCACAAATTTTCCTAAAGGCCTCCGAGTCCACCAGTTTATATGTCAGTAGTTGGCGGGCTAGCAGTTCCGACAAGCCTGCAGTCAGAGGTTGGGCAAGAGGGTTATTCGGCGTCATCAACTTTTTGAGCTCGAACATTTGGGCCACGGAAGCCTGCCTTTTGCCAGATTAACGCGACGACTGCATGGCGGAAGGTGGAGTGGAGGACAAATGAGAGGGCGAGAGCATAAGGAGAAGAGGCAGGATGTGGAGCGCCCGGGAGTGTGGCTTTGAGGGTTCTGATAGCGTTGCTCCCACTAGGTTCAGTAATGGGAGGCCAGGTGCCTTCTTAAGGCGGTCGTCCCTAGGTGAGTGTTGGCCTTACAGCAACTTATGCGTTGACAGCACAGGCTGCAGATGGCGACACTGTTGTCAGCAGCTGACATGTTAAAAAAGCCCACACTGCAGAGCCATGGTGGATGACTCGCTCCAGATACATTTGCAGTCTGCTTTTGCATCCTATGCCCTGCGAGATTTGCCTGCTTCTACTCCTTCTCTTCCCTCTCTGCTGCTTCATCTCTCCCTCTGTACTCCCCTCCTCTTCCTCTCTTGTGGGCACCCAGGTGACAGCCATTGACACGTCATCATCGTCCCCTTTGCCACCACTGACATTTGAGATCTGGGAGTAGGTAGCAACAGCGGGGACCTCCCTCCTTGGGCTGATCTAGGCAATGCCAGACCGCTGGTTGGCGGCAATTGCTACTTCCTCTTCCTAATCCGATGTCAATAATGGCTGCGCATCGGTAAGGTCTGGGAATGGATGGGAAAAAAAGTCCTCTGACTCAAGTAGAGGGGCTATGGTGGTGGTGGTGTCTTTGGGAGTGCATACAGCGGAGAGTGAGGAGGGTGCAAATACAGAGGATGAGGAGGATGCAGAAGGCTGAGTGAGCCACTCATCCAACTCTTGTGCTCCCTTTGAAGTAATTGCACGCGCCTTCTCCAACTTCCCACTTAGGCTCCAGCATGGTGCACCTGCCCGACCCCTACCACCTCTTTGGAACGCCGGCCTCTTCCCCGTCTGTCATTTTCAAAATGACCCTGTCCCTAAGTCCCTAGAGAAGAGCAGTATTTGTGGAAGCAGGTATATCGCAGACCTCAATCAATATTTGGTGTAAACAGGTATATAGAGCTCCTTAAACAGTATTTTGTGTTAGCAGTTATATCACAGACCTTAATCAATATTTGGTGGAAGCAGGTATATCGAACCCCTCAATCAGTATTTTGTGGAAGCAGGTATATCGCAGGCCTCAATCAGTATTTTGTGGAAGCATGTATATCGCAGGCCTCAATCAATATTTGGTGGAAGTAGGTATATCAAACCCCTTAATAACTATTTTGTGTAAGCAGGTATATAGCAGCCCTCAATCACTCAATCAGTATTTTGTTGAAGCAGGTATATCGCAGGCCTCAATCAATATTTTGTGGAAACAGTTATATCAAACCCCATAATCAGTATTTTGTGAAAGCAGGTATATTGTTGGCCTCAATCAATATTTGGTGGAAATAGGTATTTAGTACCCTTTAATCACTATTTGTGGAAGCAGGAATATAGCAGTCCTCATTTACGCAATCAGTATTTTGTTGAAGCAGACATATTGAACCCCTTAATCGGTATTTTGTGGAAATAGGTATTTTGCAGGCCTCAATTAATATTTGATGGAAACAGGTATATCGAACCCCTTAATCAGTATTTTATGGAAGAAGGACTATCACAACCCTCAATCAATATTTGGCGGAAACAGATATATTGAACCTCTTAATCAGTATTTTGTGGAAGCAGGATTATTGTAGCCCCCAATCAGTAGTTGGTGGAAGCAGGTATATCGCAGGCCTCAATCATTATTTTGTGGAAGTAGGTATATCATCCCCTTAATCAATATTTTGTGGAAGCAGATAAATTGTAGCCCTCAATTAATATTTGGTAGAAACAGTTATATTGAATCCCTTAATAATTATTTTGTGGAAGGAGGTATATTGTAAGCCTCAATCAATATTTAGTAGAAGCAGGGATATCAAACCCCTTAATTAGTATTTTGTGGAGGCAGGTATATCGCAGCCCTCAATCATTATTTGGTAGAAGCAGGGATATCAAACCCCTAAATCAGTATTATGTAGAAGCAGGAATATCGCAGGCCTCAATTAATATTTGGAGGAAGCAGGCATATCAAACCCCTTAATCAGTATTTTGTGGAAGCAGGTATATAGCAGCCCTCAATCACTCAATCAGTATTTTGTTGAAGCAGGTATATCAAACCCCTTAATCAGTATTTTGTGGAAGCAGATATATCGCAGGCCTTAATCAATATTTTGTGGAAACAGTTATATCAAACCCCTTAATCAGTATTTTGTGGAAGCAGGTATATCACGGCCATCAATCATTATTTGGTAGAAGCAGGGATATCAAACCCCTAATTCAGTATTTTGTAGAAGCAGGTATATTGCAGGCCTCAAACAATATTTGGTGGAAGCAGACATATCAAACCTCTTAATCAGTATTATGTGGAAGCAGGTATATTGCAGGCCTCAATCAATATTTGGGGGAAAAAGGTATATCAAACCCCAAAATCACTATTTTTGTGGAAGTATATAGCAGCCCTCAATCACTCAATCAGTATTTTGTTAAAGCAGGTATATTAAACCCCTTAATCAGTATTTTGTGGAAGCAGGTATATCGCAGGCCTCAATCAATATTTGGTAGAAACAGATATATCGAACCACATAATTAGTATTTTGTGGAAGCAGGTATATCGCAAGCCTCAATCAATATTTGGTGGAAGCAGGTATATAAAACCCCTTAATAACTATTTGGTGGAAGCAGGTATATAGCAGCCCTCAATCACTCAATCAGTATTTTGTTGAAGCAGGTATATCAAACCCCTTAATCAGTATTTTGTGGAAGCAGGTATATTGCAGGCCTCAATCAATATTTTGTGGAAACAGTTATATCAAACCCCTTAATCAGTGTTTTGTGGAAGCAGGTATATCACGGCCCTCAATCATTATTTGGTAGAAGCAGGGATATCAAACCCCTAATTCAGTATTTTGTAGAAGCAGGTATATTGCAGGCCTCAAACAATATTTGGTGGAAGCAGGCATATCAAACCTCTTAATCAGTATTATGTGGAAGCAGGTATATTGCAGGCCTCAATCAATATTTGGTGGAAAAAGGTATATCAAACCCCTAAATCACTATTTTTGTGGAAGTATATAGCAGCCCTCAATCACTCAATCAATCAGTATTTTGCTAAAGCAGGTATATTAAACTCCTTAATCAGTATTTTGTGGAAGCAGGTATATCGCAGGCCTCAATCAATATTTGGTAGAAACAGTTATATAAAACCCCTTAATCAGTATTTTGTGGAAGTAGGTATATCGCAGGCCTCAATCAATATTTGGTGGGAATAGGTATTTCGTACCCTTTAATCGCTATTTTGTGGAAGCAGGTATATAGCAGCCCTCAATTACTCAATCAGTATTTTGTTGAAGCAGGTATATCAAATCCCTTAATCAGTACTTTGTGGAAGCAGGTATATCACAGGCCTCAATTAATATTTAGCGGAAGCAGGTATATCGAACCCGTTAATCGGTATTTTGTGGAAATAGGTATTTTTCAGGCCTCAATCAATATTTGGTGGGAACAGGTATATCAAACCCCTTAATCAGTATATTGTGGAAGCAGGAATATCACAGCCCTCAATCAATATTTTGTGGAAGCAGGTATATCAAACCCCTTGATCTGTATTTTGTGGAAGCAGGTATATCTTAGGCTTCAATCAATATTTGGTGGAAATAGGTATATTGAACCCCTTAATCAGCATTTTGTAGAAGCAGTAATATTTCAGGCCTCAATCAATATTTGGTAGAAGCAGGTATATCGAACCCCTTAATCGGTATTTTGTTAAAGCAGGTATATCGCAGCCCTCAATCAGTATTTTGTGAAAGCAGGTATATCAAACCTCTTAATCAGTATTTTGTGGAAGCAGGTATATCACAGGCCTCAATCAATATTTGGTGGAAATAGGTATATCGAACCCCTTAATCAGTATTTTGTGAAAGCAGGTATATAGCAGCCCTGAATCAGCATTTTGTGGAAGCAGGTAAATCAAACCCCTTAATCAGTATTTTGTAGAGATAGGTATATCGTAGGCCTCAATCAATATTTCGTGGTAACAGGTATATAGAACCCCTCAATCAATATTTGGTGGAAGCAGGTATATCAAACCTCTTAATCAGTATTTTGTGCAAATAGGTATATCACAGGTCACAATCAATATTTTGTGGACGCAGGTATATGCAAACTCCTTAATAAGAATTTTGTGAAATCAGGTATATTGCAGGCATCATTCAATATTTGGTGGAAACAGGAATATAGAACCTCTTAATCAATATTTTGTGGCTTGCTATTTTTGAGGCTTGCTGTACTAAGTGGCTGCTGATTAAGTGGCGTTTAAAGAACCAGACTTCTGGTGCTGAGTGTGATTTTGTGGGAGTGGTTGCAGGTGTCCTTGAAAGTTAAGTACTTGAATTTTTGTACTGCCATTTAAAACCCTTTTTTTTCTCTGCTGTGTACTGCCATTTAAATCATTTTTTTTTCTCTGCTTGGTTAAGGGGAGTGGCAACCCATAAAATAAACCACTGAACTCTCCCACAGTTTGCTCTACATGAGGATTGGTGTACGAAGTATTGCATATTTGGAAGCCCAGATCTTGGATCTAAATAAGCAGCTTGAAATACTAAGTGGCATTGCAAAACTGGAGAAAGTCTTAGACCTCACTGTGCAAGCACTGACTGGGGTCCGTGAAATGGAAGCAGAAGAAGGAGGTCAAGGTCAGGAATATCAGGTGAGTAGTTGGGTTAATGTAGGAAGAAGAGATAGAGGGAAAAGTGACAGGCTAGTCCCGAGCTGACACACCCTAGTAAATATGCCTGTTTGGCTGATATTAGGGATCAAAGCCCAGGGCCAGCAACACTGCAGCAGGGTGTTTCTCCTAGCAACCAAGAGGATGACCGCTGCAGGAAGGATGGGAAAAGGAGAGCAGCAAAGGTCAGGCAGATACTGGTGGTAGGGAACTCTATTATTAGGTGGACATACAGGGTCATCTGTCGCAGAGACTGTGAATGCCAAACAGTGTGTTGTCTATCGAGTGCTCAGGTTCGGCATATTTTGGATCGGATTGACAGATTGCTGGGTGGGGCTAGGGAAGACCCGGAGGTCATGGTACACATTGGCACCAATGACAAAGTTAGTGGGAGATGGAAGGTCCTTAAAAACTATTTTCGGGAACAAGGTGAGAAGCTCAAGCCCAGGTTCTCCAAGGTAGTGTTTTCAGAAATACTACCAGTGCCACGAGCTTCACCAGAGATACATCGGGAGCTTAGGGTGTTAAATAAGTGGCTCAGAAGCTGGTGCGGGAAGAAAGGGTTTGGGTTCATGGAGATCTGGGACGGCTTCCCGGTTGTTTACAGGCTCTACAGTGGGGACAGGCTGCATATTAATGGGGAGGGTACAACTGCCCTGGGGGGAAAATGGTTAGACGGCTGGAGGATCTTTTAAACTAGCATCTGGGGGGGGGGGTCATACTTAAAAAAGTGAAAGTTTGATTTATGATTATTATTCTGTCCCATTACTTTTGTTTCCTTAACAAGTGGGAGGCACATATGCAAACTGTTGTAATTCCTACACCGTTCACCGGATTTGGATTTAAATACCCTCAAATTAAAGCTGACAGTCAGAAGTTAAATCACATCTTGTTTGTTTCATTTCAAATCCATTGTGGTGGTTTATAGAGCAAAAAATGTTAGAATTGGATCGATGTCCCAATATTTATGGTCCTGGCTGTATGTTCACAAATATCAAAAGTCTAGCAAGCAAAATGAAGAGCTGAAATCTATTGTACTAGTGGAACACATGGATATAGTTGGTGTGGATGAGACATGGCTGGACTCTTTATACAACTGGGCTGTTAATATTCAGGGTTTTACATTATTTTAAGAAATACAGGGCCTGGCATCCTGCTGAGAGTGTATAGATCATGCAAGTGTATTACTGTAGTGCAGCGGCAGCATGAAGCGCATGGCGTCATAGCAACCAATGACGCTGTTCGCTCTTGCTCTCAGCAGGATGTCAGACTGGGATACCACGGACCGCTCACGCCTAACCCTGTGGACTACACAGACTGGTACAGCAGTCATAATGGGATATTTTTAGTTCCCAGATATTAACTAGGGTCATGGTTCTGCTTCAACTGCAAAGGGGAGAAAATTCCTCAACTTGCTGCATGACAACTTTATGGGACAGTTTATAGAAGCTCCCACTAGGGGTGATGGATTGTTGGACATGGTAATTTCCAGTCATGTAGAGCTTTGTTGTAAATGTTACTGTTCATAAAACATTAGGTAACAGTGACCACAATATAATTATATTCCCCCTGAGCTATGAAAAGCAAAGTGTGGCTGGTAGAGCAAAAATATTGAAGTGGGGCATTTATTTTTGGTAGTACGCCACTTTTTGGTGTAATTTTGTCCCAGATTTAATCGCAAAGGGGTTTTGAGGACAGATCTTCGACTTTTCCCCAACGGCCCGTCTCATTTTTTTACTCCACTTTATGCCATGGAAAATGGTCTTAAACTACACCAGCAATGCAGTTGGTTTAAATTAAATCATGCTACACAACCGGCTGCACCAGGCGCCAAAGTTATGTAGAGGCCTGCACCTCTACATAACTTTGGCGCAAATGACACCAGCACGTGGGAATTAAGACCAGCCTATAAATGGCTAGTCTTAAAAAATTAACCCCTGAATTTTAAAAAGACCAATTTCCACAGGTTGAGGGCAGTTTTTCAGGGCATAGACTTGAGCCGGCTATTGTGACATAATAATACAGAAGATAAATGGGAGAGCTTTAAATCCACATTGGGTAGATACACTGCAAAATTTATTGTGAAGGAGCCCAACACCGCCCCGCCCTGTGTTGGCATCAGCCTTATGTTATGAAGTGTGCATGCACTAGTTGTCCTGTGAGAGATTACAGTGCTTCAACTGTGTGATTTTGGGGGTGCAGGGAGGGGAGTTGAAAGATTCAAGGCCGTGCTAGGCTCCTTCACAATGGGTGGGGCTGGGCTCCTGCCCGTTACCCCTTAAGAAGCCAGATCCTCTGGCGAAACATGTCGTCGGGCAGTGTGTGCTGTTTTTAATACCTGTTAGTTTGCATCAGCTGATGTAGTCAGTTAGACATTGTGTATCCCAGCAATGAATAGAGTTCGAGTTCATCAGTTTATGGATGACTGGTCAGGAAGTCAGCATTTATATGTATTAACAGGAGTCACAGTTATCCAGGTGCTGGTCACGAAGCTATTGTTCAGCAATACAGCCACATTAGATAGCTAGTGATAAAGCTATCTGCCTAGGCCAGTGGTTAGCAACCTGCGGCTCTAGAGCCACATGCGGCTCTTTAGCCCCCTGATATTGGCTCTTCCAGGTGCGGGCTCACATGTACAGTGCGATAGCATTTTCGTTGCCCGTAGCAAAAATAGGTAGGAGGGTGAAGACCAGGAAGCGGTGAAGGCTCTGTACTCACCGCTTCCTGGTCCTCGGTTGTAGGCTGTGCAGGTCTGCGCACAGTGTGAGGCGCTCTGTGACGTCACTCTGTGCACGCCAGTTCACAGCACAGCCGACAGCAGGAGGAACACAGAGCGCGGGTGGTGAGGAGCAGCGGCATCCAGAAGCCGGAGAGGTAAATGCTTTTTTATTTTATGAAACTTGGGGCTGATCTGAGGCAATGAGGTGATGATCATAATGGGGGATATGAGAGGCATCATGGATGATGAGAGGCATCATGGATGATAATGGTGATGATGAGAGGCATGGGGCTCTTATCTGAGGTCTGATTGAGGGGGTCATTTACTTTAGGGTCTGAGCTGACATCTGATCTCAGGGAGGTCTTATTAACATTGAGGTTCTGCTTAAGTGCTTGAGGCATAAGGTCACTAACTTTTTGAATGTTCGTATTGCGCTTCAAACAATACCTCAGTTCTAAGTTAGTCTCCAACCTTATTAAGAACCAAAGAAATAAATCCTTTATTCAAGCCATCAAATCAGCCTCAGGCCCCCGACTTATTAATACTCCAGCGATAGCTCAGGAGTTTTGCTCCTTTTATTCAAATCTTTATAACCTCCCAATACCCCTCACCAGCCAGCAAATCGAGACACGCACGTCGGAGTTCCTTAGCTCTATTAACATCCCAAGAATTTCTGAGGTCGATATACATCAGCTGCTTCAACCGTTTACAACGGAAGAGGTAGAAAAAGTTCTAATGTCTATCCCTTCAGGCAGGAGTCCCGGACCTGACGGTTTTCCAAGCTCATATTACAAAAAGTATAAAGATATTTTAGTCCCACATTTTGTCACGGCATGCAATCTCCTCCTTACAGGTGGCTCTCTGACCCCACAAGCCTAGGAAGCGCACATAACGATTATCCATAAAGTAGGGAAGGATAAGGAAGCATGTGGAAGTTACAGGCCGATTTCACTGCTGAACACCGATTTGAAGTGGTGGGCTAAACTGCTTAACAGCAGGATGTCAGGGTTGCTCCCTGGGCTTGTGGGTGAAGAACAGGTAGGTTTCGTTGCAGGTAGAGAGGGTAGGCATAATATCAGTAGAGTCATACATGCGATCACCCACGTCATCAAATCTAAGTCCCCTCTTGTACTCCTGGGCACAGATGCGGAGAAGGCGTTCGATAGGGTTAGCTGGGCCTATATGGAGAAAGTACTACAAGCCTTTGGTTTCCCTGAAGGCCTCATCAGAGCTATCTATACTCTATACTATGCACCATCTGCGAGAGTACTAGTCAACGGCACCCTATCGAACGCCTTCCAAATTAGAAACAGTACTCGTCAAGGATGCCCATTATCCCCCACCTTGTTTGTACTCACCCTAGAGACGCTTCTTCTTAAGTTCCGCCAATCCCCCACGATCAAAGTGAAACTAGGCAGATTTACTGCTCCTGATGATTTACTGCTCCTGTTGTCAAATCCTGAAGAGGCTTTGCTGGAGGTTATGCAGATTTTCAAAACTTTTGGGGTTATCTCAAATTTTAAGATAAATTTCGATAAGTTGGAGGCCCTTGGCGTTTCCCTCCCAGCTGTCCTGCGTACTAAGGTCAAAGCCCTCACACCATTCAAGTGGCCTACACAAGCAATAAAATATTTGGGGGTGACGATCCCGATGGACCCCGAGTTGTTGTTTAGTCTTAATTTCCCCCCGCTACTCTCCAAAGTCACCTCTATTCTCTCTAAGAGCAGCTCTCCTTTCCTAACCTGGCTAGGCAAGAAAAATGTCCTCACCACCTACATCCTGCCGCTGATAATGTACACCTTGAGAGCCCTACCGGTACCTGTTAGTTTCATTAATAAACTACAATCCATCATGAGCAGTTATTTGTGGGATAAGAAGCGCACTAGAATGTCCTTTCGCCTTCTTTCCCGAAGAAAGAAACATGGGGTATCTCCCTCCCTGACCTATCAACCTATATACAGGCTATTAGTTTGGAAAGGTGGCTTAAACTGGCCAGACAAGAGACATTCTGTCTGCATGTAGATTTAGAATTGGCCCTGTTGGGTAAGGAATTGTTCCATAGGTTATGGGCACCTGAGAGGACAGGAGAAAGGACCAAAGTAGATAGCGTACTTACCAGAGGAATGCTGCATATTTGCCATAAGTCTTTGGTCTTAACATCTGCTCAGGACAAGATTTCTCCCTTAGCTCCTATCTCAGTTATCCCCACACTACTGTTCCCACAAATTAAATCTCCATCAGACATTTGGCTATCAATGTCACATCACAGATTAGGAGATTTGAATGGGTTATAGATCACTTCCGACTTCTATACTGCCCTCTCGGGTGTACCTGCCCCTGGTAAAGATTTCATTCAAAGAAATGACTTTGAGAATGCTTGTAGGCAGTTTATGATTTCCAAATTTACCCCTCTCCCTGATCCATCATGGTTGGAGAATTATGTTCTGCTGCCAAATTTACCTCATAAATGCACCACCCTCATTTATAGACAGATTCTAAGTGAGAGCTATTCTAGCGTACTGCCCTGGGTTGCTGAGTGGGGAAAAGAACTCCACCTTGAAGTTAGTGACACTGACAGTAAATGGATTCAGAAATCTTCGCACGGCTTTTTCAAGTGCATAAAAATTCAAGAAAACTCTGTTAAGACAGCGTTGCGTTGGTACAGAACCCCCGAGTTCCTTTTTTCCAAATTTCAAAAGAGATTTCAAACATTGAGGTTCTGATTAGTGGTCTGACCTGAGGTGTAATGAAAATTTTTTTTTTCCATATTGTCCTCCTCTAAAACCTATGTGCGTCTTATAGGGTAAAACGTTGTGGAGTGAAAGAAGATTAAAGAAGATGTAGTGTCGAGGATTGAGAAAGGTATGTTCAGATGGTTAGGAATACCCTTATGAAGTAAATAACAATGTACCTTCCTATATATTTGAAGTTTAAAAATTTGGCTCTCAAAAAAATAAAAATCGCTGTTTTGTCGATATTTGGCTCATTTTACTAATAAGGTTGCCCACCACTGGCCTAGGCAATCAACAACACTAACTATACACTGGTGGTCCATGACTGCACTGACGTCTGATGTAGAACGGTGATCCATTACTGCAGTGTGGAGGAGAGAGTGCATATAAGCAGTCAAGAGTCTCTAACTGATGCAGCAAACAGTTGTTTTTAAAACATCTTTTGAGGCTCACAGACCGTTTTACACTTACCAATAAAAGTTATATTTTAATAGTTATTGCAGATCTGGGTCAAGATTGGTATTGAGCCCAGTGTGGCTAATAGTGTTTGTGCTGGGCTCATGACACACTGGTAACAGCCCCTTAGGCTCCTTACTGACCTAATTAGCATATTATAACATAATTTTTCTAACTAAACAAAAGCATTCACAGCTATGGCACATGTACATTACAGACATTATAATGGAGATTTACTGTAGCAGCACACGTAAAGGGCTCTATATGCTAAAACTAGCTGACAGAAGTCCTTTAATAAAATATGCAAAAATACTAAATGAATAGCAGGTGTCTAAAGAGAGCAAATCAAATCCTTAAAAATTATTTAAATATATAAATGCTAAAAACCAAGGTCAGAGCAGATACAGTAGGTCCCCTAAATAACAATACAGGGGAAGATAAGGAAAAAATCCTACAAAATGTTTTTTTTTGTTTTTTTTTAGCTCTGTGTATATACAAAAGAAGAGAAAAGAGCTGATATTGGGGTGTCAGGACTGTTAGGAGATCCAGTAATATACTCAATTGGCTAACTGTAGATATGGTCTAAGCTAAGTTAAATAAGGTAAATGTGAACAAGGCTCCGGGTCCAGATGGATTACACCCAAGAGTGCTTAAAGAGCTAAGTTCAGTCGTTTCTGTGCCCCTGTTTATAATTTTCAAAGATTCTCTAGGTACTGGTATAGTGCCAAGTGTCTGGCGTAAGGCAAATGTGGTGCCCATATTCAAAAAGAGCTCTATTTCCTCCACACGTAATTATAGACCACTAAGCTTAAAAATGTCTGAAGAACTCTTAAGGGACTATAAACAGGAGTATGTTAATAATATCATGAGTGATAATGATGATGGGTTTACCAAGGACAGAAATTGTCAGACTAACCTGATTTTATTTCTTTTATGAGGAGGTGAGTAGAAGCCTGGGCGGAGAGTTGGCTGTGGATGCAGTGTTTCTGGATTTTGCAAAGGCTTTGATACTGTCCCTCATATGTATTGTATTGAATACTGGCTGAAGGACCATGTCCAGAGAGACATGGTCAATGCATTCTGTTCAGAATGGTCCCAGAATGGTCAAAGTGGTGGCCCCCAAGGTTTTAGTGCTGGGTCCTCTATTATTTAATGTATTTATTAAAGAAGTATTCCCCATCAAGGGGAACTCCTCCCCTGGCAGGGATGGTCTTCCCCTTGAGATTTATAGACAACAGAGTAAAATATTAATACCTTTTTTATTAGAAGTTTATAATCAGTCCTTCCAAGACGGCTCCCTTCCTCCCTCATTAATGGAGGCCTCCATTACTTTAATACCCAAAAAGGGAAAGATAAAACGGAAATCGGAACTTACCACCCAAATTTCGTTACTTAATGTGGACTATAAGATCTTGGCTAAATTATTAGCTAATAGATTGAGGAAAGTAACCCATAAGCTGATACACCTGGACCAAACTGGATTTATATCTAAACGATACATACAAAACAATATATGTAGAGCTTTTCTAAACAGCCATGTTGGTGGGGGGGAGGACCACTCCATCCTGTCTTTGGACGCTGAGAAGGCCTTCGACAGGGTGGAGTGGCCCTTCTTATGGAAAGTTATGGAGAGAATGAATTTGGGATACAATTTCATCCAGTGGGTCCGCCTCCTATATCAGGGACCGAGGGCAAGCATTAGAGTTAACGGTATAGATTTGGACCAGTTCTCCCTCAATCGGGGACCTAGGCAAGGCTGCCCCCTTTCCCCATTGTTGTTCGTTTTAGCATTGGAACCTTTAGCATGTAATCTTAGACAGAATGACAATATTAAGGGTTTTGGAGGGAAGGGATTGGGAGACAAACTCTGTTTATATGCTGATGACATTCTCAAAATTTTGAGGGAGGAATGGAGAGTGCTCCCCTCAGTGATGAGTATCATAGAGACATATGGTTCAGCGTCAGGATATAAAGTTAATTGGAGTAAGTCAGAATTTCTACCTCTGTTCCGGTCGCCACCCAGCGGCACCTTCAAAGTCAAAATCCTTACCCCTGATGACTCAATAAGGTATCTCAAAATTAAAATCAGTGCCGACCTAACACAATATAATGTTTTGAATACCATCCCGATGATTATTTTGAGTATTTGAGAACAAACACGTATTTGGTAGAAGCTGCCTATCTCACAAGCAGAAAGAAATCGTTTTGTACACAATAACAGCCTGCACGGTATGGATAGATGATTCTTTGTTTCACCTTCTGGAAAGAACGATAGATGATTTGATTTGGGGGAGGAAAAGGGTGAGAATTAAGCAAAAATTCCTATGGCTACCCTTCTTCCAGGGCTATTACTTGGCATCACAGATACGTTGGTGTATGGATGATGGGAGTGACCACCATCTTTTGTTTATTTTGAGGGACTTCCCGGGACCATATAGGAATATCTTCACTATTTTGGATACAAGATTTTTGGGGAATAGAGGGAAGCACTGCATTCTAAGTAATACACTTCACAAGGTTTGGAATAAAATTTAAAGTATTTTGAGAATCACTTATTCTACTCAACATACGCCCTTGTGGCACAATATTAATTTTTTATATTTTCTGATTATGAATACTGGAATCGAAGGGGGATTAATAGACTTTCTCACATTATAGTAGATGGGAAAATATTACCATTAGATAAATTAATACATGGCACTGAAGTATCTTTTATAAGTAAGTTCAGATATGCACAAATCTATCGTGCATTTATTCACACAGTATTTGATATCAGGGAAAATATTTTTGTTGATTTCTGTTTTAAATTTTATGGGTCCAGGATTTCTCTTTCACAGATATATGATAAGATCCGACAAGCTCTAGTCCGAGTCACAGAGTTCAGGAGTAGGTTAAAATGGAGAGAGAAACTGAGGGAACAATGTAATTTGAACTGGGGAACAATATATAAGAATATTAAATTAGCATCATGCTCATATAAATATTGATTTATCCAATTTAAAATCGTTCACCGTCTTTACTATTCTCCAGCTCTCCTAGCAAAAATAGGAATAGAGGGCAGATGTTAGAGGTGCCACAGAGAGGGGGCCGGATTTACACATTTATTGTGGTACTGCTCAGGGATCCAGGACCTCTGGTGCCGGATCTATGCAGAATTCGGAAAAATCCATAATATTGGATTGGAACCGAATTTAGTGCAAGCAATTCTGGGGGATTTCTCTACTATGGATCTACCCATTCAACCCAGAAAGATCTGTCTAAAGTATTTTATGGCAGCAAAGGCACTTATAGTGAACAGCTGATCGGTGGAGATGGCAAATAGTGTTGAGTCAATCGAAGTCAAATTAATTGACTTCAATACAAATGTCAGAAAAAATTTGATCAGCCACAATGCCAAATTTCATTGCACTTCCTGGTAACAAATCAATTTTCTCAGAAATGTTGAAAAAAAATGAAAAAATACATACTCATCTCATCCATTTGTGCGTCAAGAGATCATCATAGCCACCTTGATTAAAAATAGCACGCAAAATCTCACGTAAGATTTTTATCAGTCTCTTCAATCAAGATGGCCACAACGGCCTCTACACTATCAAATGAATAGGGTGAGTATTTTTTTTTCTTTTTACCCTGATTGAGCCCTGAAAGACCTAAATGGTAGCCTCAGATGCTGCAATCAATGATCAATACAGCATCTGAGGGGTTCAATTATAGGGGGGGGGGGGCGGCGCGATCGCTGTTCCCCGTCATTGCACCTGCTACATGCAAAGAAATGCGCTTTGTCACAAAGTAATTTGTCACAAAGCAAATTTCCTTGTGAAATTTGGCGAAGCAGCCAAATCGAATTTTCCATAACTTCGCTCATCTCTAATGGCATCTTAAGGATAGGTCCTCATTATCTATAACCTGTGGAAACCCCTTTAAAAGCAACTAGGCTCCTTTATCAGATACAGTACAAAGAAATGCAGATCAGCCATTGCATACACTTTATTTTTCCAGGTGTGAAGTCGCAGGCTGAGAGAGCCTTGTTATAAATTTATAAAACTAACATTTTGTACCTATAACCAAAAAGAGAATTTTGCTGGTGTTTTCAGCCTCAGAATTTATTATAGCACATTTGGAAGGATTGTACCCATAATAGTCACAAGATTTAGAAATTATGGAATGAGACAGGGCAAATTAAATGCAAAAGAACAACAGCTGTTTATTACAAAAGAATTTCAACGCATAAGGAATAATGACTGACATTTTTTCTTTATCTTAAAATATATCTCATCTGCATTCAACTGCTCCCATTTCTAGCTAGGTTAATGTGAGATGCAATGTGAAACATCGTAAAAATACTTACATTATGTCATAGTTTGCTTCCAAAGGCAGTAACTTTATCTAGAAAGCCTTCAATAAAAATTGTGTGGTATTTGTAAAATATGCTGCTCTGTATTCCATATAGAAGCACTGAAACATTTAGGTGTACACATTTGATTGCTACAGCCATAGAAAATCAGCAGCTATTCCAACCTACGAAGCAAGAATAAAACACAACTGTGAGTAATAATAACAGTCATAATAATTTTTTCAATTTCATACGGATAAAGTAAATAAATGCAAACTTTTCTACAAGAAATGCCGTTTATTTTCCTTTTTACTGCAGTGTGCAGGAGAACGAGACCAAAGAAAATCAAAATACAATAGTTAGAATACAACCACATAATGCTGCCGAGTACTGCATGGCTGTAAGAGCCGCCGCTGCATCCTATTAAGCAATTACAACCGCATTGTGTCTCCTGTCTTAATTGTAATAGCCGTGCGGTTTTGTGGGTTACGGCATAGACATTAACAATGAAGATAAAATAAACTATATTATTAGTAGATGTACAGCATTGTGGTACTGGGTCACATCCCAAGCACAGCATGGCTGTTAGGTATCTCTATTCATTGATCATTTTTTGCAGGGGTGCAACTTTCTAACCATCAATGCAAAATCTGTAAGGTGCCCGCAACCAACAACGGACAACCACTGGAAAATGACTCACTTAAAATAATTGCCAAATTTGTTTTGAATTTGATTTCAGAATTGAATGCTAATGCAGACTGATCTATCTACAATAGAGCAAACAACTGAACACCAGTTATCCATTGGCTTATCAATGATATTTCATACATACTTTTAGAAGTGTAAATTGTCTGTATACTTAGATTACTGCTGATTTCTAAGAACTAGAGTAGTTAAACCTTTTGGTGCCACTCAGAGATTTCTCTTACTTAAAATTTCATACATTCAAATCAATTGTCTCTTGATACATTTTTGTCCTAGTAATGCATGAATATAAAAAATATGTTTATGTACATAATTTTTTCTTTGGATTTCTTCCTACTATCTTTGAGATTTGTGTCTGTTACACAGTGCACGTTGGCATTATGTAGGTGACAGATAACAGGGTATATGACTTGAGGATCCATTTATATAGTGTTTATTTTCAGTATATAGCCAGAGAGCAAACTAGGTCTGCATATTAAATAATGAAGTGTTAAATAAGGGCTCATTCAGACAAGTGATGTTCATGTCCAGGTGCTGTCCAAATGAAGAAAGTACCTGAACAGCATACTGTCCTATGATAGTCAATGGATCAATTAACGCTGGTTTCTTTAATTACAGAAGTAATTTAATGATCCCAGTAATATTAGAAGTTTTGACTGACTTTACTGTGCAATGGCACCTCCACTGAAATTAGATGCACACTGTAATTTTAACAATGAATTTCAGTGAGATGTAAAGGGGTTGTCCAGGATTTTTTCTCAGCAGTGACATGCTGGTTGGGGACATGTCACCAAAGAAGCCAGTGATTGGCTGCAGCAACGAGAAGTCTAGTGAAGGAAGCTTAGGAGTCAAAATAGAGGGGTGGGGAGAAGTGACGTATAGATCTCTTCACAGGTACAGCTGATGAAGGGAATGAAAAAAAATCCTGGGAAATTCTTTAAAGGGACTTGATCATGCTAAACTGCTACCTGCATTAGGCAAGTGCTGGTGAAGGAAGGAGCTTTCTATCAGGTGAGTAGTGTCAATATAGATTTGTAGTCTTCCAAGTTTTACTCCTTAACCCCTTAACCCATAGCGCCATATTTATACGGCGTTACACATCTGCATGTGTATTGAGCAGGCCTCTGCAGCAGGCCCACTCCATACACGGCGGGTGCTTGCTGTATCATATAGCCGGCACCCACCCGCACTGACAAGAAACGAGCCGCTCCTGGCTATGTAACCCCTCGGGTGCTATGATCAACGCTGGTTGCGGCACCTGTGAGTGAAGGCAGAGGGATTTGAATCCCTCTGCCTTCCAATCAGAGCCCATGCAGTGAAATTGCAGGGCTCTGATCAGATGCTAAGGCAGCTTGGATGCTGCTGTCACGGCTTTCTCCATACCGAGCTATGCACAAGGCATAGCTCAGAATGGAGAGTGTAAAAAAATCCTATTTGCCCTAATAGATCTCTATTAGGGTGAATAGGTGAGAGGATCAAGCGATCCCATGTACTAGGCCCCTAAGGGGGCTAATAGTTATTAAAAAAAGTTTTAAAAAGTAAAAAAAGTAAAAAAAAAACATATATAAAAAGTTTAAATTATCCCCCTTTCCCAATTTTACATATAAAAATATATAAACAATAAAAAAATAAACAGATTGGGTATTGCCGCTTCTAAAAATGTATTAACTATTAAAATATTTTATAAAATTCCTCTGCAGTGAACACCATAGCGGGAAAAAAACACATGATTTGAATTTTTTGGGTCATCTTGTCCCCCCAAAAATTTGATTCTGTGATTAAAAAGTCTTACATACTACAGAAATGGTACCATTAAAAACTACGTTTGTTACGAAAAAAAACAATCCCTTATACAGCTCTGCAGACTGAAATAAAAAAGTTATGGTTGTCAGAATATGGTGATGCAAAGAAAATTTTGATTTTTACAAAGGTTTTTATTTTTTGTAAAGAAGTAGTAGTAAAAAAAACTATTCAAGTTTGGTATTGCCACATTTGTATTTACCACAGAATAAGAATGTCAGGTCATTATAGTACCTTGTGAACGCTGTGATGTCAAAACCTCAAAAACCTTGCCAAAATTTGTTTTCTTTTCAATTTTGCCACAAAAGAATATTTTTTTTTCTAATTTTCTAATACAAAATATGGTAAGTTAAATGGTGTAATTAAAAAATGCATATTATCCCTCAAAACTTAAGCCCTCATATAATTATGTGAACAGAAAAATAAAACTGTGATGGCTATTGGAACGTGGGGAGGAAAAATCCAAAACGTAAAAATTGAAATAGGCTCGGTCTTTAAGTGGTCAAGGGGGTTCTCCATGATTTAACAATTGATGTTTCCCTAGAATTCACCATCAATATCAGATTTGTGAGGGTACAAAACTATGTGGGACTAGCTAAAAATAGATGGGAATAAGCATCAGAACTACACAGCTCCATACAGAAGTACTACAAAAAAAGGTTTAAAAAAAAAATACCATTTTACCCTTTGAAGGGAATCTTTCACCAATTTTTATGCCGCCCTCACTTTTAAATCCTATCAGTGGCAGCAAATGCCAATGAGTCCCTTTATTCATGAGCTTACAGCTGTTCCCATCTACCTTATTCATTTTTATTTCCCATATGAATCAGCAGCAGGTGGGCAGGGAATGGCAGGAGCTTGTGAATATGGAGACACATCGGCATGCGCTCAAGCTGTTTAAAACAAGATTTTGGCAAAACAGCTGGATCAATTAAAGAAAGTGACCCTGCATTTTACTAAGGTGACCTGCCACTAGTTTATGTTCCCCCTAGTTAGTACACCATAAAACTGGTGACATATTCCCTTTAAAGAGCAGAGTCTGTCAGAATCCTGGGGAAAATGAAGGAGAAGAGGCAAGTGCTGTATGCATTGGTTGCATATTGAGATATACTGTACCTATTAAAATGCTGACAGTTTGTCAGGATACTCAAAACAAAGTGCATCAAGCAGTGGGTAGAAGGTGATTTTCTGGGGAAAAAAAAAAAAAAAAATAACCTTACACAATAAGATATAGTTAGAAAGCAGCATATGGCTTCAGAAAATGTCTTGCTGTTTCACATTTATGTTTGCAGAGGAATACATATTTATATGTTTATATTGGTGCATATATGGGGATACAAAGACAGCATTTGCCAAGTCTGTACCTATGTTTCTTTCTCATATTGATTTGATTTTGTCATACAGCTATGCTTTATGGGCTTTAAGTATCTTTCTTTAAACCAACTTGTTCTACCTCAGCTTATTTAAGAATGCTTAAAATGAAATGGGTTGATTTTACAGTAGCTGCATTTACTTTGAGGTATTTTGGTCACCTGTTTAATTCTTACGCTTTTTCCATGCAAACGATCTATCACCGCAAAGGTAGCATTTTTCTTGCAGTGTTCTCTGGGGACCATAAACCATATGTAGTAGTAGGAGAAATTATAACTAGTGTTGAGTGAAGTGAAGCATTCAGTCTAAAGTTTAGAAAAACTTAAATCTGAATTTGTTTGCCCTTCGTGGTAACAAATTTGATTTTTCTAAAATGGCTGCTGCACGTGTTACAAAGTGAGACTAAGTGTAGAGAAGACAAGCCCAGCAATGAAAGATCACCCATAATGCAGTCCAGCCAGCTGATGGGCAGATAGCCATGCCCTGTGATGTCACAGCCCTATAAAACCCTCATCCTGCACAGTCCTCGCCATTGTCCTGTGAGCTGAGCATAGGGAAAGATGTAAAAAGTGCTCATGCGCTAGAGACAGTTTTTCTGAAAATGATTAATAGAAAAATATTGGAGAGGCAGACTGCAGGGAGACTTAGGGTGCTTTCACACTAATGGCAAGGAACTCGAGCAGGCTGGTTCAGCGGGTGAACAGCCTATCGGATCCAAGCTGCCGCTAGTGCATGCGTGCCCCCGGACTACCACTCCGGCCTCATTGACTATAAAAGGGGTGGGCCTGAGTTCAAGTGGCAACATGGCAAACATGCCGAAAGGCAGCAAGAATAAAAGTATGATTAACAATAATGGGGGCAGGCCAGAGTTCCAGCGGCAGCATGGCAAACATGCAGAGAGGCGGCAGGAATAAAAGTAAAACATTTATTATAATCAATGGGACCGGAGCAGTAGTCCGGGGGCATGAGTGCACTAGCGGTAGCACAGATCTGACAGGCTGTTCACCCGCCGAGACAGCCTGCCGGAGTTCCTTGCCGCTAGTGTGAAACTAGCCTTATTCTGTGTCAGTTTTGTTTATTTATTCCTACATTTACTCATTCCTATGTCACCAATGCACTGAGATATGTAATTAAATACCAATAAGATAGAGGCCTTTATTATTCCTGTGCCAGCGTGCCAACCGATACCATCCAGTCTCTACCCCTTAGGGGGGGGGCAGCTCTTAATGATGACTATCCTCATCTTTTGCTGGCTTTCCTTCTTCCAAATCATCCTTCAAAGTTTCCATGTCCTAGAAAAGTCAACAAGATGCAGAGAGAGGAGGAGCTGAATAGTTGGATGTCCCGGATGACATATTCTCATTAATATTAGATGATGTGGAAAATCAGATGGCAGAAGAAGGGCTCCCACTTGTAGGGGAGCTCTGGCCACTTGTAGGGGAGCTCTGGGGTTGGAGAAGTGGGTACAGACCCTCGTTAAAGGTGCCTCAACTCTGCTCTGGGTCCCATGAAAACGAGTTTATTTTGAGCATAGACAAGCCAGAAAATGGGCAAGACACTGAGAGACAGGTCCAAAGACACTCTGGGACCGAACAAACCCGGCTCCGGTCACGGGGAAATGGACAAATTTGTCCAAAAACAAAGCACGGCTGGAGGCAAGCAGGCTTCCAAGATGGCGCCGAGAGCGGAAACCCCGGCAGCTTCGGAGATATCAGCAGACTCCGATAGAGAAAGTGACCATGAGCCTGAGCTGGAAGGAGAGAACCTGCCTATATCGAGGAGGTTTATGAAAGATCTCTTGGCAGACACTATTTCCCCCCTCCGCAAAGACCTGCAGGACTTCAAGCGCAACCTCAGGCAAGTGAAAGAGAAAGTGGATGTGGTGGAAGGCCAGCAGGAAGCCATTATATTACACAGCGCGGCAGTGGCTAGCAGCCTGGATAGAACCCAGGCGCACATAAATCACCTGTATGAGATGGTGAAGGATCAGGACAATCGCGGACGCCGCAACAATCTAAGGCTGAAAGGCTTGCCGGAAGAAATAGGGCCTGATGCCCTGCGGGGTGCGGTGACTGAACTTTTCACAGCACTGGTAGGCCCCGATTCAGTGGGGGATCTCACCATGGACAGAATACATAGGGCTTTGCGCCCACCTCCGAAACATGGAGAGCCTCCGAGGGATGTGATATGCTGGTTATCCAGCTTCTTATTTAAAGACCAGATAATGAGGGCAGCTAGAGCCAAAAAATCTATCCCTTTTTGGAGATGCAGAAGTGCTGATTTTTCAGGACTTATCCCCGATCACCCTCCAAAAAACAAGGATGTTGAAGCCGCTCCTAGACATCTTAAGAGGCAAGAGCATCACTTACCGTTGGCTCAATCCTTTCGGATTACTGATAAATGCGCCAAGTCGAAAATTAACTGTATGCTCGCCAGCTGATATTCCGTTGGTGTGTGACATTTTGGAAATAGCCTCCCTGGACATCCTTGATTGGTACTCAGCGAAGGACCTGACAGATTTACCGGATTTACCAGGAGTTGATCTGTGGATCCCAGTGAGCCGTTTGAAAGATTGTCGCAGGGGGAGGAGATCGGGAGACCCCTGCCGTCCGCACCAAGATTGGAAATAGAGTGACAAGATTTGCTTCATTCCTCACCAGCAGTGGGACTTTCCCTCTACAAAAGGTCTTAAGGGCCCGACAAGGCCTATATCTGTGCCTGATTTCCCGTAAGTTGTCCGTCACCATGGACAGTTGGGAGTTAAGTTTATTATGCATAACCTTCCTGTTTGATTCTGTACCAGTTCCCTGTACCATGTTAGTAACAGCACTGTTCTTTCAGGGCTTCTTTCAGCTCGATGCGGTACTAAGGCACCATATATTTTCTCAACATGTCAATTTATAGATTAGTCTTCCCATTTACATCTATATACTCGTTCTTCACATTTAGGACCCGATATTTGGTCCTCTCCACCCCCTCTTGATGACAGTAAATAGCATTTCAGTCTTTCAAATGCACTGTTGGATCCAGGCAGCGGGTCATTGAGGCTTTATTGCTGCAAATTTTAAAGAGGTTTATATGTTTTGTATACTTTGTATCCTTCCCTCCCTTTCCCCCTCCCGACCTTCCTACTTTTGGCACTGTAACCCTACGATATACTGGTAGTATGTATGATGGGCATGTGGCAACCACCTTATCTTCTGTATGGCTGAGTTAAAATTGTGTACCTATAATGTGAGAGGATTGAATGCCCCACCCAAGCGAACTAAAATTTGCCAACTTCTTAACAAACAGAAAGTGAGCATTGCTCTCTTGCAGGAAACCCATTTCAAAAAGGAACATGTCCCGCGATTATCACACATGACATACAACCAATTGTTTCACAGTACCTCCTCTTCTGGGGCCTCAAAAGGGGTTTCTATAGCAATTCATAAAAGCGTTCCGTTGGTGGTGCATTCAACCCTCCAGGATGATGAGGGACGTTACCTGTTTTTGAAGGGGACCTTGGGTAACCAGACAATAACAATAGGTAATCTATACACTCCTAATGTGGCTCAGGCAATATGGATGGAAAACACTTAGCAAAGCTACAGGATTTTGCTGAAGGTACCGTATTAGTAGGGGGAGATGTTAATGTAGCTTTGAACCCATCTATGGATACATCAACGGGCTCCTCGTCGCTATCCCGGGTCACTATTAGGCGAATTAAGAAAAAAATAGCTGAGCTAGGCCTAGTTGATGTTTGGAAAGCTATGAACCAAACCTCGAAAGATTACACATATTATTCAGTAGCACATGTCTCATACCAGCGACTAGATTACCTGTTTGTCCCTCCAAGGTTTTTAGGTGAATGCTCCCAAGCATTGATAGGCAATATTTTATTGTCAGACCACACTCCAGTATACTTAACTATTAAGGTTAAATCTCTCCCTAAAACGCAATTCACATGGAGATTAGATGAGACTTTGTTGAGCAAACATTAACATGTTCTCAGTACACAAAAGCATATTGAAGAATATTTCAGTCTCAATGAGACGGAGGATTTGTCGCCAGCAGGGCCGGCCTTAGGTGTTCAGGCGCCCTGTGCGAGCTAACATTGTGGCGCCCCCCCCCCCCCCCTAAAAAAAAACAAAAAACAAAAAAAAAACACTGCTTGTTGCTTGCATCATGGCATAGGCTGGCTGGCAATCCAAACAAGTAGTTACCAGCCCACACACCCCAAACACTGGTGTAACGTTATACTTCCCTACTTTGTGAGATTTCCCTACCCTCGGCACCAGACATGACATGAGGAGTTGTGCAGCGTCGCGCAGGCGCACAATGACAGGTTAGGGAAATTTCACTACATACGGGCCAGTGCTTTTTCCCTACCCTAACCGCTGGTGAGGCTCCCAGCGCATGCGCAGTGTCGGCCGGTGTCCAGCTGAGAACATCCATCCGATCACCGTGCCTGCGCACTGGCCCATAATTTTTCTCTACCCTAACTGCCGGCGAGGCTCCTGGCACATGCGCACTCTGCTGTGAAATTTCCCTAACCCGTCGTTGTGCGCCTGCGCGGTGCTGCAGGCTCCGGGCGCATGCACACTCTGCTGTGAAATTTCCCTAACCCATCATTGTGCGCCTGCACAGTGCTGAACACCTCCTCACGTCATGTCCGTTGTGACGAGAGTAGGGAAATCTCACGAGGTAGGGAAGTATAACGTTACACCTGCCCTGGTGTGCCATCATTAATTTACACTACTTTTCCCTCCATGGGCCCAACAATGTTAGCACCTGTGCCTATAACATACTTCAGAAGGTGCTAGAAAACACAATGGGAAGATTTATCATTCCCCCTGCATCAGAATTGCCACTTTGCTAAATTGGGCAGGGTATGGATCAGTTTTCTAGTGCATGTAAATTACTATAAGGTAACTTACCTTATAGTCCGGTTCGACAGTCTCCGGAGCAGTCCTTTAGTCTGTCTGGCCTGGGGCGGGCTGTAGTCGTCAGACCTTGACGCGGTGAGTGACACAGGAACGAGTGGGATGCGAGTGGAGCGCCTGCTGCTCCAGTCCTACACACTGGCCAATCAGCAGCAGGATCTTTGCGCTTCGAAAAGCTGATTGGCCAGTGTAAACTGTGAATTTGAAATGGTGCAGACGTGCCAGATGCACGGCACGGAGGATCATCAGGTGACAGGTCAGACACAGGGGAGGGGGAATCAGGTCAAACAGGGGAGGGGGCTGGGGGCCCGCTCCGAGGGAGAACACAAGTGCCGCCTCGCCTGCCGCATATTACACTGCGAGCTGTCGGCCGCCCAGCGCCCCTGTGGCTATGGCGCCCTGTGCGGCCGCACAGCCCGCACACCTCAAAGGCCGGCCCTGGTCGCCAGGTCTGGTCTGTGAAGCTCATTTTATTGCTCTGAATTCACAAGGGAAGCCTTTATTGTGTCATTGCAGGATCAAATAAAAAATAAAAAATGTAATTACTACACAAAAAACAGATTTTGCCCGAAGTGTTAGACAGCCTAAATAGATTAAGGGCGGAGCTTAAGAACATACTGAATAACCGGGTAGCCAAACTTTATCTGTCAGCGAAATTTAAATATTACACACATGGGGAGGATAAGGCATCAAAGTTCATGATGTCCAGTCTAAAAAAATGTAGAGTCAAATCCTATATACATTCTATTAAAGACACATCTTCTCGATCACTTATGTCCACAGACCTTATTGCCAAACAATTTAATACTACAGCTCGCTATATAATCTTAGGGAAAGAGGCAGTGCGGCAGAAAACGAAATAAGGTCAGAAAAAATAAAAAGTTGGTTATCACGGTTACGCCTCCTATCCCCCAAGATCAAGCTCTGTCCCTTACTAAGCCATTTATGATACAAGAATTAAACAAAGCTTTAGGTACGGTCCCTAGGCATAAGTGTCCTGGACCGGATGGAGTAACCTCAGGGTATTATACCACCTTTTCTTCAATACTGCTATCCAAACTGCTTAAAGTATATAACAAGGTATATAAGGGTAATCCGCTCCCGACACAAATGTTGTCTGCCCTAATTACTATTCTGCCGAAAGAGGGTAATGATCCTTCATCCTGTGCCAGCTACAGACCCATTTCGCTATTGAATTTCGTACCTGAAATTGTATGCCAAAATGCTTGCTCTTAGGTTGCAACCCTTTTTACCCCGGCTTATCAATGTGGAACAGGTGGGATTTGTGGCTGGCAGGGAGGGAAGAATGAATACTATTCGGATAGTCAATATTATACATCACGCCAGGGAGAAATCCATTCCTCTTGTCCTCCTGGGAACAGACGCAGAAAAAGCCTACAACCGTATAGATTGGCTCTTTATGCGGCTGGCCCTGGCAAAGTTCGGGATACCGTCCCAGTTTATAGGACCTACAATGGCTATGTACGATTCACCTACGGCCAGAGTAATGGTAAACGGTACTCTATCTCCCAGCTTTACAATTGGAAATGGTACACGGCAGGGTTGCCCCCTGTCCCCCCTGCTCTTTATCCTTGTGGTGGAGTGCCTGTTTCAGGCGATACGTCAGGAGGAGAAAATTCAGGGCCTGAAGGTGGGAAACACCTATCACCAGCTTGCGGCTTTCGCCGACGAGCTATTGGTTATCATAACCAATCCAGCTGAGGCGTTTCCTGCTATACAGGACCTGTTTCAGAGGTTTGGTGCCAAGTCCAACTTCCTTATTAATCCCAAGCTTTAAATGTCACGGCCAGTCGGGACTTACAGTCGTCCTTGGAAATGCAACACGAGTATAGCTGGACAACGCGTTCAATTAAATTCTTAGAGGTAAACATAACTTCAGATCCATGCGATCTATTTGAAGAAAACTTTCGAAACTTACCTAAGAACATTTCAGCCACTATTGACTCATGGAGCATCCCCTTCACTTCTTGGTTTGGAAGACGTACACTGATTAAATTCATATTGGTCCCTAAAATACTGTACTACATGTCGGTATTACCTATCCACCTTCCAAAATCCTTTTTTGCCCAACTGAAACAATGTTTTTCTAGATTTCTTTGAAAAAAATCGAGACCACGTCTCCCACATTCAACAATGATACAGTCAAACAGGCTAGGGGGAATGGGTCTGCCTGACATGGCAGTATATTTCAAGGCAATTCAGGGGACGAGATGTCTAGAGTGGATTAGGAGCTCAGAAAATAGACTTGACATCCTGGCGGAATCAGGTGGGGTCAGGCCCCCTCTGAGAACTTTCCTTCTCTTGCCTCCTAGAGATATGGCTCAGCAGATAAGACCGCTTAGCACCATGACAAAAAACACATTGAAAGTATGGCATTCTGATCTATCTAAGGTGCTGCTTTCAAACCATGAAGTGTCGCCTGTGCTTCAGGTGAGGGATATTCTATGGAGTTCTGGGGGGGTCTTTGGCTCCACTTTACCAGAAGACCTCAAAGAGATGTCCCTCCAGTTAGTTGACCTTCAGGATTCATTGGGACTTCTCTTAGACGGATGGGATACTCACCCTAAATTTCAAGCATTATCCTTTATCCACAAGCTGTACATTAAACAATGCTTGGGGGAAAAACAAGATCTCCCCGTCCACTTCTATGACACAGTTTGAAAAAATGACACTTTGAAGTGTACCTCCCAAGAAGAAAGTGGCATAGCTATACTCTGTGTTGGTTTCCCAGGCCAGACCCGACTCATATAGGTCATTCGTATGTGGGAAAAGGATCTTGGCGTCCACTTCACAGACAGGGAAGTCGAGCAAACCTGTTCTATTGTCCACAGACAGTAGACAATCTAATTTCCGCTTTGTCAGACAATATAATTCCAGACACATAGATATCAGAAAAATCTTGAATAAACACTGGGAGATTATACTAAAAGATACTATTATAGGAGACATGATCCCCAAAATCTCCAATTTAACTTTTAAACAAGCACAAACCCTTAAGAATATCTTAGCTCCTTCATGTCCCAAGCTTGGGATTGATTCACGGTGCCCTTCATCTAGATCTAGTAAGAGTCTATGCAAATTGTGCTCACATAAGTGTGGGGTAAAAAGATGTATGTGCTGTGACATCATCAACGATTGTGGCAAGCGAGTTACCCTACCTCCCCCCAGGGAACCAATAACTTTACACCACACAATAAATTGTAGTACTACAAACGTGGTATACTTGCTACAGTGTCCTTGTAATCTTCTATACATGGGATGTACTACTCAATCACTAAAAGAATGTATGAATGACCATCATTCCAATATATGATGTAAAGTATGCACACACAGTGTATCCCGACACTATGCTCTCCACCATGAGGGTGACCCCTCATCACTATCAGTCACGCCACTAGAATGGGTCCCTCTATCCTTCCAGATACTTTGCAGAAAAGAAATGTTGTTGATTTTTAACTTAATACTCTCTTCCCTTTTGGCCTTAATAAATCTCTTTAGTATATATGAATTACTAAGATCTCTAAACACAATTTTAATTTAATATACAAACCCCTTACAACTTAAGCATCCAATACATCCCTCATAAAGTTCCTACACAAACTATACAAAATATACATATTCTTTTATTCAATACCTATCAATTAACAGTGATTTCCCCTGTTTTCTGTAAATTTGCACACAGATCTATTTATATGTGGATCTGTGTACACACAATATATATATATATATATATATATATATATATATATTTCCACTACTTATTATCCACTAGTTTTGGCTCTATCCAGTTTGTTTAAAATGGTCTCATACAGTAGATAGCGTATGATATTGCTAGTTATACATTCCTATAACTATATATCTAGTATAGATCCTATCCATGCCACCCTTTTTTTTTTTACATGTTTTTATCTTATCATTTTCTATATATCTTTTACTACATTAGAATTAGCCTTTTATCTATCTATCTATTTTTCTTTCTAGTTATGAATTATCCATGGATCCATTTTATGTTATCTATATGCTTTTATTCATGTATCCAGTTATTTACCTTGAGGTCTGTTTATGTTGAATTGACTGTGGATATTTATTGTATGTCAGTCTTTTATCGCTATATTTTGAGATAAGTGATCGATCTAACAAATTTCGCTATCTGCTATCTGCATTTTATATGCATGTTTTTAATCATTCATCTACTGTAAGTCTTCCTAGTGGAACGCTTAGTGCCTTGTCATATGCATTCCACAGAAGCAAGCTCCTCCCCGGGCAACGTCACTTCCGGTGACGCGAACCCCGATGTGCCGTGTGAGCTCGCACTGCATCCTACCTGCCGGACTTAGCCTCTTCCGGCGACGTCCTTCCGGATGTAGATCTGGTCGAACGCACCTTGCGCTACACTGGCCCAAGGATGCCGCTTCCGGTGACGCCTTTCTGGATGTAGATCTGGTGGAATGCACCTTGCGTTCAACCGGCCCGAGGATGCACGCAACCAGTTGTCATTTAATGTTTTATATTAATGTTTTACATTTAATTATAAGAGCATTTGGCCTATATATATTGGCCTATACATAATATACACCTTTTACCATCTAATTATATTAAGTCACCACTCTATGATAGGTTTTACTCCAATCAATAAATTATGTCACTTCCGGGAATCCCGCCCACCGTTCATTTGGCGCCATTTTAGTGCCTCCATATGTATTTAAAGTCATGCATTATGTTTGTTCTGCATTCTGCTCCTGAGGAAGGGGGTTTTGTGACCCCTGAAACGCGTTGAGCCGTATATATATTAATAAAGAGGATTGATGACGTATTCTTGGATCCGTGTGCTGAATTGCATCTGAGCTGCACATCCAGTGCATTGACACCAACCTCAACCATTCTACAAGCGATCCCGGCTAGGGGGGTGACTTGCCCCAGGTGTCTTGAGTTTATCCTGGTGAGACCCCCCAGTGAAGTAAGTGGATCATTAAGATCATTATTATTTCCAAAAATTATGTTATTTCATTTATTGATTCAATTTTATGTTCTATCCAGCGTTCTATCAATTTATTTAATGCACCTTACTCTACCTCACTCTCTTAGGTACTAATTAACCTCACACACTATCCCCCTGTGTCTGTGGGTGATATTATCCTATAGTATACTTGCATTCGTATTCAACCTGTTATTTCTGAGACTGGCTTTTATTTCCCCTAGTTTTTATTGTCAACGGTGTGATACTTGGGGTGGGTACCTTTCCTTGCCATCCACCTTGTTGCTGATCCTTTGTCGCATTTCTATGGTGTTTAGTCTCGCTTACACCAGAGCAGCCTTCTCTATCTTACCACTTTGATCTGTTTCAATTCCTTTACCTCACGGTCCTGTGTGCACCCTTTTCTTTATCCTATTTCTTCAATGACAATACAGTCCTGCAAAGCCTCTGGATGATCTCATTTTTGTCTGCTTGTGTTTTTTTCCACGTGACTACTTAGGTAAATACAGTGGCATAAAAGGCCTTTTCTGTCCATTGAATGCCTAATGTTTTGGGCCTCAGAGGAATTCAACACCTGTGACGAACACGTGTTTCAATTATTATCATTAGGGTTTTTTTTAATAGGGGGGCGATTTTGTTAGCCATGTTTTTAATCCAATTTTATCTTTTTAGATATTTTAAACATATGTATTTGACCTGTATTTGTACTGACCTTCAGTAAAATTTATATCCATTGACTGTCTAAAAGACTTCTAGCCACATAATCACTTGATCTTTTCTGTACGGTGAATGCATAATTTTTGGGGCTGTAATACACTGGCCTGCAGTAAAATTGAAATCCAATGACTCTGTAATCTACCTCCAGCCACATACTTACTTGCTTTATTCTGTACGCTGAATGCTTAATTTTTGGGGCATGTAGTGCAAATTGATATCCAATGACCATGTAATCTACCTCCAGCCACATACCTAATTGTTCTTTTCTATATGCTGAATGCATAATTTTTGGGGCCTGTAATCCACTGGCCTGCTGTAAAATTTATATTCAATGACCGTGTAATCTCCCTCCAGCCACATACCTACTTGTATTTTTCTGTACGCTAAATGCATAATTTTGGGGGCATGTAGTCCACTGGCCTGCTGTAAAATTGATATCCAATGACCATGTAATCTACCTCCAGCCACATACTTATCAATTCTTTTCTGTACGCTGAATGCATAATTTTTGGGACCTGTAGTACACTGGCCTACTATAAAATTGATATCCATTGACCGTGTAATCTACCTCCAGCCACATACTTACTTGTTCTTTTCTGTACGCTGAATGCATAATTGTTGGGGCCTATAGTACATTGGCCTGCTGTAAAAATTATATCCAATGACTGTGTAATCTACCTCCAGCCACATACTTGCTTGTTCTTTTCTGTACACTTAATTCACGATTTTTGGGGCCTGTAGTCCACTGGTCTGCTGTAAAATTGATATCCAATGACCGTGTAATCTACCTGCAGCCACATAATTACTTGTTCTTTTCTGTACGATGAATAAATAATTTTTGGGGCCTCGGAGGAATTAAACACCAGTGACGACTACGTGTTATCGAATTTCAACTATTTTCATTAGTTTTTTTTTTCAAGAGGGGGGATTTTGTTAGCCGTGTTTTTAATCAAATTTTATATTTTTAGTTCTTTAAAATATATGTATTTGACCTGTATTTGTACTGGTTTGCAGTAAAACTGATATCCATTGACCGTGTAATATACCTCCGGCCACATAATCACTTGATCTTTTTTGTCCGGTGAATGCCTAATTTTTAAGGCCCGTGCTCTCGTGGCCTAAAATAAAAAATTTCTAGGCTCCGACAGGGCACTTTTCAGAGAATTTCCCTTTAAGACGCATAAAAATGTCCCTTGATTAACACACATATTTTTTGTTGGAATTTTTGTCACCTCTAGTATGTCACTGTTGTGGGACTATTTGTACACTTTTACTAAGTATTTGGTGGCTGCAAATATGAGCTGAAGGTTTTTCAGGTTCGCCTGCCATTAAAGTGAATGGGGCCCACCGCAAACTTGTGGTTCGCAAACATTTGATCGCTTTAGCGAGATCGCGTTCACGAACCGTCTTGGCAGATGCTCGTCCATTGCTACTTCCCGGGTCTAATCAAGCAATCAGAATAACTCCCTGGATCAACAACCCATCTCTAGTAGCTTTAGCCTATAATATTATTACACTCTTTCAGTGTACTGTAGTCCCCCCATTCCAGTTATTACTTTAGTTGCCCTCCTTTGTACCTTCTCCAGCTCTGCTATGTCTGCCCTGTTCACAGGAGTCCAGAACTGTACACAGTACTCCATGTGTGGTCTGACTAGTGATTTGTAAAGTAGTAGGGCTATGTTCTCATTACGGGCATCTATGCCCCTTTTGATGCAACCCATTATCTAATTGGCCTTGGCAGCAACTGCTTGACACTAGTTTTTACAGCTTATTTTGCTGTTCACTAAAATTCCTAGGTGCTTTTCCATGTCAGTGTTACCTAGTGTTTTACCACTTAGTAGGTAAGGGTGACTTGCATTATTCCTTCCCATGTACATAACCTTACATTTGTCAGTGTTAGACCACATCTGCCACTTAACTGCCCAAGCCTCCCATCTATCCAGATCCATCTGTAGCAGTATACTGTCCTCTTCCTTGTCAATTACTTTACACAGTTTAGTGTCCTCTGCAAAAATGTATAATTTACTGTGCAAGCCTTCTACAATATCATTAATACATATTTTGAAGGGAATAGGGCCCAATTCTGACCCCGGAGGTACTCCACTAGTGACAGTGACCCAATCTGAGTGTGTACCATTGATATCCTCCCTCTGTTTTCTATCACTGAGCCAGCTACTTACAGACATTTTCTCCCAGTCCAAGCATTCTCATTTTATATACTAACCTTTTATGCGGTACAGGGTCAAATGCTTTGTTGAAGTCCAGATATACAACATCCATTGATTCGCGACTGTCAAGTCTAGAACTTACTTCCTCATAGAAACTGATTAAATTAGTTTAACATGACCAATCCCTCATAAAGCCATGCTGATATGGCGTTAATTGGTTATATTCATTGAGGTACTCTAAGATAACATCTCTTAGAAAACCTTTAAACAGTTTACCCACAACAGATGTTATACTTACTGGCCTATAGTTTCCGGGCTCTGTTTTTGGACCCTTTTTGAATATTGGCACCACATTTGCAATGTGCCAATCCTGTGGAATACTCCCTGTCAATATAGAGTCCTTAAATATCAGAAATAAGAGTCTGGCTATGACAGTACTTAATTCTCTTAGGATAGTAGGGGGGGGGGCACCACCTGGTCCTGGCGATTTGTCTATTTTAATCTTTTTAAGATGCCACTGTACTTCTTCCTGGGTCAGACTGGGCACTTTTAATGGGGAATTAACTTTTACATTCTGCATTTTATGTAACAGTTTATTTTCTTCAGTGAATACAATGGAGAAAAAATATTTAATAGCTTTGCTTTCTCCTCATCGCTCTCTGCAACTCCCCCTCATTACTCTTCAGATTTATACTTTTTGCCATTTATATAGTTGAAAAACATTTTAGGGTTAGTTTTGCACGCTTTGTCAATTAATCTCTCGGTTTCTAGTTTGGCTGCATTTATTTGTTTTTTACATATTCTATTTTTTCATTTATATTTTTTCAGTGCTTCCTCGCTACCCTCCTGTTTTAGTGATTTAAATGCTTTCTTTTTGTCATTTATTGCTTTCTATTTATCCACATTATTTTTTATTTGTTCCTTAACCTTTTATTTTCATTTTTGTCCCAGTTTGTTAGGCCTATGGCCTCTCTTAGTAGTCTAAATTTAGCTTTTTTGAAGTTTGGTAATTTTGTTCCTCCCTGAAAAAACACTCTTTTGAATGATAATTGGAAGATTATTACTTTATGGTCACTACTTCCCAGGTATCCCCTGACCTGCACATCTGTTATTCTGTCAGGTCTATTGGTTAATACTAAGTCCAGTATGGCCATCCCTCTAGTCAGGTCCTGAACCAGTTGGGAAAGGTAATAGCTTTGATTATTGCCAAGAACCTGTTTCCTTTATGAGATATACAAGTTTCAGTTTCCCAGTCTATATCTGGGTAGTTGAAGTCCCCCATAACAACCACCTCATTATGATTTGCCACCTCGTCTATCTCGTTAGTAGCAGATTTTCTATGGACTCTAGTATATTAGGTGGTTTGTAATAAACTCCTATTAGTAATTTATTATTCTTTTTGCCTTCATGTATTTCTACCCACAGTGACGCCACATGTTCATGTCCCTCACTTATATCTTCCTGAAGTATGGGCTTTAGACTGGACCTTACATTAAGGCAGACCCCTCCCCCTCTAGGGTTTTGGTGATCCTTTCTAAACAGACTGTAACTCTGTACATTAACTGTCCAGTCACAGCTATCATCCAGCCATGTCTGAGTTATTCCGACTCCCACTATGTCATAATCCTCATCCCACATTTCTTTTTTTTAAGTTCCCCAGTTTTATTAGTCAGGCTTCTGGCATTAGTATACATGCATTTAAGAGGCTTATGTATATTTTGTACCCTACACTTTTCTTTCTGAGCTGTTCTAGTCCCTCTTTCCATTTCTCCCCCAGTCCCATTACCTTGCCCCTGGTCTCTATCTGCACTATCTTCCCATCCTATAATGTAATTACCCTCCTCCCCAGTCCCTAATTTAAACAATCCTCCAACCATCTAGCCATCTTCTCCCCTAATACAGCTGCCCCTTCCCCATTGAGGTGCAGCCCATCTCTACGATAGAGCCTGTAGCCAACAGAGAAGTCGGACCAGTTCTCCAGGAACCCAAACCCCTCCTTCCTACACCAGTTCCCGAGCCACTTGTTAACCTCCCTTATCTCCCACTGCCTTTTTTGTGTGGCTCGTGGTACCAGTAGTATTTCGGAAAATACTAGCTTTGAGGTCCTTGCCCTAAGCTTTTGACTTAAATCCCTAAAATCATTTTTAAAGACGTTCCACCTACTTTGTAATTGATTCCAATGTGGACCATGACTGCTGGATCTTCTCCAGCCCCTCCCAGTAATCTGTCAACTAGTGTTGAGCGCGAATATTCGAAAAGCGAATTTTTTTCGCGAATATCGCAACTTCGCGATTTCGCGAATATTTCGAATATAGTGCTATATATTCGTAAAAACGAATATTCTTTTTTTTTTTTTTTTGTTTTTTTTTCACAAAATTACAGTACACATATAATTGATTGTTTCCCAAAGGTCCAAAAGCTCAGATCTTACTCACATTGCCTAGAAAGTGATTGAGGCGCGAATCTTCGTAAGGCGATTTTTATTAGCGCAAATGCGAATATCGGCACTTGTCCCAGAACAGAGGCAAAGGGCTTTGCATTCATACATTAGTGAATTGAGTTGCGAATCTTCGTAAGGCGATTTTATTAGCGCACATGCGAATATCTACACTTGTCCCCAGAACAGAGGCAAAGGCCTGTGCATGTGCATTCATATAGTATAGCACCATATTCGCGAATATTTCGAACTTCGTAAAATTCGATTTACGAATATTCGTATTTTTTATTTTAGTTTCCACCTTACAGATTACATTGATTTGTACTCTGTCAACTACTGTCATCACCCCCCACTGTTTCTCGATTGATTCCCAAAAGTCCAAAAGCTCAGATCTTACTCACATTGCCTAGAAAGTGATTGAGGCGCGAATCTTTGTAAGGCGATTTTATTAGCGCACAGGCGAATATCTACACTTGTCCCCAGAACAGAGAGGCAAAGGCCTGTGCATTCATATAGTATAGCACCATATTCGCGAATACTTCGAACTTCGTAAAATTCGATTTACGAATATTCGTATTTTTTATTTTAGTTTCCACCTTACAGATTACATTGATCTGTACTCTGTCAACTACTGTCATCACCCCCCACTGTATCTCGATTGATTCCCAAAAGTCCAAAAGCTCAGATCTTACTCACATTGCCTAGAAAGTGATTGAGGCGCGAATCTTCGTAAGGCGATTTTATTAGCGCACATGCGAATATCGGCACTTGTCCCAGAACAGAGGCAAAGGGCTTTGCATTCATACATTAGTGAATTGAGTTGCGAATCTTCATAAGGCGATTTTATTAGCGCACATGCGAATATCTACACTTGTCCCCAGAACAGAGGCAAAGGCCTGTGCATGTGCATTCATATAGTATAGCACCATATTCGCGAATATTTCGAACTTCGTAAAATTCGATTTACGAATATTCATATTTTTTATTTTAGTTTCCACCTTACAGATTACATTGATCTGTACTCTGTCAACTACTGTCATCACCCCCCACTGTATCTTGATTGATTCACAAAAGTCCAAAAGCTCAGATCTTACTCACATTGCCTAGAAAGTGATTGAGGCGCGAATCTTTGTAAGGCGATTTTATTAGCGCACAGGCGAATATCAGCACTTGTCCCAGAACAGAGGCAAAGGGCTTTGCATTCTTACATTAGTGATTGAATTGAGTTGCGAATCTTCGTAAGGCGATTTCATTAGCGCACATGCGAATTTAGCATCTCATAATATGTATTATGCGATGCGAAAATTCGAATTATCGCATATGCGAAATAATAACGAATTTGAATATTCGCGAATATTTTACGAATATTCTTTCGAATATTCGCGAAATTTCGCGAATTCGAATATGGGACATGCCGCTCAACACTACTGTCAACCTTATCTGCAATGTGTTGAACTCGAGAGCCAGGAAGACAGCAATCTGTTTGACGATCCCGGTCTTTGTGACAGATTGCCCTATCTGTACCCCTTATAATTTAGTCTCCCACTACCAGTACCTATCTGGCCTGCCCTGCTCTCCTGGTCCCCTGCTTACTGGAGCTGACATTTCCCTAACTGACAGAGGAAGTGTCTAGCTTCAGCAGTGCGCTCCCTGAACTGACATCCCCCTCATCTGCCAACCATGCAAACTTGTTGGGGTGTGTCAGATCAGGGCTAGCCTCCCTGACACTCTTCCCTCTACCCGCTTTCTAACTGTTACCCAGCTAGCTACCTCACTTTCCTGAGCCTCCTCACTATCACCCTCCCTCACATCTACCCCTGCAGCTCAGCTCGATCTAAGCTTAGATAATCAGTGGAAATCTAGTAGGATTGCACCCCTTTGCTCCTAAGACTAGACCTTCAACACATTTTACTGAAAAACATCTTTAATTACTGTAAATGTTATTTTTGTGTTTTTATTTAATACAAGCAGATTTAAAGTTAGATACAAATTCTCTGTTATGATAGTTTCACAATGTCAATAGACATCTCTGGCAGGCTATTTCAGCAGGGAGCAGCCTGACAGAGATGTTTGGATACAGAATTGCTCAGCGGTTTTAGTCCAACTTCTTGGCATATTTGCCTGGTTGCGGACAGATTTCCACCAGTTTCCATTATAGTTAATGGTGCCACCAGATATCAGGCAGCATATTTTAATAACTGATCCAGAAATCTCCAGCAGGCTGTTCCCTGCTGAAACAGGCTGCCGGAGATGTATAATACTAGTGTTAAATCAGCCTTAACCAAAAGCTGTATGTCATGATAAAAAAAGCTGAACAGTATATAAAAATAGTGTAACCAGGCATTCAAGCTGGAACATTGATGCTTAGTAAATGTCTAATATGCTTAGACCAGGAGATGCTGATCGATATGGTACTGGGACACATCTATTTGTAAGATATCAGATGCTAGAAGAATCAGAGGTAAATGGGATGCTGACCACTGATGTGATCAGGGAGAGTTACTAGCAACGGATGAGCTTATGTGAAGATATAGAATAACTGAGGAGTGAGGTGAGATGTGAAACAAAAAACAATTGGGGGTTATTTATTAAGACCAGCATTTTAGATGCCGGTCTTAATAACCCCTATATCTGGCAGTGAATCCGCCGAAGTTATAAAGCAGTGCAGGCCTCTACATAACTTTGGCGCATCCAGCAGCAGTCTAAATGCAAGCCAGATTCCTAGCTGTCTTACATTTAGACCATTGATGAATGAGACGGCCCTGTTGGCTCATCCCCTTCCCTAACCGTGCCACACCCACTTTGTTAGATCTGGCATGAGCAGGAAAAAGTCGCAGATTGCGGTGCAACTAACAGTTGTGCGACAATCAGCTCCTGAAATACAATTAATATAGGCATATTTATGGATAATAAATAACCCAAAATATAGACATTTGAGTGTTTAAACATTTTTTTTATTATTACAGGGCAATATTATGTAAAATAGTTTTTTTTATACAAAGAGATGGAAGCATACATTTAAGCATGAAATTATATAATAATGAAATTTTAGAATACTTTCAGTAAAATATTCAGAAGGGAATTCATAACATTTATCATCATTTTAATTTAGCTCACATATTCATTATCTAGTTTATATAGCAAAAAAGGATTCAAAGTGATAAATGTTTACTTCCCTAGGGAGTGGTTAAAATTGAATGCTATTTTTTAATGATACTACATTTTTATTCTGTAGTATATTTCTGTAGATTTTAATATTGTTAAAGAAAATCATTATTATGCAACAACATAAATGTAAAGTTAGAGTAGTAAAATATAAATGATAGGGAAAAGAGCTGGTGACAATGGACACAAAGGATAGATGAGTACATTGCAACGTGTGCTTAGTCACAATGGTGGAAACCAACAGAAAAAAATAGGAAAATTAAAACTTAATTGCTAACATGTAGAAATCTAAATCTGATTCCAATATCTGGGACTTCAACTACCAAGATATAGACTGAAAATCTAAAACCTGCATATCTCATAAAGGAAACTGTCACGGATGGTGTTGCAGAAAGCTGGAACTTATAAATAAACATCCGACTGGCTTGATCCCAAACTAAGGAGCATATAGGTGAGCCCTATAAAACCCCTAGAGCTCTCTCTGACTGCTATGCCCATGCAAAGGTCTTTATGGTAGACGATTGCATGCCCACGTACCTAATACTATGTGACACCTGAAAACCCTATAATAGTGAGGGGACACGACCACCGGCTCCCTGCACTTAATACGGACAGAGTCAGGGTCACCTAGAATCAAGCCAGCAAGGAAACACAAATAAAGGAAACAGACTTATCCGAGGAATCAGCAGAAGCAGGCTCCAGCAGTGAACAACTCATCCAGGAAGAAGTATAAACCGCAAAGTGAGGCAGTATTGGAGGGAATATAAAGGGAGACAATTAGTGTAAATACAAAAACACAAATGCAATCGCACTCTGCAACCAGCACTCTGCCCTGCCTTTATGCTGGATGTTGAATAAGGCATTGGTGTACATTTTGGCCGAAGCGTAATAAGCCACTCACCACGTCAAGGTCGCCTTCATGAGTGGTCCCTAACACTAGTTCCTACCTGTTATGGGCCATGACAGCCACACAAAGTCCAGGGAGTGTAGGTACAGCATGCACGCCAAGCACACTCTGCTTCTAACCCCGCCCGGTGCCATTACAGCTTTCATCGGATCCAGGGATGCAAGTACCAACATGCATGCTGAGCCCACTATATACTTCTCCTGAGCCAAATGGCTACTGGTAGGTGCTATATAAGCAGACTCAGTTTTATACTGACTTTAAAACCAGCCTCCAGGGCATACTAACTGGTCAGGTGTGCATGACTGCTTGGAGATCGCTATGCCTCCAATATATACTACAAAGAAAAAATATGGGGGATTCAGCCCGCACAACCCTATGAAGGTGAAGATTGCTATGGCGAAATACAGATACAAACGCAAAAACTGTCACTGTGGCTGTCATTGCCCATAACAGGTAGGAACTAGTGTTAGGGACCACTCATGAAGGCGACCTTGACATGGTGAGTGGCTTATTACGCTTTGGCCAAAATGTACACCAATGCCTTATTCAACATCCAGCATAAAGGCAGGGCAGAGTGCTGGTTGCAGAGTGCGATTGCATTTGTGTTTTTGCGTTTGTATCTGTATTTCGCCATAGCAATCTGCACCTGCATAGGGTTGTGCGGGCTGAATCCCCCATATTTTTTCTAATTAGTGTAAATAGGTGACAGCTGGGAGAAGGAAAGGAGATGACAAAGTGAAACCAAAACAAAGAACGTCATGCAAGAGGTAGAGAAGAACATCTAACAGACCTTCTCATAGACCTGGCAGTGACAGAAACAGGTTCTTGGCAATAACCAAAGACAATTACCTTTATAAATGGTAAAAAGCATAAATCTGAAGGTGTCGGCCCTCTACAGAGTAATGAGAGGGGAGTTGCAGAGAGCAATGAGGAGAAAGCAAAGCTATTAAAAATGTATTTCTCCACTGTATTCAATGAGGAAAATAAACTGTCAGATGAAATGCAGAAAGTAAAAGTAAATTTACTATTAAAAGAGCCCTGTCTCTTTTAATAGACAAATCGCCAGGACCAGATGGCATACAACCCTGTTTCCTAGGATAATTAAATAATGTCATAGTCAGACCCTTATTTCTGATATTTAAGAACTCTATAATGACAGGGAGTGTTCCACAGGATTGGCACATATCAAATGTGGTACCAATGTTCAAAAAAGGTCCAAAAACAGAGCCAGGAAACTATAGGCCGGTAAGTTTAACATCTGTAGACTGGGTAAACTCTTTAAAGGTTTTCTAAGAGATGCTATATTGTATATATACCTCAATGAAAATATCCAAATAACGTCATATCAGCATGGCTTCATGAGGGATCGGTCATGTCAAACTCCTCTATGAGGAGATAAGTTACAGACTTGACAGTGGTGAATCAATGGATGTCGTATATCTGGACTTCTCCAAAGCATTTGACACTGTACCCCATGAAAGGTTAGTACATAAAATCAGAATGCTTTGACTGGGAGAAAATGTCTGTATGTGGGTAAGTAACTGGCCGAGTGAGAGAAAACAGAGGGTGGCTATTAATGGTACACACTCAGATTGGGTCACTAGTGGAGTATCTCCGGGGTCAGTATTGGGTCCTATTCTCTTCAATATATTTGAAAGAATAGTGTAAAGTAATTAGCATGGAAGAGGACAGTATACTGCTACAGAGGGATCTGGATAGACTGGAGGCTTGGGAAGATAAATGGCAGATTAGGTTTAACACTGACAAATGTAAGGTTATGCACATGGGAATAAATAATGCACCCGTACATACTAAATGGTAAAACACTGGGTAACACTTATATGGTATGCTAGAGTAGCACACTGTTATTTACAAGACTTTTGCGGCAGCTGTACCGCAGCAGGACCGCCCAGACTGCTGCACACAATATTATTGGCACCGTGCTAAAGAGGGAAAGGACAGGGTAAGTGTATTACGTATAAACATCCAATAGGTGATCTATACAATTGCAATTGTCCTATATCTAACAAGAATTACCTTATCTTTGATGTTCTTTAGTTGATGTTCTTTTTGTTGAGGTGTATTTCGTACTTAGTTGGTACGGGGTCCTTAACAGTTTCCGCCATAAGATACACGCCCCAGCCGGTAGCATGATAATGGTGTTTGATCGGGATTTTTTGCAGTGCGCCCTCTCACGGAGGAGCTATTGACGTCACTCTCTGTAGCTACAGATCACTACAGCTGCCAAAAAGGTCTCTAACGTGCTTTGGACAATGTAGGCCTCAGCTATACTCTACACTGACTTTGCCTTACTCTAAGATCAATGGACACATATCAACTACATATACTTAGGATCTACCATACCATTTGGGCCAGATTCTTCTGTCATGCATCACTCCACTCTCTGTAACATAGTAACATAGTTTAAAAACCAAAAAAAGATATCTGTCCATCCAGTTTGGCCTGTTATCCTGCAAGTTGATCCAGAGGAAGGCAAAAAAACAACAACTGTGAGGTAGAAGCCAATTTTACCCACTTAGGGGAAAAAACTCCTTCCCGACTCCAATCAGGCAATCGGATCAACTCTCTGGATCAACAACCCCTCTATAGTAGCTATATCCTGTAATATTATTACACCCCAGAAATACATCCAGGCCCCTCTTGAATTCCTTTATTGTACTCACCATCACCACCATCTCAGGCAGAGAGTTCCATAGTCTCACTGCTCTTACCGTAAAGAATCCTCTTCTATGTTTGTGTACAAACCTTCTTTCCTCTAGACGCAGAGGATGTCTCCTCGTCACAATCACAGTCCTGGGGATAAATAGATGATGGGAGAGCTCTCTATACTGACCCCTGATATATTAATATATAGTTGTTAGAACTCCCCTCAGTCATCTTTTTTCTAAAGTCTCAAGCACATTTTAAAAGTTTTTTTCTTTGTTTCATAGGCAGCCAGTGCAATGAGTGAAGTGTTTATGGAATATGACAAGGTTGTTTGGTTATTAACCTAGCTGTAATAACTAAAAGCCATGTATTGCTTTGTCTGGGAGGCCTGCTTATAAGACATTGTAGTAGCCCAGCCACCTGTAGAATAAGGTGCTCCACTCTTGTAATGTTCATGTGCTGGGAGGATTGAATGAAGATTAAATAATGGCAGAAATCTGGCTCTTGGCATACAATTTTACGGGAAGAATAGCCATGCTGTTTGGCATCTAATGGAGAAGCATTGTTTTTCTTTTTCTCCTTTTCTATTATGGAATTGCACAGATAAAATCTCTGTATTACTCACAGTAAAACTGGGGCATAGAGGTACCGCATGCTCCAATAGCTGTCTACTGTATAAGTAAACTTTTATTGTTCCTTAAAGTTATAGCTATAATATGGTGCATTAAAGTGGTATTCCAGTTATATAAAGTTACTGTATCTCCAATCCAAGTTTTTTACATGAATATAGGCAGGTTGAGGTGCTGTACATTTAATATAGGTATGTATTGCTGCAGTAAGTCTACTGTGTTATATGCCACTTATCCAGGGGGTTGGAGACCATTATTTATTTATTGCACTTATATAGCGCTACTATATTCTGCAACGCTTTACAGACATTAGCAACCAACTGTCCACAATGAGGCTCACAACCTAAGTTCCCTATCAGTATGTCTTTGGAGTGTGGGAGGAAGCTGGAGTACCCGGAGGAAACCCACGCAAACACGGAGAGAACATACAAACTCCATGCAAATGTTGTCCTTGGTTGGATTTGAACCTAGGACCCCAGTGCTGCAAGGCACCAGTGCTAACTACTGAGCCACCATGCTCAGGGGGCCCTCTGGGAGATTCACCTGTACCCCTGTGGGCCAGTCCGAGCCTGTATATAGCTATGTGTGCAATGATAAAGTCAAAGCTTTCAAACTAAAAGTGGATGTGTACAAGTTCTGTATATATATAGGGTGGGCATGGCCCACAGGAAGGAATTCCAGTCTGATACTTTTAAACCCTGTCCAATTGTGATGATAGGTGACTGTATTCATTCCTTAACTGTGTTTTATTGTGATGTTAGAATCGTATTATGTGTAATATTTCAAGATTATACACTATTATGATGATGTTATAATAGTAATCAGTAAACGGATATGTCCTGTTATGATTAGAGATGAGCAAATAAAAGCTGACAAAGTGGAATTCGATCCAAATTTCAGTAAAAATTAGATTTGCACCGAATCTAAATTTCCTTCATGGTAACAAGGTAACAAAAGCTTTGTGGTAACAAATTGCATTTTTTCCTAAAATGGCTGCTACACGTGTGAGGACATGGAGCAAGGAACTCTGGGAAGGCGGGATCAGCCATAATGTCATGCATGCAGCCTATAAATAGCCTCAGCCATCTTGGATTCTGCCATTTTCCAGTGTACTTTGTGCAGGGAGAGACATCAGCGCTAGGGACAGTGCTAGAAAAAACTTAATTCTGCTAAAAAAAGATTTACAAGTGCAGGGAAAGATTATTCAAAGTGTAGGGAAAGGATAGTGGGGAATCATTCCACAGCTTTTATGTTGAACAGGGTTCAGTAGTGGAGTTTACAGCCTGGTAATAGGAACATTCCTATTATACCTTGCTGCACTGACTGGGGATCCAAATTGCCATTGTACAGCTCTGTAATTACAGCAAACCGTTCTTATTATGGTGCAAGTGTTGATTGATACAGGCATTAACAGAATTTATTACAAGGGAATATTGCTATGTCTTATTTGCCTTTGTGCGGTGCAGTTATATGTTCTAAAACATTTTTGCGCTTATATTAGTGGGGAAAGAAGGGCTTATTAGCTGCTGTGTGGGGAAGTGCTAAAATTTACAGCCCTTTTTGTCATGTATTAGTGGCAAAAGTAAAATATATTTGCCGCTCAGCAGTGCAGTTATCTGCTGTAAAGCCTTTTGTGGCGTGTATTATCAGAAAAAATATATATATTTGCTGGTCAGTGGTGCAATTATCTGTTGTAAATCCTTTTGTAGCAAGTATTAGCGGAAACAGAAAAAGTATATTTGCCGCTCAGCGGTGCAGTTATAAAGCCTGTTATGGAGTGTATTAGCGGAATATATATATATATATATATATATATAATGAATGAAGACACCTTGGTAAGGTGTGATTATCACTGGCACCCAATCATCTACCACAAGGTGTGCTGCCCTGAATTTTTGTTAATATATATATATACAGGGAGTGCAGAATTATTAGGCAAATGAGTATTTTGACCACATCATCCTCTTTATGCATGTTGTCTTACTCCAAGCTGTATAGGCTCGAAAGCCTACTACCAATTAAGCATATTAGGTGATGTGCATCTCTGTAATGAGAAGGGGTGTGGTCTAATGACATCAACACCCTATATCAGATGTGCATAATTATTAGGCAACTTCCTTTCCTTTGGCAAAATGGGTCAAAAGAAGGACTTGACAGGCTCAGAAAAGTCAAAAATAGTCAGATATCTTGCAGAGGGATGCATCACTCTTAAAACTGCAAAGCTTCTGAAGCGTGATCATCGAACAATCAAGCGTTTAATTCAAAATAGTCAACAGGGTCGCAAGAAGCGTGTGGAAAAACCAAGGCGCAAAATAACTGCCCATGAACTGAGAAAAGTCAAGCGTGCAGCTGCCAAGATGCCACTTGCCACCAGTTTGGCCATATTTCAGAGCTGCAACATCACTGGAGAGGCCAAAAGCACAAGGTGTGCAATACTCAGAGACATGGCCAAGGTAAGAAAGGCTGAAAGACGACCACCACTGAACAAGACACACAAGCTGAAACGTCAAGACTGGGCCAAGAAATATCTCAAGACTGATTTTTCTAAGGTTTTATGGACTGATGAAATGAAAGTGAGTCTTGATGGGCCAGATGGATGGGCTCGTAGCTGGATTGGTAAAGGGCAGAGAGCTCCAGTCCGACTCAGACGCCAGCAAGGTGGAGGTGGAGTACTGGTTTGGGCTGGTATCATCAAAGATGAGCTTGTGGGGCCTTTTCGGGTTGAGGATGGAGTCAAGCTCAACTCCCAGTCCTACTGCCAGTTTCTGGAAGACACCTTCTTCAAGCAGTGGTACAGAAAGAAGTCTGCATCCTTCAAGAAAAACATGATTTTCATGCGGGACAATGCTCCATCACACGCGTCCAAGTACTCCACAGCGTGGCTGGCAAGAAAGGGTATAAAAGAAGAAAATCTAATGACATGGCCTCCTTGTTCACCTGATCTGAACCCCATTGAGAACCTGTGGTCCATCATCAAATGTGAGATTTACAAGGAGGGAAAACAGTACACCTCTCTGAACAGTGTCTGGGAGGCTGTGGTTGCTGCTGCACGCAATGTTGATGGTGAACAGATCAAAACACTGACAGAATCCATGGATGGCAGGCTTTTGAGTGTCCTTGCAAAGAAAGGTGGCTATATTGGTCACTGATTTGTTTTTGTTTTGTTTTTGAATGTCAGAAATGTATATTTGTGAATGTTGAGATGTTATATTGGTTTTCACTGGTAAAAATAAATTATTTAAATGGGTATATATTTGTTTTTTGTTAAGTTGCCTAATAATTATGCACAGTAATAGTCACCTGCACACACAGATATCCCCCTAAAATAGCTAAAACTAAAAACAAACTAAAAACTACTTCCAAAAATATTCAGCTTTAATATTAATGAGTTTTTTGGGTTCATTGAGAACATGGTTGTTGTTCAATAATAAAATTAATCCTTAAAAATACAACTTGCCTAATAATTCTGCACTCCCTGTATATATATATACACAGGTCCTTCTAAAAAAATTTGCATATTGTGATAAAGTTCATTATTTTCTGTAATGTACTGATAAACATTAGACTTTCATATATTTTAGATTCATTACACACAACTGAAGTAGTTCAAGCCTTTTATTGTTTTAATATTGATGATTTTGGCATACAGCTCATGAAAACCCAAAATTCCTATCTAAAAAAATTAGCATATTTCATCCGACCAATAAAAGAAAAGTGTTTTTAATACAAAAAAAGTCAACCTTCAAATAATTATGTTCAGTTATGCACTCAATACTTGGTCGGGAATACTTTTGCAGAAATGACTGCTTCAATGCGGCGTGGCATGGAGGCAATCAGCCTGTGGCACTGTTGAGGTGTTATGGAGGCCCAGGATGCTTCGATAGCGGCCTTAAGCTCATCCAGAGTGTTGGGTCTTGCGTCTCTCAACTTTCTCTTCCCAATATCCCACAGATTCTCTATGGGGTTCAGGTCAGGAGAGTTGGCAGGCCAATTGAGCACAGTAATACCATGGTCAGTAAACCATTTACCAGTGGTTTTGGCACTGTGAGCAGGTGCCAGGTCATGCTGAAAAATGAAATCTTCATCTCCATAAAGCTTTTCAGCAGATGGAAGCATGAAGTGCTCCAAAATCTCCTGATAGCTTGCTGCATTGACCCTGCCCTTGATAAAACACAGTGGACCAACACCAGCAGCTGACATGGCACCCCAGACCATCACTGACTGTGGGTACTTGACACTGGACTTCAGGCATTTTGGCATTTCCCTCTCCCCAGTCTTCCTCCAGACTCTGGCACCTTGATTTCCGAATGACATGCAAAATTTGCTTTCATCCGAAAAAAGTATTTTGGACCACTGAGCAACAGTCCAGTGCTGCTTCTCTGTAGCCCAGGTCAGGCGCTTCTGCCGCTGTTTCTGGTTCAAAAGTGGCTTGACCTGGGGAATGCGGCACCTGTAGCCCATTTCCTGCACACGCCTGTACACGGTTGGCTCTGGATGTTTCTACTCCAGACTCAGTCCACTGCTTCCGCAGGTCCCCCAAGGTCTGGAATCGGTCCTTCTCCACAATCTTCCTCAGGGTCCGGTCACCTCTTTTCATTGTGCAGAGTTTTCTGCCACACTTTTTCCTTCCCACAGACTTCCCACTGAGGTGCCTTGATACAGTACTCTGGGAACAGCCTATTCATTCAGAAATTTCTTTCTGTGTCTTACCCTCTTGCTTGAGGGTGTCAATGATGGCCTTCTGGACAGCAGTCAGGTCGGCAGTCTTACCCATGATTGCGGTTTTGAGTAATGGGAGTTTTTAAAAGCCTCAGGAATCTTTTGCAGGTGTTTAGAGTTAATTAGTTGATTCAGATGATTAGGTTAACAGCTCGTTTAGAGAACCTTTTCATGATATGCTAATTTTTTGAGATCGGAATTTTGGGTTTTCATGAGCTGTATGCCAAAATCATCAATATTAAAACAATAAAAGGCTTGAACTACTTCAGTTGTGTGTAATCAATCTAAAATATATAAAAGTCTAATGTTTATCAGTACATTACAAAAAATGATGAACTTTATCACAATATGCTAATTTTTTTAGAATGACCTGTATATATTTGCCACTCAGCGGTGTAGTTATCTATTGTAAAGCTTTTTGTGGAGTGTATTAGCTAAAAATAAAAAATATATGTGCCACTCAGCGGTACAATTATCTGTTCTAAAACCTTTTGTGCTGTATATTAACAGTAAAAAAAGTATATATATTTGACGCCCAGAGGTGCAGTTATCTGTTGTAAAGTATTTTGTGGCGTGTATTATCAGAAAAAGAAAATATATATTTGCCGCTCAGTAGTACAATTATCTGTTCTAAAACCTTTTGTGGCGTATATTCACAGTAAAAGAAAAAATATATTTGACGCTCAGAGGTGCAGTTATCTGTTCTGAAGCCTTTTGTGGCATGTATTAGCGGAAAAGATAAAATATATTTACCGCTCAGCGGTGAAGTTATCTGTTGTAAAGCCTTTTGTAGCGTGTATTAGCTGAAAAAGAAAACATATTTTTGCCGCTCAGCATTGCAGTTATCTGTTCTAAAGCCTTTTATGGAGTGTATTAGCGAGAGAAAAAAATGAATAAAAAAAATATATATATATATATATATATATATATATATTTGCCGCTCAGCGGTGCAGTTATCTATTGTAAAGCATTTTGTGGCATGTATTAGCGGAAATAGAGAAAATATATTAGCCGCTCAGCGGTGCAGTTATCTGTTCTAAAGCCTTTTGTGGCGTGTATTATCAGAAAAAGAAAAAATATATTTGCCGCTTAGAAGGTGCAGTTATCTGTTCTAAAGCCATTTTTGGTGTGCGTTATCAGAAAAAGAAACAATATATTTACCGCTCAGCGGTGCAGTTATCTGTTGTAAAGCTTTTTGTGGCATGTATTAGCGGAAAAATAAAAAATGTATTTGCTGCTCAGCGGTGCAGTTATCTGTTGTAAAGCCTTTTATGGCATGTATTAGTAGGGAAAAAAAGGGCTTATTTGTAGGGTTGAGAGAACCCGAACTGAAAAGTTCGGGAGAGAATAGGACAGAATCTGTTATCAGAACTCCAATTTAACTCAGCGATCTACATAGATGTTGTGTGGGTGCAGTGCACAATCTTTTTACCCTGCCATGAGCCCAGTGACAGAGAAAATTAACTTTTATCCATCTGTTAGTTAGGTTGGCGGCAGCATCCATTTTATCAGCACCACTACTGCATATGTGCTTTGTGACATTCATATCCAAGCTTAAAATACTGCAATAATAATCTGGTTAAAAAAAAAAAAAAGCCCTTTTTTTTTGCAATATCCAACATTTGGTGCCTTTGCAGGATTAGTCAGTGTGCAATTTAAGCTAGAAATACAGCTATAATTTTCTGGGTTTTTAAAAGCACCCTTTTTGGCAAAATACACCATTTTACAGCCCTTGCTGCATCTGCACATGTGAAATTCAAGCATTATATACAACTGTCATATTCTGTTAGTAAAAAACACCCTTTTTTGGCAAAATACTTAATATTGCAGCCCTTGCTGCATCTGTGATTGTTAAAAGCAAGTTTGAAATACTTCAATAATTTTCTGGCTTTGAAAAAACACCAATTTTTGGCAATAACCTTCATTTTGGGCCTCTTCCGCATTAGTCAGTGTGCAATTTAATCTAGAAATACAGCTAAAAATTTCTGGGCTTTAAAAAACACCCTTTTGTGCAAAATACACAATTTTACAGCCCTTACTGCATCTCCACGTGTGAAATTCAAGCGTTATATACTGCTGTAATATGCTGTTATTTAAAAAAAAACACCCAATTTGGACAAAAAAGTTAATTTTGCAGCCTTTGCTGCATGTGCCATTGTGAGATATACACTTTAGATACTGTGGTTCTATTCTGCTATTAATAAAACATCCATTTTGGGCACAAATCTATTATTGCGGCCTAGTCTGGATCTGTACGTGTGAGATACACACTTTACACACTGTGGTTTTATTCTGCTATTAATAAAACACCCATTTTGGGAAAAAAATCTTTAATTGTGGCCTAGTTTGCATCTCTACGTGTGAGATACACCCTTTACATACTGTGGTTCTATTCTGCTATTAATAAAACAACCATTTTGGGCAAAAATCTTTAATTGCGGCCTAATCTGCATCTGTACGTGTGAGATACACACTTTAGATACTGTGGTTCTATACTGTTATTTGAAAAACACCCATTTTGGGCATAAATCTTTATTTTGGCCTAGTTTTCATCTATACATGTGAGATACACTCTTTACATACTGTGGTACTATTCTGCTATTAATAAAACAACCAATTTGGGCAAAAATCTTTAATTGCGGCCTAGTCTGCATCTGTACGTGTGACTTGAAGTTACTTAAGCAGGGAGAAATCGTGACTTCAGATGGAAATAAAGACAAATATACTAAAAAACGAATATATTCAATATAGTGCTATATATTTGTTTTTCAAATATTCGTAATATTCTAAAACAAGAATATATAACAATAAAGCGAATATTAGGAAAACAAAAAACAAATGTAAAACAATTTAGCTAATATAGTGCTATATTGAACTTCAGATAAGAAAAAAATTCCAACTATTAGACAAGAAGATTATAGCACTATATTAGCTAAATTGCTCTATATAAAAATTTTTCTGAATAGTCACTATATTGCTATATATTCTTGGTTTTGAATATTACGAATATTCTAAAAAACAAATATATTTGTTTTTTAGAATATTCATCTTTTTAAAAAAATCTGTAAAGTCGTTCCACTTTGACATACTCCTCCCCGACAAGAGTCCCTGTCTCTGAGACGCCTGGGGGTTAGAATATACCATCGGATCTGAGTTTTCACGATCTCATTGATTCTCATTACGAAAATTTGCATTACGAAAATTAGCAATCAACACTACTCCTAAAGTCAAAGATATTGCAGCCTTCTCATTGGCCCACAAGCTAGAAGCAGGGAGGGATCATGTGTACTGCTAAAAAAAAATAAAAAATCTTAAATATTCGAAATTACGAAATATATATCACTATTTTCAAAATATTCGCAAATTCTCTAAGTGCCGATATTCGAGATAAAAATTAGCAATTTGAATATTCATGATAAACACTAGTGACATGATGTTAATGATAAAAATGTATTTCTGCATTATACAATGATACACAGGTATTATAAAAAGTATGCACATTTATTGGTTACAAGATTATAAACATAAATAAGTAAATAAACACAATAATACATGCAAACAAATAAATATAGCATTAATATAAAGCATTGCAAGCCTAACAATACATGTGAATGGAAATAACTTGTCACATTATAACTAAGCTATTATTAGGTTAGGATATCAAAATAGAAACAAAAATTATATAAATTACTTCTGTTCAGAGAAAACCTCATGATATTCAGATGGGCATGTCTAATCCTAGACATCAATATAGAATGCTAAGTACATTCTGCCCCCTACTAAACAACTACACATCCCATGACTTTCAAAATGGGCAAATCCATTCAGGGATATAACTTAGAAGAGATAACTGTATCCTTCCGCCCCATCCTGGACTATTTTCACACATATGACCTTGGTAAGACCATTAAGACAAATAACAGGGATCTAGGGATCTTTCATAGACCATATCTTAAATGGGAAGGACTTGGAAGTCTTTCCTGTGGGAATCCATCTCTTAGCTTGGCGAAGAATGTTCTATCAAAAATAATAATAATAATAATTATATATATATATATATATATATATATATATATATATACATACAATCATTTAATGCTTTGCTAGATTATGAGTCTTAAATCTTCTGCAGGTAGAATGAAGTCTCGCAATATCCTAAGACTACATCTCAATATGAAGATGATCAATTAATTAATTTATTTATTTATTCATTCGCAAATCTAGATGATATAATTTCACCCACACTATCCAATTAGTCTTAATAAAATGATTTATCATTCTCTGTGTCTATTACCAAGTCCTAGTAGGAATCTCACTTCTGCTCCATCATAACGCATGGTGGTCCATCATAGCGCATCTCACCATGGCTTTCATCTTGATAGACCCCTCTTTCTTTCTTTCCTTTTTTCCTTCTAATGTGTTTCTCTTTTGTGAGTTTTTCTTCTCCCTCTAATGTGTTTATTCCCCGTTTGTGTGTGGTTTATGATCACAAACTTATCAGTTAGACACACCTTCCTAGTTTGGAACTTTCCGATCATTGTCGGATGGGCGTGACTACTAATAAGAAATGTAACATCATAACATTACCCAGAATGCACTTTTGTTACTGTTGTAGTGTCACCTACTCATACCTAGGTAGCAGTGCTGTATAAGCTGTTTGCATCATAATATAAAGGGTTAACTATGTAAGTCTGAAAAAACATATTCTATACATTTGACCTTATAATTCAAAGCTATAGGGATTAATTCTGACACTTGTAGCAATTAGAGACAGACCTCTAGGCGTCTATCTGAATGTTTCTCACACTGTTGATCTATGGACCATAATGATATGAATGGGCCTTTTTTTCTCACAGAGATATCAGTACCTCCTCTGTCATACCAAAAATGTGAGTAATTGTTACAAAACACACATCTTTACAGACACTCTTTTAGAGACGAATATTCTCTTAGTGAGAAATATATATAATATACTGGATGCATTTTGTCTTCATAACATACAACAATATAATATAAAGTTATATATATATATATTATATATATATATATATATATATATATAGATAGATACTGTATGTCCTACTGATTGTCTTATGCTAAGGACTAACTAAGGCTCATTAAATGAATACATAAATATTATATATTTTGCTTCATTAATAAATACCTAATTGTATAGGTAATTATCACCAGCTGCTTCTATAGCTTATCTTGTCTCCCTTCATAAATATATAAGTAGACAAGGAGGCTTCTTCTCAGACTGGTAGATTCATGAGAAGAATAACACTAAAGAGTAGAAACCTTTATACACAGAAACCTTTGTGCGACCTTACTTTGGCCTACTCAAGACATGCAAAATTGTAAATATAGTTGAGCATGGCTCTTAAAGGCAATGAACATCCATCTTGAATACAATAATTGGATATCAATGCATATACCTATAAAATGGCACAACACTATGGCCAGTGGGTGGGTGGCTTGGTATTTGCGCTTTTGTTCCAAGGCCTGGGATATGGACATCTGTATGCTGCACTGGGACACAGAAGTGGATGTGCTAGCTGATGGTGCTTGTGAAGGTCCATGTGCAGGGTGGGAGGCATCCGGGCCTGGGTCTTAGACAGGGGTTTGGCTAGCATGTAACACAGGGGAAGAGGAGGCAGTGGTGTGACCCGCAGACACTGATTGTGGACCCAGATGTTCGGCCCACCTATTAGGGTGCTCTGATGCCATGTGGCGGATCATGCTGGTGGTGGTGAGGTTGCTAGAGTTCACATGTTGCAAATTGCAATTCTTTTATGGTCCGCACTTTCCTCAAAAAAGCGCCAGGCTGCGAAACACCTACCCCATGGCAAGGGAGATTGCTGCAAGGGGGTGTTCCGGGGAACAGTTGCAGGCCTGTTCGGTGTGGACCGCCTACTCCCTTTTGCCACCCAACTGCCTTTTCCAGCCTGTTGCAGTGCTGCGGATCCCTCCTCCTCTGTACTGCTGTTCTCGCTCGGCTTGCTACCTTTCCAGGTTGGGTCAGTGATTTCATCGTCCATCACCTCCTCTTCCACTTCCTCACTCTGATCATACTCTTGATTTGTTTACCTAACCACAACCTTAGCGATTGACAAGTGTGTCTCATCCTCATCATGAACCTCTTGAGACACTAATTGTGGTTGACTTATTGGCAACTGTGTCTTATCATTATCATCCACCTCATGAAACTCTAATTGCCGTTTCCCACCGTCATCTTTTTCTGACTGTGAATGCTCAAGAGTTTGGGAATCAGGGAACAAGATCTCCTCATGTCCCTCTTCAAGCGGCCTTGGCGAGAGGGCCAAATCAAGGAATGGCGCTGAAAAGAGCTCATTGCAATATCCGAATGTGGGATAACTTGTTTGCCAATACTCTCCATGGTGGGAGGAAGGAGTATCAGGGTGAGGATTCTATTGACCAGACTCTTGGCTACTGAGACTGGACTTTGTGGAAGACAGGGTGGTGCTTAACCGACTGGAAGAATTATCTGCTGCAAACAGACCACCTGGTCGCACTGGTGTGATGTCGAGAGTGGTGTCCTGCACTGCACTGCAAACTGGGACATGAAGCTAGGTATCGTGGATGAGTGTGTTTCTTGTGCTCTGGCAGCAGGCAAATTTTCACCTGCCACAGGGCCACGGCCTCTGAGTGCACCATTAGCAGCACGGCCACTAACCCCTCCCTTACTGCTCCCTTTCTGCATATTATATGGTACATATGCTTGCAAGTATGTCACTGATATTTAGGATGGGCAAACGTTATACAGGAGATGTAGCACAGGTAATCTTGCTGCCACCAGCAGCGAAAAAATTACCCTGAATGTCACTTATATTTCGGATGCGCTAACGTTCTACTGGAGATGAAGAGCAGGTAATTTCACAGTCACCTGCGGCGAAGAAATTTGACTGAATGTCACTGATATTTCAGATGCGCTAACGTTATACTGAGATGTAGTGCAGGTAATGTTGCTGCCACCAGCAGCAAAAAAATTACACTGAATGTCACTGATAATTCGGATGCGCTAAAGTTATACTGGAGATGTAGCATAGGTAATTTCGCTATCACCAGGGGCAAAAAAAGTTACACCGAATGTTACTGATATTTTGGATGTGCTAACGTTATACTGGAGATGTAGCACAGGTAATGCTGCCACCAGCAATGAAAAGAAATACACTGAATGTCACTGATATTTCAGATGCACCAGCGTTATACAGGAGATGTAGTGCAGGTTATGTCGCTGCCACCAGCTGCGAAAAAATGACACTGAATGTCACTGATATTTAGGATGAGCAAACGTTATACAGGAGATGTAGCACAGGTAATGTCACTGCCACCAGCAGCGAAAAAATTGCACTGAATGTCACTGATATTTTGGATGCGCTAAAGTTATACTGGAGATGTGGCGCAGGTAATGTCGCTGTTACCAGGGGCAAAAAATTACACTGAATGTCACTGATATTTCGGATGTGCTAACGTTATACTGGTAATGTAGCGCAGGTAATGTCGCTGTCACCAGCAACGAAAAAATTACACTGAATGTCACTGATATTTTGGATGCACTAAAGTTATACTGGAGATATAGCGCAGGTAATGTTGCAGCGGTAATGCAGGGGCCAAACAATTGCACGCAATTTAGTGCAGGTTGCGCTAAAAATATATATTGCTGCCAGACACAACAATAGTCCTTAAAAGGACTTTTGGGTCTCTCACACCAAACCGGCCAGCCAATCACTGTAATGCCAGTAACCAACATGGCTACAGCATTAAATTGAGTGGCAGAACTTACATGCATGTTTATTAGCTGCATAACACTGCTTTCCTTTCTAAACTACACCCACTGCGGCACAGGTAAGGAAGGTCTCCTGTTCATATGGAAAACTATTGATATCTTAAAATCATGTAATAGAAGGATATGTTGATTTCTGATGACCTGAGATAGAAGGGGTCATTCATGCCAATAATAGTACAGGGAGCTTTAGTATTTAGAACTATTGAATGCAGCACTATTAAACACAGCTTTATTAAATTGATATCTACATTAGACCTATGGTATTGGGATTTTTACTGGATGTCTGATCCTTAACATATGATTTTTAGTTGATCTTATGTCACAGCGAGATATGTAAGAGGCTACGGCGCAGTTTTCATCCTATATGGAAAAGTGGATATTGCTCCAAATAACCTTCAGATCCGGACAAACGAACATCTATACTATCTATATTATCTAAATTTCATGGTGTGGACAATATTATTTTTGTATATTATTTTATTTTATCTTTTTCTTATTCTATAACAATACACTCACCTAAAGAATTATTAGGAACACCATACTAATACGGTGTTGGACCCCCTTTTGCCTTCAGAACTGCCTTAATTCTATGTGGCATTGATTCAACAAGGTGCTGATAGCATTCTTTAGAAATGTTGGCCCATATTGATAGGATAGCATCTTGCAGTTGATGGAGATTTGAGGGATGCACATCCAGGGCACGAAGCTCCCGTTCCACCACATCCCAAAGATGCTCTATTGGGTTGAGATCTGGTGACTGTGGGGGCCATTTTAGTACAGTGAACTCATTGTCATGTTCAAGAAACCAATTTGAAATGATTCAAGCTTTGTGACATGGTGCATTATCCTGCTGGAAGTAGCCATCAGAGGATGGGTACATGGTGGTCATGAAGGGATGGACATGGTCAGAAACAATGCTCAGGTAGCCTGTGGCATTTAAACGATGGCCAATTGGCACTAAGGGGCCTAAAGTGTGCCCAGAAAACATCCCCCACACCATTGCACCACCACCACCAGCCTGCACAGTGGTAACAAGGCATGATGGATACATGTTCTCATTCTGTTTACGCCAAATTCGGACACTACCATTTGAATGTCTCAACAGAAATCGAGACTCATCAGACCAGGCAACATTTTTCCAGTCTTCAACAGTCCAATTTTGGTGAGCTTGTGCAAATTGTAGCCTCTTTTTCCTATTTGTAGTGGAGATGAGTGGTACCCGGTGGGGTCTTCTGCTGTTGTAGCCCACCTTTCTTTCCCATTCTGACATTCAGTTTGGATTTCAGGAGATTGTCTTGACCAGGACCACAACCCTACATGCATTGAAGCAACTGCCATGTGATTGGTTGACTAGATAATCGCATAATGAGAAATAGAACAGGTGTGCCTAATAATTTAGATGAGTGTATGTTGTTATTTGAATATAGTATTTACATATGGCTTTATAATTTTTTTTGTAATCTCTCAGTGTCTGATGAAGGCTTTGCATAGCCGAAAACGTTCACACACGCTGCCATATGTTACTTTGCTTCTGTTGAAAACAAAATAAAACACAGAGAATACCTTTTTATATACATTTTTTTTCTACCATGGAACTGTATGGTGAATGGACGCCACTGTACGGCATCAGTCTGAGGCATCTGTTAACGCATACATTTTTGGTATGCATTAAATGGATGTCAAAAACAGGATTTGAACCCAGCCCTTGTGTCAGAATACTGTAAGCACCAGTACACAGCGGTGCAGCATGGTGAAGAGGGGAGGCCACCATGCAATGACAGAGCGCTGCCTGGTCCTGGTGGTCAGGGATGAGGACTGTGTTTCCCAAGGATCATTTTCTACTGGTAAATATAGGGCACAGTATAATACACTAGAATCTATATAATATAAAGACATTAGCTCTACCCCCGAATAATAATGCAATTAGGTGGTCATTTATTATATAGAAATACATCTATGTTAGGCGTATTTCTGACACAGATTGTGGCGCAAAGGTCCTAAGCACCGTAATCTGCATATTTTTCCCGCTCATGCCAGGTCCAAAAAAAGATGGCGTGGGCAGGGAAAAGGATACAATTATGGTCATCCAGTTATTGGATACCACCACCATACATTGACCAGATAACACCTCTGTACAGTGACCGGATAACACCACCATACCGTGACCGGATAAAAGTGCATAAGAGGGCACAGTACAGGGAATGACTAGGGGCACTGCACAGGGTCTGGTAAGAGGGCACAATGCAGGGTATAAGGGGGCACAGTACAGGGTGAGGGGCACAGTCACATAACCATGTGACATTACAAGGTCCTTATGGGCAATGCGGTCCCCACACCACCATAATGAGAGGCAGAGGAGAGAGATAGGGGTAAGATTATGTGGCTAAAGATAACAAATGTAACTGTCAGACAGTACAGGCCCCAAAAATTAGGCGATAGGCATTCACCGGACAGCAAAGAACATTGGAGTTTGTGGCTGGAGGTACATTAGGCAATCACAGGATAAATATATAACTGTCAGCCAGTATATGCCCCAAATATTAGCCAATAGGCATTCACCTGACAGCAAAGAACTTTGGATTCTGTGGCTGGAGGTACATTAGGTGGTCACAGGATAAAAATTTAACTGTCGGCCAGTGTAGGCCCCAAAAATTAGCCAATAGGCATTCACCTGACAGCATAGAACTTTTGATTCTGTGGCTGGAGGTGCATTAGGTGGTCACAGGAAAAATATGTAACAGTCTTCCAGTACAGACCCCAACTTTTGGCATTCACCTGACATAAAAGGCCTTTTATGCTGCTGTATATACATAAGGCAAGGACCATTCTTTGTTCTGGGTGGTGGCGGATATGTGTGGGCCGGCATGAGGAGATTCAATTACGGTACATATGGTCATCACAGGTGTTGAATTCCTCCGAGATCCATGCCTCATTCATTTTTAAAAATGTGAGGTAGTCCACACTGTCATGAGCTAGGCGAGTGCGCTTATTGGTCACAATCCCCCCTGCTGTGCTGAACGTCCTTTCAGACAGGACACTCGACGAGGGGCAAGCCAAGAGTTCCATGGAAAATTGTGCCAGATATGGTCACAGGTCAAGCCTGCACACCCAGTAGTCAAGGGGTTACCCGCTTCTGTGAGCGACCACATCAGCGGTTAACACGATGTAGTCAGACACCTGTCGGTCTAGGTGTTCCCTGATGCTGGATCCGGAGGGCGGCTGTCGATGGGTTGGCTCAAGAATGATCTCATATCCGAAGTGACCAAAACATCTTCAAACCGCCCTCTTTTTGCAGGTGCGGTAGGATTGGCACCCGCACCTGTTTCGCTGTGGGTGTAAATTCCTCTGAGAGTGCCCGCGACAGCAGAATGCAGCATCTATCGCAGCAAGGCCTGGAAATGGAAAGCGGTGGAGCACCGTTGCTCCTGCTTATCGCCCAGGAGAATGTCATCCTCGGTCTCCTCCCCCATCCACGGACAACACCGGGGATCCCAAAAAAGTTTAAAGCCTGCTAATCTTGCTCCTTCTCCTCCTCCCTCCAGCCACTATCCTCCTCTGACTCCTCTTCAGACTCCTGCTGACTTGTCTCAGATGGAAAAGCCCCCCTGGGAAACCATTCAGCATTGTGACTTCCTCATCTTCCAGCTCCTGCTGGTGAAAGAAAAAAAAAAAGCTTCCCAAAACCTGTTCTGCCACAGAGTTCGTGCAGGTAATTATTAACGCCATGTTTCGGCTGGACCAGCCTATCAAGCATATACAAAATAGAGTTCCAGCGCAATGGGCAGTCACAAATCAGATATCTAATCGGCAAGTGGTCTAGCTGCTGAACGTCAGCAAGGCGAGCCATGGCCTTGTAAGATCTTCTAAAATGGCCAGAGAATTTCCTTGCCTGCCGCAAGACGTCCTGGACCCCGGGATATTTGGCAACAAATCGCTGCATGACTAAGTTCAGGACGTCTGCTATGCATGTCACGTGTGTCATTTTTCCCTGTTTTTCCCCTGTTTCAGCACGCTCAGTAAATTGGCGCCGTTATCGCACACCATTTTACCTACTGTCAAGTTGAGTGGAGTTAGCCACCAATCGGCCTTTGACAGCAGAGCTGAAAGGAGTGCAGGACACACCGGTCTTCCAGGCACAACAGCCGCAGCACAGCGTGGCAACGTCTCACGTGCAACGTCATGGGCAGCACAGTGGCTCAGTGGTTAGCACTGGTGCCTAGCAGCGCTGGGGTCCTAGGTTCAAACCCGACTAAGGGCAACATCTGAATGGAGTTTTATTACTATTATAACATCATTATAATAGTGTATAGTCTTGAAATATTACACATAATACTATTCTAACATCACAATAAAACACAGTTAAAGGGGTTGTCCAGGTTCAGAGCTGAACCTGAACATCCCTCCATTTTCACCCCGGCAGCCCCCCTGACATGAGCATCGGAGCAGTTCATGCTCCGATGCTCTCCTTTGCCCTGCGCTAAATCGCGCAGGGCAAAGGCATTTTTCTGAGTTCCGGTGACATACCGGGCTCTCTATGGGGCTGGCAGGCAGCCCGGTGACGTCACCGGCACTGATGGGCGGGATTTGGCTCTGCCCTAGCCAGTAAAATGGCTAGGGCAGAGCTAAAGCCCGCCCCTCAGAGCCGGTGACGTCACCGAACACACTGCTGGGCGGAAGTTACCGCCCGGCAGTGTGTTATTGAAAACACAAGAGCCTGTGCCCTGCACGATCTAGCGCAGGGCACGGGAGCGCATCGGAGCATGAGATGCTCCGATGCCAGGCTCAGGAGGGCTGCCGGGGTGAAAATAAGGGTATGTCCGGGTTCAGCTCTGAACCCGGACAACCCCTTTAAGGAATGAATACAGTCACCTATCATCACAATTGGACAGGGTTTAAAAGCATCAGACTGGAATTCCTTCCTGTGGGCCATGCCCACCCTATATATACAGAACTTGTACACATCCACTTTTAGCTTGAAAGCATTGACTTTATCATAGATATATACAGGCTCGAACTGGCCCACAGGGGTACAGGTGAATCTCCCAGAAGGCCCCCTGAGCATGGTGGCTCAGTAGTTAGCACTGGTGCCTTGCAGCACTGGGGTCCTAGGTTCAAATCTGACTAAGGGCAATATCTGCATGGAGTTTGTATGTTCTCCCCATGTTTGTGTTTCCTCCGGGTACTCTGGTTTCCTCCCACACTCCAAAGACATACTGATAGGGACCTTAGACAGTTGGTTGCTAATGTCTGTAAAGTGCTGTGGAATATTGTAGCACTATATAAGTGCAGAAATTAATAATAGGTTCTTGGGTGCAGCGGAAGAGGCAGTAGCAGTGGAAAAGGAGGAGTCAGCCAAGGAGGAGACGGAGGATGGAGTAGAAGGAGAAGAAGAGACAGGCCTGCATGCGATCCATGGTGGTAACACCAAATCCACATGGGTGCCATTGGTTACATGCTTGACAGCTGTCAGAGGGTTCAACCAGTAGGCAGTAAAAGTTATGTACCTGCCTGTGTTTGCTATACCACATGCCTGTGGTCAGATGTATCTTGGCACCATCATTGTGTGCCACATAATAATTTGCCACAAATTTTCTAAAGGCTATGTTAGCGGGCTAACATTTCCAACAAGCTGGTGCACCTGCCTCTTCTTCTGCTTGAGATTTTCAAAATAACCTTGTGACAAAGTTCATATAGAAGAGCAATATTTGTGGAAGCAGGTATATCACAGCCCTCAATCTGTATGTGGAAAAAGGTATATAGCAATAGCACCCCTCAATCAGCATTTTGTGGAAGAAGGTATATGGCACACCTCGATTAGTATTTGACGGAAATAGGTATATGGCACCCCTCAATCAGAATTTTGTGGAAGCAGGTGTATTGCAGCCCTCAAACTGTATTTGGTGGAAGAAGGTATATAGCAATAGCACCCCTCAATCAGTACTTAGTGGAAGAAGGTATATGGAACCCCTTAATCAGTATTTGGCAGAAACAGGTATATTGCACCCCTCAATCAGTATTTGGTGGAAGAAGGTATATAGCACCCCTCAATCAGTATTTGGCGGAAACATGTATATGGCACCCCTCAATCAGCATTTTGTGGAAGCAGGTGTATCGCAGCCCTCAAACAGTATTTGGTGGAAGAAGGTATATAGCAATAGCACCCCTCAATCAGTATTTTGTGGAAGAAGTTATATGTAACTAAACTCTAAAAAGCTGAGGGGTTAATTGTGCGGATCACAGCCCCCTGTAAGAGATCTGGTGCTGCCAGGCAGCAGGGGGCCGTTATGTCCACAGTTCTCAGTATATTCTAACTTTAAGCATCCCCATCACTATGGGAACGCTTCTGTTTTAGAATATACTGTCGGATCTGAGTTTTCACAATCTAACTCAAATCCGATGGTATATTCTAACATAGAGGCATTCCCATGGTGATGGGGACGCTTCAAGTTAAAATATACCATCGGATTGGAGAAAACTCCAATCCAATGGTATATTAATATTACCCGAACACCGAACCCGAACTTTTACTGAAATGTTCGGGTTCGGGTGCCGAACACCGTAAAGTTCAGTATGAACTCGAACTTTACAGTTCGAGTTCGCTCAACCTTACTTCAACCAGTGTCAGGCAGCTGCTGCCAAGGCCAATAAGATAACAAATCGCTAGTCAGACCACACATGGAGTACTGTGTACAGTTCTGGGCTCCTGTAAACAAGGCAGGCATAGCAGAGCTGGAGAAGGTCCAGAGGAGGGCAACTAAAGTAATAACTGGAATAGGGCAACTACAGTACCCTGAAAGATTATCAAAATTAGGGTTATTCACTTTGGAAAAAAGACGACTGAGGGGGAGATCTAATTAATATGTATAAATATATCAGAAGTCAGTACAGAGATCTGTCCCATCATCTATTTATCCCCAGGACTGTAACTGTGACAAGGGGACATCCTCTGCGTCTGAAGGAAAGAAGGTTTGTACACAAACATAGAAAAGGATTCTTTACGGTAAGAGCAGTGAGACTATGGAACTCTCTGCCTGAGGAGGTGGTGATGGTGAGTACAATAAAGGAATTCAAGAGGGGCCTGGATGTATTTCTGGGGTGTAATAATATTACAGGCTATAGCTACCAGAGAGGGGTTGTTGATCCAGGGAGTTATTCTGATTGGAGTCAGGAAGGAATTTTCTATTCCCCTAAAGTAGAGAAAATTGGTTTCTACCTCACAGTTTTTTTTTTTTTGCCTTTCTCTGGATCAACTTGCAGGATGACAGGTCGAACTGGATGGACAAATGTCTTTGTTCGGCCTTATGTACTATGTTACTATGTTACTTGGGAATCATTGCGTTGCTCGTTATGGAAGGAGACCGCTGCTATTACATGTAGCAATCTCCTTCATACTATTGGGAGGAGCAAACACTAATGCCATCGCTCCTCCCCATATAGAATAGGTTAGGAAAGGGTTAAATCACTTACAGTCCCAAAGTTGTATTTTACACTTCTGATTGTAAAGTGCATTTTTTTTATACCTTTTGCTTTATTATTTTATTTACTGTCCTTTAGTATTCATTGTGCCTACAGTCATATTTTTACTTTACAATTAAAATATAAAACCCAACAGATAAAAACACCAAAAAATGTAAGGAGGACAAAACCAGTGGAATGTAGTGCTCTGTGGAAATTTTTTCTTTTTTTTCTTTCTAAAAATAAGCACTGCCTCCCCCACCTGTATTTTCTCAGCAGTGGCTGGAGTGTACAGTATGTACACAAAGCAGAGCTCCTTATCTCTGTATCTGTATAACACTCTATACAGATACATACAATAGCTTCATAGACAGTATCACACAAGGTAGGATTAAAAACACAGCTCAGCAGACAGTATCACACTCTATACACATACATATAATAGCTTCATAGACAGTATCACACCTAATAGGATTAGATACACAGCTCAGTAGACAGTATCACACAGAACATAATTAAAAACACAGCTCAGCAGATAGTATTACACATGATAGGATTAGATACTCAGCTCAGTAGGCAGTATCACACATGATAGGATTCGATACGCAGTTCAGCAGACAGTATCACACATGATAGGATCAGATACACAGCTCAGCATAAAGTATCACACATGGTAGGATTAGATACGCAGCTCAGCAGGCAGTATCACACATGATAGGATTAGATATGCAGCTCAGCAGGCAGTATTACACATGATAGGATTAGATACACAGCTCAGCAGACAGTATCAAACACAATAGGCTTAGACACACAACTCTGCAGACAGTATCACACAGGATAGGGTTAGATACACAGCTCAGCAGACAGTATCGCACAGAATAGGATTATATACACAACTCTGCAAACAATATCACACATGATAGGATTAGATACACAACTCAGCAAGCAGTATAACACACAATAGGCTTAGATGCACAACTCTGCAGACAGTATCACACATGATAGGTTTAGATATACAGCTCAGCAGAAAGTATAAAACGTGGTAGTATTAGATACCCAGATCAGCAGACAGTATCACACATGGTAGGATTAAATACCCAAATCAGCAGACAGTATCACACATGGTAGGATTAGATACACAGCTCAGCAGGCAGTATTACACATGATAGGATTAAACACATGACTCTGCAGACAGTATCAGACATGGTAGGATTAGATACACAGCTCAGCAGACAGTATCAAACACAATAGGCTTGGACACACGACTCTGCAGACAGTATCACACAGAATAGAATTAGATACACAGCTCTGCAGACAGAATCACACATGATATGATTAGAAACACAGCTTAGCAGACAGTATCACACATGATAGGATTAGATACACGACTCTATAGACAGTATCACACATGATAGGATTAGATGCGCCAATAGCGTTTGTCCCTCTATCTAGCTACAGTATTGCAGCAGAACCGCACACAACTGTTTTACAATACAAATACACTATAATATAATTTCTGTGTTAGAAAGTATATTATAAGTATATCACACCCCTCTATATAACACCTCCTAGCACTCCTATACCGGTCCTTAATAGGACTATTGTGGCCCTATTGGCTAGCATTTGGTGTCCCTAACTATCCCTGCTCCAAAAGTCAACCTCTCTCTACACTGGCAAAACACATAATGTAAAATGGCTGCAAGATCGGGTTCTGTTATAGGGTTGGGGGTGTGTCTACGTGCTGAAACGTCTCAATTGGCTGTCCTGTCCCATCTGATGGATGGGTCAAAGTTCGGCACTATGCAAAAAAATATGGCGCGTGCAAATATCGCCATGTGTTCGCATGTTCGAGCAAAGTTTGCTGTGAAACGACCGCCGGGTGAACCGCAAGGCCATCTCTACTGAGCCATAAGGTACTCCACTAGTGACAGTGACCCAATCTAAGTGTGTACAATTAATAACCACCCTCTGTTTTCTATTACTGAGCCAGTTACTTACCCAGTTACTTACCCACATACAGATATTTTCTCCCAGTCCAAGCATTTTCATTTTATATACTAACCTTTTATGCGGTACAGTGTCAAATGCTTTGGAGAAGTCCAGATATACATCATCTATTGGTTCCCCGCTGTCAAGTATAGAACTTACCTCCTCATAGAAACTGATTAAATTAGTTTGACATGACCAATTCCTCATGAAGCTGATATGGTGTTATTTGCTCATTTTCATTGAGGTACTCCAAGATAACATCTCTTAGAAAACATTCAAACAGTTTACCCACGATAGATGTTAAACTTAAAGGCCTATAATTTCCGGGCTCTGTTTTTGGACCCTTTTTGAATATTGACACCACATTTGCTATGCGCCAATCCTGTGGGCCACTCCCTGTCAATATAGATTCCTTAAATATCAATAATAAGTGCCTGGCTATGACATTACTTAATGGTGTGTATGCCATCTGGTCCTGGCGATTTGTCTATTTTAATCTTTTTAAAACGCTGTTGTACTTCTTCCTGGTTCAGGAGCTGACATTGAAACCGGTCACTTGCCACTAGGGTCTATTTGCTATGGGATGACTCACAAATAACCCTTTGGATCTTAATGATATATCCTGTATATTAGTGATTAGAGATGGCCCAAACTATTCGCCGGGGAACAGTTCCCGGCGAATATCGCATGTTCGCGTTCGCCGCAGCGGGCAAACATATGTGATGTTCGGTTCACCTCCTATACATCATCATTGAGCAAACTTTGACCCTGTACCTCACAGTAAGCAGACACATTCCAACCTATCAGCATACCCTCCCTCCCAGACCTTCCCACCGCCTATCAAAAAGCAAGGACAGCATCCATCTTAGATTAATTCTGAAGCTGCAGTGTCACAAAGTTGTAATCACAATGCAATTAATACAGGTTATATTAATCACATTGCAATTACAACTTAGAGCTGGGTTCCTAATGGTTATATTGCTAGAATATAACGAAGATTGAGCATATAGTGCTATATTCGTTGTCAATTCTAGCAATACAACCATTAGGAACTCAGATCTAAGTTGTAACCGCAATGTGATTAATGCAGGTTACATTAATCACATTGCGAATTCAACTTAGAGCTAAGTTCCCTATGGTTGTATTGCTAGAATTGACCAATATAATTAATATAGCACTATATTCTCAATCTTCGTTATATTCTAGCAATACAACCATTAGGAACCCAGCAGCTCTAAGTTGAAATCGCAATGCGATTTATAGAACTTGAATTAATTGCATTGCGATTTCAACTTTCTCAAATCCGACAGTACATTCTAGCATGGAGCCGTTCCCATGGTGATGGGGATGCTCCATGAGCACGGAAGTCGGCAGAAGCTCTAAGTTGAAATCGCAATGCAATTTATAGAACTTGAATTAATCGCATTGCAATTTCAACTTTCTTAAATCTGAAAAGTACATTCTAGCATGGAGCCGTTCCCATGGTGATGGGGACGCTCCATGAGCACGGAAGTCAGGCAGAAGCTCTAAGTTGAAATCGCAATGCGATTAATTCAAGTTCTATAAATCGCATTGCGATTTCAACTTAGAGCTTCTGACGACTTCCGTGCTCATGGAGCATCCCCATCACCATGGGAACGGCTATATGCTAGAATGTACTGTCGGATTTGAGAAAGTTGTAATCACAATGCAATTAATGCAGGTTATATTCATCGCATTGCGATTTCAACTTGCCACACTCTGCGTCAACTATGTAATTTTCCATGGGAGTTTTGCCATGGATCCCCCTCTGGCATGCCACAGTCCAGGTGTTAGTCCCCTTGAAACAACTTTTCCATCACTATTGTGGCCAAAATTTGCCTTCCTATTGAAGTCTATTGCGGTTTGCCTGGTTCGCAAGTTCGCTAACATTTGAGGAAATTTGTGTTCGCTGTTCGCAAACGGAAAATGCTATGTTCGCGACATCAATATTAGTGATGAGAGGCAGGGGCTATTATTCGAATTTGTGATATTAAACAAATATTTTGTAGAATATTTGTCATATATTAGTGAATTTCGAGAATTTAAGATTATTTTATTGAATGCAAAAAATCGTCAATGTAAAAATCGCGTAATGCGAATATGTAATGCTAAATACAAGCATGGGTCACTTTGGCTACATTTTTGAAGTTGGTATAAGTATTGTTGTGAACTTGACATTGCTTCCTTCTCCTTGGCCCACAAGCAAGAAGCAGAGAGGAATCATGTGTTCAGATGAAAAAAAAAATTGAATATTCGATATAACAAATACCGTATTTTTCGCCCTATAAGACGCACTGGCCCATAAGACGCACCTAGGTTTTTGGGGAGGAAAATAAGAAAAATTTTTTTTTTTACCAAAAGGTGTGCTTTTGGTGGGTTTGGAACTAATGGTGGTCTGTGGGTGGCACTATTACTGGGGATCTGTGAAGGACACTGTTATGGGGGGATCTGTGGATGACAGACACTGTTATGGGGGGGGATCTGTGGATGACGGACACTGTTATGGGGGGATCTGTGGATGACGGACACTGTTATGGGGGATCTGTGGATGACGGACACTGTTATGGGGGGATCTGTGGATGACGGACACTGTTATGGGGGGGATCTGTGGATGACAGACACTGTTATGGGGGGATCTGTGGATGATGGACACTATTATGGGGGGATCTGTGGATGACGGACACTGTTATGGGGGGATCTGTGGATGATGGACACTGTTATGGGGGGATCTGTGGATGACGGACACTGTTATGGGGGGGATCTGTGGATGACTGACACACTGTTACAGGGGGGATCTGTGGATGGCACTGTTACAGGGGGGGATCTGTGGATGGCACTGTTACAGGGGGGGATCTGTGGATGGCACTGTTATGGGGGGATCTGTGGATGGCACTGTTACAGGGGGGATCTGTGGGTGGCACTGTTATATATGTGCCATCCACAGACCCCCCACCCCATAACAGTGCCATCCACAGCCCCCCAGCCCATAACAGTGGCATCCACAGCCCCCCAGCCCATAACAGTGGCATCCACAGACCCCCCCCTTAACTGTGCCATCCACGGATCAGCTCGCCCACCCACCCGCCGCCGCCCCCGCCTCTGCCGCCCCCAGTATACTAATATTAAATGCCTTATTCAATTAAAATGTATTAGATATGCCCCCTCACTCCTAAATTCCTAATAGTACCTTACATCCTATTCCTAGGTTCTGTAATGCAGGCCGGGCAGCCGGCGCGTCACTCACTGACGTCACTTGCCTGCGCCGCCTGCTTCATTCATAAAGTAGGCAGCGCAGGCACGTGACATCAAGAAGTTACGCTGCCGCCCGCCCGGCCTGCATTACAGAACCTAGGAATAGGATGTAAGGTACGATTAGCAATTTTGGAGTGAGGGGGCATATCTAATACATTTTAATTGAATAAGACATTTAATATTAGTATACCGGAGCGGTGGGGCGGGGCTATAGTACATTGATTGCACCGCCCCGCCGCTATTCCCGGCCCCCAGCTCCTCCTCCCAGTCCCTCCCTCGGCCCCCGCTCACTCTACATCGCATCCAGCGATGTTAAATTGTCAGCATTCGCCCCATAAGACGCAGGGGCATTTCCCCCCGATTTTTTTTTGGGGGGAAAGTGAGTCTTATGGGGCGAAAAATACGGTATATACAGTAGCACTATATTCTAAATATTCGCAAATTCTCAAAGTGGCGATATTCGAGATAAAAATTTGCTATTTGAATATTCATGCTCAACACTACTGTATATATAATGATAAAAAGAACATAGTTGTGTCAAGTCTATTTTGTTGGTGCATCAAAAAGATATCTCAAGGTCTACTTAAGCTGCAATAAACAAATAAATATATGTTTTTATTAATGTTACCTTTTGCAGGAATAGATACAGTACCAGAACATTAAGTGCTATTCTACACTTTATATTGGCATAGAAAATGCATGATATAGTCTGTGCCCTTTCTGGAAGAATTGTTGAATAATACATGAGACAAACTGAGACATATCTATTTCTTCATAGGTATTCTTAATGCATTTTTACACAAAAAAGCGGAAGGTCTGTAGTATTGGAACTTTGTTGTCTTATACAGCTGCTGAAGACATTTTATATTTTATATGGATTATCTTTGACTTCATATTTTAAGACTGAGACTGACCCAGTTTTTTTGAAAGGAATCACTGACTTACTAGCGTAACCAGCTGTCTGCCTGAGGATCTGATTATAGCAGAACTTTTCTGCAAGTTTGTCATTCACATATACCATTGAGTGCTGCATATTCAGTCATTAGTACAGAGCTATTATTGTACCGTGTTAAGTTAATACAGCTAAGAAAATAATCTTATATGATAAAGATATGTTTTATTCTTAAAGAGGTGTCTAGAAAATGTGTAGGAAAGCAGAAAATGACAAAAAATCATAATGTAAAATCAAAGAGATTTATTAAAAATGGTGAAAAGGAAGATTTTGTCCATAGCAACCAATCAGATTGATTCTTTAATTTTCTAAAGGAACTCTGAAATATGAAAGTTGGAATTATTATTATTTTTTTTATATATATAGGCAACTAAGCTAGTTTTCTTTTGCCCTAGTTCCTATATTTTTTTCTTACCAATAACTATGTAAGATACTGACCAAAATGCTATGGAAGTGGTCTGAAAATGAACTTACACGCAACTTATTAAAACAAAAAAATGAATACCCTAGTCAAATTTAAACTCACAACTTTATTATAAATGCCATTAACAGCGTAAGCAACTCCTATATTGTAAAAAATAAAATACAAATTAAATGCAGTACCAGGTCTGAAAAGTATATAAAAGAGAAACCATACATGGGATTTCAAACAGTAATACTAATCATTAAAGATGGCCTTGCAGTTTTCCTGGCGGTCGTTTCGCGGCGAACCTTGCTCGTTTGTGGTTTGCCGGACAGGCGAACATATGGTGATGTCCGCCAGCGCCATATTTTTAGCATTGTGAAGAACTTTGACCCATGACACATCCATCAGGTGGGACAGGACAGCCAATTGAGACGTTTCAGCACATGGACATACCCCCTACCTTATAAATAAACCTGATCTGGCAGCCATTTTACATTCTTTTTTTTTGGCATTGTAGGGAGAGGTTGCTGAGTGGAGCAGGGACAGACTAGCTAATAGGGCCACAAAAGTCCTTTTGAGGACTGGTATAGTTGTTCTATCAATAGGTGTGACATACAGAGGAGTGTGATCTACTTATAATATACTTTCTAACATAGAAAATATATTATAGTGCATTTGCATTGTGCAGCAGTTGTGTGCGGTTCTGCTGAGATACCACAGCTATATAGAGGGACAAACGCTATTCGAATAACTAACTGCAACTGGTGTGATATGCCTGCTGCCCCCAGAAAAAAGATTAAGGGGTGTGATATACCTGCTTCCACAAAATACTGATTGAGGGGTGTGATACACTGGCTTCCACCAAATATAGATTAAGGCCTGTGATACACCAGCTTCCACCAAATATTGATTAAGGGGTTTGATATACCAGCTTCCAGCAAATAGTCATTATTGGAGTATTACACCCATCCTCAAAAAGCCTTCACTTGGTACCTACTTTCACATATGGTGGACGTGTCTGCTGTTATCAGCATGGTGGAAGAAAATTTTTCAGACAAGCAATGAGATTTGTGGTTCTGATATTAAAACATCCCCTGAAGTGGCTCTCCTAAACCTTTTCCCAAGAGACCCTTCCCCTCCTAACTTGATACTTTTTAAGCACCTGCTGAATGCTGCTAAACTACTGATTCCTCTAATGTGGTTATCCACGGATATTCCTCCTATGGAACAATGGTTTCAGAGGATTGATCAGATTTATAGACTAGAGGAAATATCCTCATGGGAACTTAGATCACACCATAAATTTTTAAAGATTTGGGACAGATGGATCTCATTTAGAGGATACCAGAAGACCGGTACCAACTAGCCTTACATGGGTGACTACACGCATAGAAGCCAATCACATATCTTGGGACTTTCAGTCTCTTTCCAGTCCTTTTCATACCCCATTATCTGATACCCATCTGCAGATAAGATCTCGGATGAGGGATGGCGTGATACACTGGGACTTTTGATGGCAATGGAGTTAGGTGACTAATGTCGGTACTATTGGTATTACACTAGCGATTTTGTGCTTGATGATCTGTATCTCGAATATTTATGTCTTAGATGCATCGCACTGTCTGACCTGCAGTTTATACTATGTTATCTTTCTATGTTTTGAGAAATGTAGAAGTGTGGAGGATTGTCTCACCTCCAACACTCGATTATTGTATCTTATTACTAAGCTCAATAAAATTTGCTTTAAAAAATATAAAAAAAGCCTTCACTTGACCCATCTTCTTTGTCCAGTTATCGCCCCATATCACTTCTTCCGTATGCCTCAAAGCTACTTGAACAACATGTCTATTCTGAACTGTCCTCTCACCTCTCCTCCTGCTCCCTTCTTTGACTGCCTACAATCTGGCTTCCGACCCCACCACTTGACTGAGACTGCCCTTACCAAAGTCACCAATGACCTACTGACAGCCAAAACCAAGAAACAATACTCTGTCTTCCTTCTCCTTGACCTGTCCTCTGCCTTCGATACTGTTGACCACTCCCTTCTGTTGCAAACTCTCTCATCTCTTGGCATCACTGACCTGGTTCTCTCCTGGGTCATATCATACCTCACAGATCGGACGTTTAGCGTCTCCCACTCCCGCACCACCTCCTTGTCTCATTCCCTCTCTGTTGGTGTCCCATAAGGCTCTGTCATAGGACCCCTGCTCTTCTCTATCTACACTTTTGGCCTGGGACAGCTCATAGAGTCCTATGGCTTTCAGTATAACTCATACGCTGACGAAACACAAATCTACCTCTCTGGTCCAGACATCACCACCTTACTATAAAGAATCCCACAATGTCTATCTTCTATATCATCCTTCTTCGCCTTTCACTTTCTAAAACTTAACATGGATAAAAGAGAATTCATCATATTTCCCCCATTTTGCTCAACCCCCCCAACAGACCTATCTATCACGATCAATGGCTCTCCCCGGTCAACCAAGTCTGCTGCCTTGGAGTGACCTTGGATTCTGCCCTCTCCTTCAGACCACACATCCAAGCCCTTTCCACCACCTGCCGCCTCCAACTTAAAAACATCTCCTGCATCTGTGCTTTCCTTAACTTTGAATCTGCAAAAATGCTTGTACATGCCCTCATCATCTCCCGCCTAGACTACTGCAACACTCTCCTTTGTGGCCTTCCATCTAGCACTCTCACACCCCTCCAATCTATTCTCTCCAATCTATCCTCAACTCTGCTGCCCGACTAATCCACCTCTCACCCTATTACTCCTCTGCCTCTCCCCTCTGCCAATCCCTTCACTGGCTCCACATTGCCTAGTGAATTCTCTTCAAAGTACTAACAAATACATACAAGGCCATCCATAACCTATCCCCTCCCTACATCTCTGAGCTACTTTCCCAATACATCCCCACACGCACTCTCCGATCCTCACAAGACCTCCTTCTCTCCTGTCCTCTTATCGCCTCTTCCCACAATCGACTCCAAGATTTCTCCTGTGCATCCCCCATACTCTGGAACTCGCTACCCCAGCATATCAGACTCTCACCTACAGTGGAATACTTCAAAAGAAACCCAAAAACCCACCTCTTTAGACAAGCCTACAACCAGTGACCCTGCTGCCTCTATATCGCCATTACCAACTTCACCCCCACCTACTGTGTCCTTCTCCCATACCACGTAGATTGTAAGCACTCACGGGCAGGGCCCTCTCTCCTTCTGTACCAGTTTGTAACTCATCTTGTTTATGATTAGCGCAATTGTCTGTATTATGTATGTATACCTCTTCTCATATGTACAGCGCTATGGAATGAATGGCACTTAAATAATATATATGGCACAATAAATAATAATAATAATAATATTGGGTTCTATATACCTGTTTCCACAAAATACTGATGCAGGGTATTGATACACCGGCTTCCACCAAATATTGATTAAGGCCTGCGATACACCTGCTTCCACCAAATATTGATCAAGGGGTTTGATTTGCCGGCTTCCATCAAATACTCATTATTGGGTTCTATATACCTGTTTCCACAAAATACTTATACAGGGTATTGATATACCGGCTTCCACCAAATATTAATTGAGGCCTGCGATACACCAGCTTCCACAAATATTGATTAAGGGGTTTGATTTGCCAGCTTCCAGCAAATACTCATTATTAGGTTCTATATACCTGTTTCCACAAAATACCGATACAGGGTATTGATATACCGGCTTCCACCAAATATTGATTAAGGCCTGCGATACACCAGCTTCCACCAAATATCGATCAAGGGGTTTGATTTGTCGGCATCCAGCAAATACTCGCTTTCGTGTTCTATATACCTGTTTCCACAAAATACTGATACAGGGTATTGATATAACGGCTTCCACCAAATATTGAATGAGGCCTGCTATACACCAGCTTCCAACAAATATTAATTAAGGGGATTGATTTACCGGCTTCCAGCAAATACTCATTATTGGGTTCTATATATATCTGTTTCCACAAAATACTGATATAGGATATTGATATACCGGATTCCACCAAATATTGATTAAGAGGTTTGATTTGCCGACTTTCAGTAAATACTAATTATTGGGATCTATATACCTGTTTCCACAAAATACTGATATACTGGCTTCCACAAAACATTAATTGAGGCCTGCCATATACCTATTCCACAAATACTGCTCTTTTATAGGGACTTTGTCACAGGGTCAGTTTGAAAATGACAGGCAGAGGAAGAGGCAGGCCATTCCGCATGGGTGGTAGGTGTCGGGCAGGTGCACCAGGCCGGAGCCTAAGTGGAAAGTTGGAGAAGGTGCGTGCGATTACGTCAGCCTTCGGCTTCTGCACCGTCTTCATCCTCTGTATCAGCACCCTCCTCGCTCTCTGCTATGTGCCCCCCAAAGACACCACCACAACCACCACCATTTTCCCTCTACTCGAGTCAGAGGAATTATTTTCCCATCCATTCCAAGACCTTACCGATGCGCAGCCATTCTTGGCTTCGGATCAATAAGAGGAGGTAGCAACGGCCGCCACCCAGTGGTCTGACAACAGTACTCAGATGAGCCCAAGGAGGGTGGTCTCCGCTGCTGCTGCCTACTCCGAGATCTATAATGTCAGTGGTGGTGAAGGTGACGATGATGACGTGTCGATGGACGTAATGTGGGTGTCCACAAGAGAGGAAGAGGAGGGGAGTTCAGAAGGAGAGACGGAGCAGCAGATAGTAGGGAGAAGGAGGAGAAGCAGGCAGAACTTACAGTGCACAGTAGGCAAAAAGCAGACTGCAAATCAATCTGGAATGAGCCATCCACCATGCACTGTCACATCTTGTGCTCTCAGGACGTCGGCACATGGCTCCGCAGTGTGAGCTTTTTTTAACGTGTCCGCTGCTGACAATAGTGTTTCCATCTGCAGCCTGTGCTGTCAACGCATAAGTCGTGGTAAGCCCAACACTCACCTAGAAGCGACCGCCTTAAGAATACACCGGCTTGTCAGAACTGCTAGCCCGCCAACTACTGCCATAAAAACAGGGTGGACTCGGAGGTCTTTAGAAAATTTGTGGCCATTGGCACACCACAATGGAAGGTCGCCGAAGGAAATATTTCTCCTAGAAGGGCATCCTGGAGCTTTATGGCCACGTTCAGTGGCAAGTGAATGTTTCTCTGGCACACAGTGTCGGTGCCAAAATACATCTGACCACAGAAACGTGGTCTAGCAAACATGGGCAGGGAAGGTACATAACTTTTAGTGCCTACTGGGTGAAACTTCTGATGGTTGTTAAGTATGCAACCGGTGGCACCCGTGTGAATTTCGTGTTACCGCACGGATTTCATGCAGGGCTGCCTCTTCTTCTCCTACTTCTACTCCTTCCTCCGTCTCCTCCTTGGCTGACTTCTCCTTTTTTCACTTCAACAGCCTCTTCCGCTGCACCCCCCAGCTGCCCAGAAGCAATTTGACGTGCCATGCTGTGCTGCGGCTGTTGTGCCTGGAAGCCAAGAGCCACACCGGTCCTGCACTCCTTTCAGCTCTGTGGCCGATCAGTGGCTAACCCTGCTCAATTTGACAGTTGGTAAAGTGGTGTGAGACAATGGTGCCAATCTGCTGAGCGTGCCGAAACAGGGCAGAATTACACATGTGCCGTGCATGGCACATGTCCTGAACTTCGTCATGCAGCGATTTGTTGCCAAATACCCCGGGGTCCAGGAAGTCTTGCGGCAGGCCAGGAAAATCTCTGGCCATTTTAGAAGATCTTACACGGCCATGGCTCCCCTTACTGATGTTCAGTGGCAACACCACCTGTCAGACGTCTGATTTGTGACAGCCCAACGCGCTGGAACTCCACCTTGCATAAGCTTGATAGGCTTCTCCAGCAGAAATGTGCCGTTAACGAATACCTGTACGAGCTCTGCAACAGGACAGGTTCTGGTGAGCTTGGCTTTTTTCCACTTTGCTGCCAAGGCGCCATCAGTGACATTGTACCTTACGCCTTCTTTATAGAGCATGCATTGCATTGTGTCATTGATCAAGCCGTCGAGGAGCAGGAACAGGAAGATTAGGAAGACGCAATGCTGAATGAATTCCCATGGAGGCTACTTCATATGAAACAAGTCAGCAGGATTCTGAAGAGGAGTCAGAGGAGGATGGTGCCTGAGGGGAGGAGCAAGAAGAGCAAGCTTTAAACTTTTCTGAGATCCCTGGTGTTGTCCATGGATGGTGGGAGGAGACCGAGGATGACATTCTTCTGGGCGATGAGCAGGGCGCTCCATCGCTTCCAATTTAGTGCAAATAGGGGGCCTTCATGCTCCAGTGATTGAAGAGGGACTGTCGTTTAAAAAGCATAAAGGGCAAGGACTGGGTGGCAATGTACTTACAGTTGATATGAAAAGTCTACACACCCCTGTTAAAATGTCAGGTTTCCGTACTTTAAAAAAAATGAGACAAAGATAAATCATTTCAGAACTATCTCCACTTTTAATGTGACCTATAAACTGTACAACTCAATTGAAAAACAAACTGAAATATTTTAGGTAGAGGAAAGAAAAATATCACTGCCTGAAGAACGCATTATAACAGAAAATAATAAACTGTTTATTAAACTCTGGTTAAAAAACAGGAAAGACTGTATATCACTTTCCGTGACTATCAGGCTTCCAGACTCAAGTGCTGTGGTATAGGCGTTTGATTGGATCCACCACACAACTTAAAATCTGGACAAGAACCCTATCCAGCTAGCACATTGGTGCCAACAAATACTGGGGAGGGAATCAAGACACGGTTCTTATATTTGAACCAGGCGCAGGTGCATCACTTGAGCAGTCCTACCTAGCATGGATTGCAGAGCAGTTACGAGTGAGTACTAGGCAATTTGCCAAAACTGTCCACAAAGTTGCTGTTATATATGTGGATACTCACTCAGCTGTCTACAACAGCCTACCCATACATGCAGCCACAAACTGGGTCTCGGTATCAGACCGCATACACACTAGCAAGTCAGCTGTTGCGCTGCTTGACAGGGCAAGGACTAGTACTGGGTGGCAATGTACTTACAGTGGATATGAAAAGTCTATACACTCCTGTTAAAATGTCAGGTTTCTGTGCTTTTAAAAAAATGAGACAAAGATAAATCATTTCAGAACTATTTCCACTTTTAATGTGACCTATAAACTGTTCAACTCAATTGAAAAACAAACTGAAATCTTTTAGGTAGAGGAAAGAAAAAATATAAAAATAAAATAATATGGTTGCATAAGTGTGCACACCTTTAAACTAATACTTTGTTGAGGCACCTTTTGATTTTATTACAGCACTAAGTCTTTTTGGGTATGAGTCTATCAGCATGGCACATTTTGACTTGGCAAGATTTGGCCACTCTTCTTTACAAAAACACTCCAAATCTGTCAGATTGCGAGGGCATCTCCTGTGCACAGCCCTCTTCAGAGCACCCCTCAGATTTTCAATCGGATTCTGGTCTGGGCTCTGGCTGGGCCATTCCAAAACGATAATCTTATTCTGGTGAAGCCATTCCTTTGTTGCTTTGGATGTATGCATTGGGTCGTTGTCATGCTGAAAGATGAAGGTCCTCTTCATCATCAGCTTTCTAGAAGAAGCCTGAAGGTTTTCTGCCAATATTGACTGGTATTTGGAACTGTTCATAATTCCCTCTAGCTTAACTAAGGCCCCAGTTCCAGCTGAAGAAAAACAGTCCCTAAGCATTGTGATGCACCACCATGCTTCAGTGTGGACTACCTCACCTTTCTAAAAATGAATGAGGCATGGATCTCGGAGGAATTTAACTCCTGTGACGACCACGTTTTATTGAATTTCCTCATGTACAGTGTTCATTTTGGGACATGGTCAGATATCATAGTCAAGTATCAAAATAATGCCAATGTAACTCCTGACCCTGACACTTGACTCTGACACTTGACTCTGACACCTGACTCTGACACCTGACCCTCACACCTGACTCTGACACCTGACTCTGACACCTGACCCTGACACCTGACCCTGACTCTGACACCTGACTCTGACCCTGACACCTGACTCTGACACCTGACCCTGACACCTGACTCTCATATTTGAGTTTGACTTATGCTCTTCATAGGTCAGGGTCAAAGTGAGAAGGAGTTATAGATAAACTATGTATTTGTCTGCTAAATCACACTGTCTATTGCTGAGCTTATAACTCTGTGCCAGGCAAGCTGGTAGCTCAGTGGTAATGCTGCTGCCCCATGTCCAGGTTTTCTGAGTTCAAAGCCCTTTTCAGCCTCCCATAATTGTTTACATTTTATTATGTGCTAGATAAGAGGCAAATTTAAATGATGTGTGACGCTGATGTCTGACGTCCTTCAGTCGTCAGTATCACAAAACATTTTAGCTTTACTGTGGTTTTGTATTCTACATCACATAGATGAACAAAAATCACAAACTCATACAAGGCAAGCTGGTAGCTCAGTGGTAATACTGCTGCCCCATGTCCAGGCTTTCTGAGTTCAAATCCTCTTTCAGCCTTCAAAAAATGTTTACATTTTATTATCCCCTAGATAAGAGGCAAATTTAAATCATGTGTGACGCTGATGTCTCACTTCCTTCAGTCGTCAGTATCACAAAACATTTTAGGTTTACTGTCTTTTGCTATACTACATCTCATAGATCAAAAAAATCCCCACCCTTTCTGTCTAGAGCTATAGCTCAGTGGTAAGACAGTTGCTTTGCATGTAGTGTTCATGGGTTCAAAACCTGTTTCAGGCTTTTAATAAAATTTATATTTTATTGAGCTCTAGATCAGAGACAAATTCCAGTGCTGTGAGATGTAAGTGGTCCTTTTTTATTTTATTAAGAGTACATGGGCAGCACTATAGTAAAGGGTGCCCTGTTTACAGGGCTGTATCCTGGATTTTACATATCTACTGTATATATGTGTATTATACACACAGTGCGCTATAGCTTCACCACACTGAGATCTGCTCAGAAAGCTGATATACATATCACTGCTTTATCCACAGACACAATATATGGTCATACAGATGGCAGTACTATGTGATAGCTTCTTAGTATAGAAAACCATGTGGTAATGTTATAGCTCGGAAGTTACATTAATGGCTTTGCTTGTTGAAGTCTCCAGAAAGACATATGTATTTTTTCTTTAATAGCATATACTAGAATAAATAATATGTCATTAACCCATAGGATACCAGCGCTGCACATGTATGTCGCTGGAAACACGGTCACAAATCCCAGCGCCATACAGGTACAGCGCTCTGATCGGGCGGCACAGGAGCTACTCCCTCCCGATCAGCTGCAGGGGTCCGGCAGGCACTAATAGTTGGACCCCTGCTGTATGCACCGGCAGGCTCATTAACCCTTGCACTGCCGCGGTCAGCGCTGACGGCTGCATGTGCGGTATCCACGTGGTGCTGTGATGTCAGCCTGCTGTCTAGCTCTGTCAGTCAATGGGGGAGGGGTGTGTGTGCAGAGCACAGGGTGTTATAGAACAGTGTTTCCCAACCAGCGTTCCTCCAGCTGTTGCAAAACTACAACTCCCAGCATGCCCGGACAGCCTTTGGCTGTGCAGGCATGCTGGGAGTTGTAGTTTTGCAACACCTGGAGGCACGCTGGTTGGGAAACACTGTGATAGAGCATTGCTCAGAATATTAAGCCCCGCCTCTGAGGGCTCAAATTGTTTATTTGCATATGAATAAAAACACAGATATCTCTGCAGCTATTTATCATACATAATCAGCATAATGAGCCTCTTTAGCCTCTTATGGACACAGGGCGTACCTGTGTATTTCCAATCACCGCTGTGCGGCGGGCAGTGTTACGAACGGTGTGCCTGCTGAAATCATTCAGAAGGCACCCTGTGACAATGCCGAGGGGGGGTCCTGTGACCATCCTCCCCTATATCGGCGATCGCTGCTAACCGCAGGTCAATTCAGACCTGCGGTTTGCAGCATTTCCAGGTTATTCAGGTCTCCGGTGACCCGAAATAGGAGGGTGATCAGTGGTGTAATATACACCACCAATCACCCTCCGTAGATCCTGTGAGGTGGCGGTGACGGAGGATGAGGGTGAGGATCACCTGTGATTGGTTGGAGGGATTGACCTGGAGATAACATCCTGGAGCTACGCTGTCCCCGCCCACAGACTTCTGTGTGAGTAAGGAGAGAGAAGCCCTGTGTCGGTCCATCTGCATCCCACACGATCCTCCGCCATCCGTGGCCCCTGAGACCACATAAAGTGCCATCTGGCATATAAACATTTAGGGAGAGCTTTTGGTTAGGTAGGGGTAGTGGAAAAAAAAAAGTTAATTTTTGTGTGCAGCACCCGAATCTGAGGGTGTCTGGGGTCCACAGCAACTTGTGCGACCCCGTCCCCTCAGGGGTGCTGCAGCTTTCCTCCCACCCACATATTTTGGGGCGCAAGTGCATTTTTTTTCTTTTTGTAGGTGCGCTGTGGCCGGCACTGTCAGCGCATCGCCCACCCCACCGCTGATCAGTGAGTTTTTGGGCTTTTTCGGGGATTCTGTTAGGTTAGGGTGGGTTAGGGTAGGGTATACATAAAAACACACTGCCCCCCCCCCACACACACTAAATAAAGTTTTACACACACACGCACTCCCCTTTAGCGTTCTAAGATGGCCCGCCGGATGTTCTCGGCCGAGGAGGCGTACGCCCAGCTGCTCTCCGACTCCGAGAGCCCCAGTGAGGACGAGGATGACCCCACTTTCCTGTTGTCATCCTCGTTCTCCTCATCATCTAGTGATGATGATGAGCCCCAAGGCGGCGGAGACGCCGCCAGGCGGAGCGAGGAAACCCCGTGCCAGGAACCCTGTGGCCCACACTAGTATGAGCAGCCCTGGGGCTCGTACTAGTTTTCCGGCCCACCAGGAAAGTTCACCTGAGCCCTCTACCGGTGAACTTGGCTGGAGTACCCCAGAGGATTTTGAGCTCTTGATTCCTGACTTTGTTGGCCAACCAGGAATCCAGATTCGCACAGTGGGCTTCACTAAATATGACATTTTTAGTTTGTTTCAGTGAACAATTTGTGAATCTGATGGTGGAGCAAACAAACTTGTTCGCCCAACAGTTTATAGCCCAATTTCTCCCGAGTCAGAAAATACCTCATATGTGGACGTAATATGATCTGCGGGTGACTACACGGCTCAGAAGAGAGAGAGCGATATTGGGATTTTGGACAACCAAAATCCCAATGGCGCTCCTTCTCTTCTGAGCCATGTAGTTTGCCCGCAGAGCACTTTACGTCCACATAGGGGGTATGTCCTTACTCCGGAGAAATTGGGCTACAAATTTTGGGGCGCTTTTTCTCCTATTACCCCTTGTAAAAATGAAATAAAAGGGGCTACATGTTAGTGTAAAAAAAGGAGATTTAGAATTTTCTCCTCCACTTTGCAGCTATTCCTGTGAAGACTGTGGAGAAATAAATTAAAATGGGGGAAGGGGATTATAAATTTAGTACTCCATGTAAGTGTGGTACTCCCTGAAGCAACCGTCAATACAGAGGCCCGGATGATCGGGACATGTTTTACACTGAGTGGTGGTGTCCTTTCGTTACCCCCTCCTGTTACACACGCTGCACTTTTTTTTTTGGGACCAACCCTTCTTTCCAGTATGGGGGAACCACACCTGGAAAGTGTTGGCCGGGAAGATCCGGGCACCTCCAGTTCCTGAGGTACTCCGGCCTGCTCTTTCCCGGTCAGAAAAGATTATGGCCTTGAGGACTGCCCTTATAGAACTGGAGGAATGTCCTGTGCTGCCAGCGCTCCGGGACAGCACAAAAGAGTTGTACATGGCAACCTGCACCAAGTAGACCGCAACTTCTTTGTACCATGCTAGGGGTTTTGCGCATGGCGTTTAGGGTTTCCATCTTTTCTCTAAGCCAAACCCGAACAGAAGGGAGGGAGGGCCCCTTTCAGGCCCCACCCATGTCCCGCCTCCAGCCACGCCCATGTCCCGCCTCCACCCCTGGTTGCTGTCGCACCACGATCATTACGCCCCTGATCCCGTCACTACAGAAATACAGCACCCCATACCTCTTACATCCAGTGACGTCTCCTTTGATGTATATGTTCTTTCCTCATCTTCTCCTTTCAGATCTTCAGACCAGACTACCCTTTTTTCGCCATTTTTCATCTCTGCAGTTTGACAACAACAAAAAAAAGATCTTAGTTTACTATTTTCCATCATCCTCCCATCTTCTGGACAAATCATCCTACTACCCCAATACTGTGCCGCTGTGCTCCCCAATACTATACTGCATAAACAGATTAACCCCCTGATAATACTAGTAACACACATAGCCCCCCATATAAAATACCCCTTCTTTGTGGCCTCAGTAGAAGCCCCCAAATAATGTGCCAGTAAGAAGTGCCCCCCATAGATGCCCCCATGTGTCAGTAAGAAGTGCATCTTTTCTCCCCCAATATGTGCCTCTTCCCCCCCTTCCCTTATATGTGCCAGTATCAAGTGCCTCATTTCTCCCCACCAATATGTGCCAGTATAAGGTGCCTCTTTCCCCCCCTTCCCCCCATATATTGCAGTTTCAAGTGCCTCATTCCCCCCTCAATATGTGCCAGTATAAGGTGCCTCTTTCCACCCCTTCCCCTATATGTGCCAATTTCAAGTGCCTCTTCCCCCCCACCCAAATATGTGGCAGTATAAGGTGTCTCTCCCCCCCTTCCCCCATATGTGCCAGTTTCAAGTGCCTCATTTCTCCTCCTCCCCAATATGTGCCTGTATGGAGTTCATGGTGGAGTTCCTGCATGTGCATGGTGGAGTTCCACCTTGTGGGCACGTCGCATATGAGGCGGTGAGAGGGAAGGTCAAAGTTACGCTTTAGAGCAGACAGCCGAGCGGCGGCAGGATGAGAACACCGGAAGACGGCCCGCACTTTATGCAGCGGCTCTGACATGTCGGGGTAGTTGTGAATTGATTTCTGCACCACCAAATTCAGCACATGCGCCAGGCAAGGGATGTGCGTCAAACCGGATAGTCCCAGATCTGCAACGAGATTTCGCCCATTATTAAACACCACCAGGCCGGGCTTGAGGCTCACTGGCAGCAACCACTCATCGGTCTGTTGTTCTATACTCCGCCACAACTCCTGCGCGGTGTGGGGCCTGTCCCACAAACACATCAGTTTCAGAACGGCCTGCTGACGTTTACCCCTGGCTGTGCTGAAGTTGGTGGTGAAGGTCTGTCGCTGACCGGATGAGGAGGTGGTAGAAGAGGAGGAGGAAGCCGAGTAGGAAGAGGAGGCAACAGGAGGCATAGAATGATGCCCTGCGATCCTTGGTGGCGGAAGGACGTGAGGCCAAACAGCTCTCCGCCTGGGGCCCAGCCACCAGTACATTACCCAGTGTGCAGTTAGGGAGATATAGCGTCCATGGCCGTGCTTACTGGTCCACGTATTTGTGGTTAGGTGGACCTTGCCACAGATGGCGCTGGGCAGTGCACACTTGATTTATCCGATAATTGGTTGTGCAGGGAGGGCACGGCTCTCCTGGAGAAGTAGTGGCGGCTGGGAACAACGTACTGTGGGACAGCAAGCGACATGAGCTGTGTGAATCTGTCTGTCTCCACCAGCCTGAATGACAGCATTTCAAAGGCCAGTAGTTTAGAAATTATGGCATTCAGAGCCAGGGATCGAGGGTGGCTAGGTGGGAATTTACGCTTTCTCTCAAATGTTTGTGAGATGGAGAGCTGAACGCTTCCGTGTGACATGGTGGAGATGCTTGGTGACGGAGGTGATGTTGTTGGTGGCAAATCCTCTGTTTGCTGGGCGGCAGGTGCCAACGTTCCTCGAGAAGCGGAGGAAGAGGCCGAGGCAGCAGCAGAAGAGGGAGCAGGAGGGCCTGGGCCCTTTCTTGGTTTTGAAGGTGCTTACTCCACTGCAGCCCGTGTCTCCCATGTAGATGCCTGGTCATGCAGGTTCAGAACGTTAATCTCGCTTCAGGCTCTGATGGCACAGCGTGCAAACCACTCGGGTCTTGTCGTCAGCACATTGTGTGAAGAAGTGCCATGCCAGGGAACTCCTTGAAGCTGCCTTTGGTGTGCTCGGTCCCTGGTGACGGTGGCCAGTAGCAGGCAAACTATTTTGGCGACGGCTGCTCTGCTTTTGCACCCTGCTCTCTCTTTTGCTACGCTGTTGGCTCGGTCTCACCACTGTCTCTTCCTCCGAACTCTGAAAGTCAGCAGCACGACCTTCATTCCATGTGGGGTCTAGGACCTCATCGTCCCCTGCATCGTCTTCCACCCAGTCTTCCTCCCTGACCTCCTTTTCAGTCTGCACACTGCAGAAAGACACAGCAGTTGGCACCTGTGTTTCGTCATCATCAGAGAAGTGCTGAGGTGGTATTCCCATGTCCTCATCAGGAAACATAAGTGGTTGTGCATCAGTGCATTCTATGTCTTCCACCCCCTGGGGAAGGGCTTGGTGGATGCCCTTGGGAAACCCTGCCAGCAGAGTCTTCAAACAGCATAAGAGACTGCTGCATGACTTGAGGCTCAGACAGGTTCCCGATATGCACAGGGGTGATGTGACAGACTGATGGACATGGGTTTTAGGCGCCACCTGTGCGCTTTCAGCAGAACGACACTAGGCCCGACCAAATATCGCTGTAGATTCTGGCGCCTACTGGGACCTGAAGTAGTAGGTTCAGTAGGACGTGTAGCTGTGGCAGAACGGCTACGTCCTCTTCCTGCACCAGAGGCTCCACCAACACCACCACCACTACCATGACCGCGTCCCTTAGATGTTTGCCTCATAGTTAGCGTTCACCAAGCAAAGTAAAAAGTGGTTAAGTCAATTAAAAACAATTTACCGCCAATAAAAACCCTAATGTAGGGTATTGCACTCAATATTTATTTTTAACCAAAAAGCCGTATTTCTACCCTAAATGTGACACTCACTTATGCATGTCTAATCCCAGATGTGCAGTATATCAGAGGGTTTTTATAACCCCAGTAACCAAAAAGCCATATTTCTGGCCTAAATGTGACACTCACTTATGCATGTCTAATCCCAGATGTGCAGTATATCAGAGGGTTTTTATAACCCCAGTAACCAAAAAGACGTATTTCTGTACTAAATGTGAAACTCACTTATGCATGTCTAATCCCAGATGTGCAGTATATCAGAGGGTTTTTATAACCCCAGTAACCAAAAAGCCGTATTTCTGACCTAAATGTGACACTCACTTATGCATGTCTAATCCCAGATGTGCAGTATATCAGAGGGTTTTTATAACCCCAGTAACCAAAAAGCCGTATTTCTGGCCTAAATGTGACACTCACTTATGCATGTCTAATCCCAGATGTGCAGTATATCAGAGGGTTCTTATTACCCCAGTAACCAAAAAGCCGTATTTCTGGCCTGAATGTGACACTCACTTATGCATGTCTAATCCCAGATGTGCAGTATATCAGAGGGTTTTTATAACCCCAGTAACCAAAAAGCCGTATTTCTGGCCTAAATGTGACACTCACTTATGCACGTCAAATCCTAGATGTGCACTATATGAAACAGATTTTTTTTTTCACCCCAGTAAGCAAAAAAACTGTATTTCTGGCCTAAATGTGACACTAACTTATGCACGTCTAATCCTAGATGTGCACTATATGAAACAGATGTTTTTTTTTTCACCCCAGTATGCCCCAGTATGAGAAAGCCGTATTTGTGGCCTAAATTTCACAGTCACTTATGCATGTTTAATCCCAGATGTGCAGTATATCAGAGGGTTTTTTCACGCCAGTAAACAAAAAGCTGTATTTCTGGCCTAAATGTGACACTCACTTATGTATGTCTATTCCTAGATGTGCACTATATGAAACAGATTTTTTTTTCTTCACCCCAGTAAGCAAAAAGCTGTATTTCTGGCCTAAATGTGACACTCACTTATGCACGTCTAATCCTAGATGTGCACTATATGAAAAAAATATTTTTTTTTTAACCCCAGTGTCTCAAAGCTGTATTTCTGGACATGCAGACATGCAGATATCCTGTGCTGGTGCACTATCGTTGTATAAAATGGCTGCCGATTATGTATTGATATTGACTAACTGAAGGAAAAAAAAGTTTGTTTTCAGTAGTAGTTGGCTCAGGGCAGGCTTAAAACAATTGTGCACGGCACCCACAAAACACATTTGCTGTAGATCGCTGAGTTAAGAAGCAGTTCTTTATAAGATTTCTCCCTGATCTCTCCCTCACAGCAGCTGCAGCCTATTCCTACACTAATCCGAGCAGAGTGACGGGCGGCGCTACGTGACTCCGGCTTAGAGGCTGGGTCACATGCTGCAGTTGGCCAATCACAGCCATGCCAATAGTTGGCATGGCTGTGATGGCCTTTTGGGGCAGGTAGTATGACACTTGTTGATTGGCTGCTGTGCAGCCTTTCAAAAAGCACCAATAAAGTGCCGAACACGGAACCCAAACCGAACTTCACGTAAATGTTCGGGTCCGGGTGAAGAAAAACCTAAAGTTCGTTACGAACCCAAACTTTACAGTTAGGGTTTGCTCAACTCTACCTGTAACCTAACTGGCTAACAGTAAAATTGTTAGACGGTGACCTTCTAATATACCTCCAGCCACATAATCACTTGTATGTTTTATGCACGGTGAATGCATATTTTTTGGGGCCTGTACTCCACTGGCCTGCAGTATTATTGATATCCAATGACTGTCTAATATACCTCCAGCCACATAATTACTTGATGTTTTCTGTCCGGTGAATGAATAATTTTTGGGGCCTGTAGTCCACTGGCCTGCAGTAAAATTGATATCTATTGACCGTCTAATATACCTTCAGCCACATAATTATTTGAGGTTTTCTGTTCGGTGATTGCCTAATGTTTGGGGCCTGTATTCTACTGGCCTGCAGTAAAATTGATATCTAATCACTGTCTAATATACCTCCAGCCACATAATCACTTGATATGTTCTGTCTGGTGAATGCCTAATGCTTGGGGCCTGTACTCCCGTGTTCTAAAATTAAACATTTCTAGGCTCCAGCAGGGCACATTTTTGACAGTTTCCCCTTAAGACGCATAAAAAAGGGCCCCTGATTAAAATACATATTTTTGGTGGGAATTTTTGCCATTGATCCAACCCTGGTATGTCACTGTGCATTGTGTGGGATGATTTGTACACTTCTAGTAAGTATTTGGTGGCTGCAAATATGACCTGAAGGTTTTTCAAATTCGCCTGCGTTCGCGAATCGTCCCGACTGATGTTCGTCTATCACTACTGATCATACTCATAATTAAAGAGGCTCTGTCACCGGAATCAACCCTATTAGGCCAGGCATATAGAATTTGACACTTTTATTTTTATTCAAATTAGCCATTGGAGTACCAAGATGCAGGCTTATGCTGTTTGAGCTGTGCTTAAACCGCATAAACCCACCTCTTGTTGCTCTAATGTCTCATTTGCATACAAAGTATACATTTCTTCATAACACCAGCACCTATTAAAGAAATACAGTTATCATTTTACTCAGCTACATCAATATATGCCTGGTTTAATAGGGTTGATCCTTGTAATGGAGACTCTTTAAAAAAAAAAAAAAAAATGTCCAAGATATAGTATCACGTACATATTCACAGATAGATTCAATGTTAATCTGTTTCATGCACTGTTCTGTTTCCATTTATATTACTGTCATTTGTGCTGATGTCTACAGAATGAGGTTCATCAGAGGCCTAAAATAAGCAGTGGACAAAAAAGCAGAGAGAAATGGGTCACTAACACTTTATATGACACTCTGCAGTTCAATGTTTCCAAATGTAAAATAATGCACTTGGGGCAGCTCTGTGTTAGCAATAACTTCAGAAGAGAAGTATTTAGGTGTTTTGAGATCAGATATCTTCAAAATTAATGCACAGTGTGGATAAGCAGCAGGAAAAGCAAATAGGATGCTTCGCTCTATAGCTAAAGTTATAACATGTAGTAAGAAAGAGATTTTGTGATCCCACTTTATAGACCACTAGTTAGAATACATCTGCAATACTGTGTTCAGTTCTGGAGACCCCATCTCTGTAGTCAAAGACATAGATAAAATGGAACAGGTGCAGAGACTGGCTACAAAAATGGTGAAGGGTCTTAAGAAGAGATAAGCAAAGTTTTCAAAAACAACCCCCAACAAAACAATGTGAACACCCCAAAATCAGTAGTATCAGGCAGCAATTTCACCCCTATTACTGAATCATTGGGTTAATGGAATTACTTATGTGAAAAACAATGTGAACACCCTAAAATCAGTAATATCAGGCTGCAATTTCACTCCAATTACAGAATCAAGGATTAATGGAATTACTTATGTGAAAAACAATGTGAACACCCCAAAATCGGCAGTATCAGACCACAATTTCACCCTAATTACAGAGTCAAGGATTAATGGAATTACTTATTTGAAAAAAACAACGTGAACACCCCAAAATCAGTAGTATCAGACGGCTCTTTCACCCCAATTACAGAATCAGGGATTAATGGAATGACTTATCTGAAAAACAATGTGAACATCCCAAAATCAACAGTATCAGACTGCAATTTACCTCAATTTGTGTAGCAAGGTGTAATAGAATGGCTTTTCTATTAGGGTACTTTCACACTTGCGTTAAACTTTTCCGGTATTGAGTTCCATCCTAGGGCCTCAATACTGAAAAAAAAACATTAGTTTTATCCTAATGCATTCTGAATGGAGAGCAATAAGTTCAGGATGCATCAGGATATCTTCAGTTCAGTCACTGTATGTTTTTTGGATGGAGAAAATACTGCAGCATGCTGTGGTATTTTCTCCGTCTAGAATTCTGGAACACTTGCCAGAATGCAGGATCCGGCATTATTTTCCATCGAAATGCATTAATGCCGGATCTGGCCCCAAGTGTTCCAGAAAAGTGGATCCGGATTTGTGGTCTGTGCATGCGCAGACCTTCAAAAATGTGAAAAAGATAAATACCAGGTCCGTTTTTCCGGTATTGCAATGCAATTGTGAGACAGATCCACATCCAGATCCGTCTCACAAATGGTGTATGTTTGCATACAGATTGCCAGATCAGAACTTTGGAACTGCAACGGAACTGCCTGCAGGAATCCTACATAGCAAGTGTAAAAGTACCCTTAGCTAAGCGTTACACTGTTCAATTGGCCCCTGCAATCTTGCTATTGTGTGGACAAAGTCTCCCTATTGTATCCCTGCATCTCTAAGGCCTCTTTCACACTTGCGTTGTCCGGATCCGGCGTGTACTCCACTTGCCGGAATTACACACCGGATCCGGAAAAACGATCTGTTCCAGCCTACACGCGCAAGTAAAACCCCTTCCGCAGGTGCGAGTAGGCAACAGAACATGCAGCAGTATTTGGTCGGGCCTAATGCGGCTCTATGAATAGTGAGGCCAGAACAAGTACAGGCAATAGTAGATTGCTGACAGTGCCTCCAGTTCCTTCAGATGTCTCCCACCCAGTATCCTGCTAAAAGATCAAAGTTGGCACCCGTAGCCGATGTCCATCATTCTTTTACCTCACCCCCTTGCAAATCAGCCAAGCAGTCTAAGCCCCAAGCCAGGCAGCAGTCTCTTCTGCTTTTTGATGACTCTGTTAGCAGGGTTTCCCAGGGCCATCCACCTAGCCCTGCCCTAGAAGTGGAAGAGATTGAGTGCACCGATGCCCAACCATTTATGTTTCAAGATGAGTACAAAGGAAGCCCATCGCAACACGTCTCGAAGGATGACAAAACACAGGTGCCAACTGCTGGGGCTTTCAAAAGTGTGCAGACTGACAAGGAAGGCAGGGGTGAAGACTGGGTGGAAGATGATGTGGAGGACAATGAGGTCCTCGACCCCACATGGAATCAAGGTCATGCGAGTGACCTGTGTAGTTCAGAGAAAGAGGCAGTGGTTCCACAGAGCCACCAGCACAGCAGAAGAGGGAGGGTGCAAAAGCGGAGCGGCTGTCCCCTAGACAGTACGCCTGCTACTGCCCACCGTAGCAAAGGACCGAGCACACCAAAGCCAGATCCAAGGTGTTTCCTGGCGTGGCAGTTCTTCAGACAATGTGCTGACGACAAGACACAAGTGGTCTGCACGCTGTGCAATCAGAGCCTGAAGCGAGGCATAAACGTTCTCAACCTGAGCACAACCTGCATGACCAGGCATCTAAGTTCAAAGCACGAGCTGCAGTGGAGTAGACACCTCAAAAACCAAGAATGGTCTCTAGCTCCTCCTGCTTGGTCTTCTGCTGCAGTCTCGGTCTCTTCATCTACCTCTGGAGTGACAGTGCCACCTGCCACCCCGCAAACAGAGGATCTGCCAGCAACACCACCAACTGGGTAACCAAGCATCTCCACAATGTCCCACGGAAGCGTTCAGCTTTTCATCTCCCAAACACTGGAGCGGAGGAGGAAGTACCCCCCTACCCACCCGCGATCCTTGGCCCTGAATGCCAGCATGTCAAAATTACTGGCTTTGAATGCTATCATTCAGCTTTAAAAGCTTTATGGCGGTGGCTGTCCCACAGTATGTCTTGCCCAGCTGCCACTACTTTTCCAGGCGTGCCATCTCTTCCCTGCACAACCAAGTGGGGGACAAAATCAGGTGTGCACTGCGCAACACAATCTGTGGCAAGGTGCACCTCCCTACGAATACGTGTACCAGTAAGCACGGTCAGGGATGTTATATCTCCATAACAGCACACTGGGTTAATGCAGTGGCAGTTGGGCCTGAGGCGCATAGCAGTTTGGCGCATGTCCTTTCACCACCGAGGATTGCAGGGCGCTTCAGTTTGCCTCCTGTTGCTTCCTCTTCCTACTTCGCTTCCTCATCCCCTACCGGTACAGCCAGGGGTAAACAACAGCAGGCAGTTTTAGAACTTATCTGTTTGGGGGACAAACCCCACACCATGCAAGAGCTGTGGTCGGGCCTTGAACAAGAGACCGATGAGTGGTTAGTGCCAGTGAGCCTCAAGCCCGGCCTGGTAGTGTGCGATAAGGGTCAAAATCTCGTAGCAGCTCTGCGACTAGCCCGTTTGACGCACATCCCTTGCCTGGTGCAGAGATTCCTTAAAAATGACTCTGATGTGTCAGAGCTGCTGCATAAAGTGTGGGCCGTCTGTGCGCGCTTTCTGCGTTTTCACCCTGCTGCTGCTCGCCTGTCAGCGCTGTAGCGTAACTTCGGCCTTCCCGCTCACCGCCTCATATGCGACATGCCCACAAGGTGGAAATCCACGTTGCACATGCTGGCCAGACTGTGCGAGCAGCAGCAGGCGATAGTGGAGTTTCAGCTGCAGCACGCACGGGTGAGTCGCTCTGTGGAACATCACCACTTCACCACCAATGACTGGGCCTCAATGCGAGACCTGTGTTCCTTGTTGGGCTGTTTCGAGTAATCCACCAACATGACCAGTGCCGATAACACCGTTCTTAGCGTTACTATGCCACTTCTATGCCTCCTTGAAAAAACACTGATGGCGATCATGGAAGAGGATGTGGCACAGGAGGATGATGAGGAAGAGGGATCATTTTATAGGGTTTCCAGTCAGTCATTTACAAGTGGCTCCGAAGGTGGGTTCCTGCATCCACAAATGCCAGGTACAAAATTGTCCAATTGTCCAGCCAGGGCACAGTTCTGGAGGATAATGAGGTGGAGGATGAGGAGGAGGAGATGGAGGAGGAGGAACCATGTTCACAGCAGGGTGACACCCAGACCAGCTCACTGGTGTGTGTCTGGGGAGATACAGAGGACATAGATGATACACCTTCCACAGAGGACAGCTTTTCATTGTCTCTGGGCAGCCTGGCACACATGAGCGATTATATGCTGCAATGGCCGCCGAGTTGCCCACAATACAACTTGTGCTGATTACTGGGTGGCCACGCTGCTGGATCCCCGTTACAAGGACAACGTACCGTCCTTAATTCCCGCACTGGAGCATGATCGTAAGATGTGCGAGTACAAGCGCACGCTGGTAGACTTGCTGCTGGTGGCATTCCCACCTGACAGCGGGGGCATAGTGGAAGCACAAGGCGATGGCAGAGGAGGAGGAAAGGTCACCAATGCAGCTGGGGCACCGCCAGCACCTCAGAAGGCAGGGTTAGCATTGCCAAAATGTCAAAAAGCGTTGTCAGCACGCCACAACAACCAGCACCACCAGCTGATATGGAACGTCTTAGCAGGAGGCAGCATTTCAGCAACATGGTGGAGCAGTATGTGTGCAACACGCCTACACGTACTGAATGATGGGTCTGCCCCTTCAACTTCTGAGTCTCCAAATTGGGCACATGGCCCGAGCTTGCCCTTTACACCTTGGAGGTGCTGGCCTGCCCTGCAGCCAGTGTATTATCTGAATGCGTGTTTAACACGGCAGGGGGCGATATCACAGACAAGCGTAGCCGCCTGTCCACAGCCAATGTGGACAAGCTCACATTCTTTAAAATAAAAAAGGCTTGGATCCCACAGGACTTGTCCGTACCTTGTGCAGAATAGACATGTTTACCGGCCTTAACCAGCCATTGTTATACTACAGCTCAATTGCTCATTCTTGTATTTTGGATATTTCAGACTCTTTTAGAGTATACCCTAATAAAAAAAAAATATAATAATTAAACCAAAAATGAGTGTTGGCTACCTCGTCCTTCTCCACTGCTGCTTCCACCTACACCTCTATGTCCACCACCTCCTCAAACTCCTATGCACCTCCACCTCATAAATCTATTTTTTTTTTATTTGTATGTATTTTATTTTATGTCATTTCACTAATTTGTCTGTTAAATTTTTGGGTGAAATTCACCAATTTTTGGGTGTGATATACCACTGCTATACCTAGTAGACAGGTAAAAAAAAAATCACTAATTTGTCTGTTACATTTTCGGGTGAAATTCAACAATTTTTGGCTGTGATATATCCCTGCTTTACCTAGTTGACAGCTTAATAAATTTCACAATTTTTTCTTTTACATTCTTAGGTGACATTTTACAATTTTTGGCTGTGATAGACCCCTGCTCTGCATAGGTGACAGGGACCAAAATTGAAAAAAAATCTGTTCCATTGTTGGGTGACATTAACCCATTTCTGGCGATGAAAAACCCCTGCCCTGCATAGGTGACAGTGACTTAAATTTCTAAAATTTGTCTTTAATTATCTCTTTCATTCGATCCTTCTTCTTAATAACTTGTCCCACATTTCCACTCCATCCCATTGCAGCCATTGACCTCCCTTGGATGAGGTCTCCCTTTCTCACGCTCCCTCTCTCTATTGTAACCCTAATTCGCCGATAACCGTGATCAACATGGTAGGCTCAGAAAAGAACATTGAAAGTTAATAGAGAAGATATCCAAATGGATTGTGAATATCACAGGGACGTGCGATCAGGCAAAAGTTATCTAGTAGAGTCAACAAAGAGGCAGCAGGGCCTCTCCTGGCTAACGTTTCCAAGTCCAAAATACCCCAGTGACATTCCCTATATTTTTTTTATTAATCATTCCAATAACAGGGCATCTTAAAGGGGTTATCTGAGTTAATTAAAAAAATATAAAACCTCTTAAAATCCATCAGGATATACATATAATTTGGTTAAGCTAGATTTCATCAAGTTAAAACCTATATGTACACCTTTTCATGGTTCTGTCATTGCTTTGTTTACATGCTGAAGTAAATGCTGAGGGGGCGTATAACAACAAAGCCTGAGCTCTGCCTCATGAATATTTCTGAGCGTGAATAACCTGACCTTTCCTTCACCCTGCTGTGTACTTTGCAAAAAAAAAAAAAAACATATAATCATCTCCTAGTAGAGTTGAGCGAACACCTGGATGTTCGGGTTCGAGAAGTTCGGCCGAACATCCCGGAAATGTTCGGGTTCGGGATCCGAACCCGATCCGAACTTCGTCCCGAACCCGAACCCCATTGAAGTCAATGGGGACCCGAACTTTTCGGCACTAAAAAGGCTGTAAAACAGCCCAGGAAAGAGCTAGAGGGCTGCAAAAGGCAGCAACATGTAGGTAAATCCCCTGCAAACAAATGTGGATAGGGAAATGAATTAAATTAAAAATTAAATAAATAAAAATTAACCAAAATCAATTGGAGAGAGGTTCCATAGCAGAGAATCTGGCTTCCCGTCACCCACCACTGGAACAGTCCATTCTCAGATATTTAGGCCCCGGCACCCAGGCAGAGGAGAGAGGTCCCGTAACAGAGAATCTGTCTTCATGTCAGCAGAGAATTAGTCTGCATGTCATAGCAGAGAATGAGGCTTCACGTCAGCCACCACTGCAACAGTCCATTGGCATATATTTAGGCCCAGCACCCAGGCAGAGGAGGGAGGTCCCGTAACAGAGAATCTGTCTTCATGTCAGCAGAGAATTAGTCTGCATGTCATAGCAGAGAATGAGGCTTCACGTCAGCCACCACTGCAACAGTCCATTGGCATATATTTAGGCCCAGCACACACACAGGCAGAGGAGAGAGGTCCCGTAACAGAGAATCTGGCTTCATGTCAGCAGAGAATCAGTCTGCATGTCATAGCAGAGAATGAGGCTTCACGTCAGCCACCACTGCAACAGTCCATTGGCATATATTTAGGCCCAGCACACACACAGGCAGAGGAGAGAGGTCCCGTAACAGAGGATCTGGCTTCATGTCAGCAGAGAATCAGTCTGCATGTCATAGCAGAGAATCAGGCTTCACGTCAGCCACCACTGCAACAGTCCATTGTCATAAATTTAGGCCCAGCACCCAGGCAGAGGAGAGAGGTCCCGTAACAGACAATCTGGCTTCATGTCAGCAGAGAATTAGTCTGCATGTCATAGCAGAGAATGAGGCTTCACGTCAGCCACCACTGCAACAGTCCATTGGCATATATTTAGGCCTAGCACACAGGCAGAGGAGAGAGGTCCCGTAACAGACAATCTGGCTTCATGTCAGCAGAGAATCAGTCTGCATGTCATAGCAGAGAATGAGGCTTCACGTCACCCACCACTGCAACAGTCCATTGGCATATATTTAGGCCTAGCACACAGGCAGAGCAGAGAGGTCCCGTAACAGACAATCTGGCTTCATGACAGCAGAGAATCAGTCTGCATGTCATAGCAGAGAATGAGGCTTCACGTCACCCACCACTGCAACAGTCCATTGGCATATATTTAGGCCTAGCACACAGGCAGAGCAGAGAGGTCCCGTAACAGACAATCTGGCTTCATGACAGCAGAGAATCAGTCTGCATGTCATAGCAGAGAATGAGGCTTCACGTCACCCACCACTGCAACAGTCCATTGGCATATATTTAGGCCTAGCACACAGGCAGAGCAGAGAGGTCCCGTAACAGACGATCTGGCTTCATGTCAGCAGAGAATCAGTCTGCATGTCATAGCAGAGAATGAGGCTTCACGTCAGCCACCACTGCAACAGTCCATTGGCATATATTTAGGCCCAGCACCCAGGCAGAGGAGGGAGGTCCCGTAACAGAGAATCTGTCTTCATGTCAGCAGAGAATTAGTCTGCATGTCATAGCAGAGAATGAGGCTTCACGTCAGCCACCACTGCAACAGTCCATTGGCATATATTTAGGCCCAGCACACACACAGGCAGAGGAGAGAGGTCCCGTAACAGAGGATCTGGCTTCATGTCAGCAGAGAATCAGTCTGCATGTCATAGCAGAGAATCAGGCTTCACGTCAGCCACCACTGCAACAGTCCATTGGCATATATTTAGGCCTAGCACACAGGCAGAGGAGAGAGGTCCCGTAACAGACAATCTGGCTTCATGTCAGCAGAGAATCAGTCTGCATGTCATAGCAGAGAATGAGGCTTCACGTCAGCCACCACTGCAACAGTCCATTGTCATAAATTTAGGCCCAGCACCCAGGCAGAGGAGAGAGGTCCCGTAACAGACAATCTGGCTTCATGTCAGCAGAGAATTAGTCTGCATGTCATAGCAGAGAATCAGGCTTCATGTCAGCCACCACTGCAACAGTCCATTGGCATATATTTAGGCCTAGCACACAGGCAGAGGAGAGGTTCATTCAACTTTGGGTAGCATCGCAATATAATGGTAAAATGAAAATAAAAATAGGATTGAATGAGGAAGTGCCCTGGAGTCCAATAATATATGGTTATGGGGAGGTAGTTAATGTCTAATCTGGACAAGGGACGGACAGGTCCTGTGGGATCCATGCCTGGTTCATTTTTATGAACGTCAGCTTGTCCACATTGGCTGTAGACAGGCGGCTGCGTTTGTCTGTAATGACGCCCCCTGCCGTGCTGAATACACGTTCAGACAAAACGCTGGCTGCCGGGCAGGCCAGCACCTCCAAGGCATAAAAGGCTAGCTCTGGCCACGTGGACAATTTAGAGACCCAGAAGTTGAATGGGGCCGAACCATCAGTCAGTACGTGGAGGGGTGTGCACACGTACTGTTCCACCATGTTAGTGAAATGTTGCCTCCTGCTAACACGTTGCGTATCAGGTGGTGGTGCAGTTAGCTGTGGCGTGTTGACAAAAGTTTTCCACATCTCTGCCATGCTAACCCTGCCCTCAGAGGAGCTGGCCGTGACACAGCTGACTTGGCGACCTCTTGCTCCTCCTCTGCCTTGGCCTTGGGCTTCCACTTGTTCCCCTGTGACATTTGGGAATGCTCTCAGTAGCGCGTCTACCAACGTGCGCTTGTACTCGCGCATCTTCCTATCACGCTCCAGTGCAGGAAGTAAGGTGGGCACATTGTCTTTGTAGCGTGGATCCAGCAGGGTGGCAACCCAGTAGTCCGCACAGGTTAAAATGTGGGCAACTCTGCTGTCGTTGCGCAGGCACTGCAGCATGTAGTCGCTCATGTGTGCCAGGCTGCCCAGGGATAAGGACAAGCTGTCCTCTGTGGGAGGCGTATCGTCATCGTCCTGCCTTTCCCCCCAGCCACGCACCAGTGATGGACCCGAGCTGCGTTGGGTGCCACCCCGCTGTGACCATGCTTCATCCTCATCCTCCTCCACCTCCTCCTCATCCTCGTCCTCCTCGTCCTCCAGTAGTGGGCCCTGGCTGGCCACATTTGTACCTGGCCTCTGCTGTTGCCAAAAACCTCCCTCTGAGTCACTTCGAAGAGACTGGCCTGAAAGTGCTAAAAATGACCCCTCTTCCTCCTCCTCCTCCTCCTCCTCCTGGGCCACCTCCTCTTCCATCATCGCCCTAAGTGTTTTCTCAAGGAGACATAGAAGTGGTATTGTAACGCTGATAACGGTGTCATCGCCACTGGCCATGTTGGTGGAGTACTCGAAACAGCGCAACAGGGCACACAGGTCTCGCATGGAGGCCCAGTCATTGGTGGTGAAGTGGTGCTGTTCTGTAGTGCGACTGACCCGTGCGTGCTGCAGCTGAAACTCCACTATGGCCTGCTGCTGCTCGCACAGTCTGTCCAGCATGTGCAAGGTGGAGTTCCACCTGGTGGGCACGTCGCATATGAGGCGGTGAGCGGGAAGGCCGAAGTTACGCTGTAGCGCAGACAGGCGAGCAGCAGCAGGATGTGAACGCCGGAAGCGCGAACAGACGGCCCGCACTTTATGCAGCAGCTCTGACATGTCGGGGTAGTTGTGAATGAACTTCTGCACCACCAAATTCAGCACATGCGCCAAGCAAGGGATGTGCGTCAAATTGGCTAGTCCCAGAGCTGCAACGAGATTTCGCCCATTATCACACACCACCAGGCCGGGCTTGAGGCTCACCGGCAGCAACCACTCGTCGGTCTGTTGTTCTATACCCCGCCACAACTCCTGTGCGGTGTGGGGCCTGTCCCCCAAACATATGAGTTTCAGAATGGCCTGCTGACGTTTACCCCGGGCTGTGCTGAAGTTGGTGGTGAAGGTGTGTGGCTGACTGGATGAGCAGGTGGAAGAAGAGGAGGAGGAAGCCGAGAAGGAGGAGGTGGCAACAGGAGGCAAAGAATGTTGCCCTGCGATCCTTGGCGGCGGAAGGACGTGCGCCAAACAGCTCTCCGCCTGGGGCCCAGCTGCCACTACATTTACCCAGTGTGCAGTTAGGGAGATATAGCGTCCCTGGCCGTGCTTACTGGTCCACGTATCTGTGGTTAGGTGGACCTTGCCACAGATGGCGTTGCGCAGTGCACACTTGATTTTATCGGATACTTGGTTGTGCAGGGAAGGCACGGCTCTCTTGGAGAAGTAGTGCCGGCTGGGAACAACATACTGTGGGACAGCAAGCGACATGAGCTGTTTGAAGCTGTCTGTGTCCACCAGCCTAAATGACAGCATTTCATAGGCCAGTAGTTTAGAAATGCTGGCATTCAGGGCCAGGGATCGAGGGTGGCTAGGTGGGAATTTACGCTTTCTATCAAATGTTTGTGAGATGGAGAGCTGAACGCTGGCGTGTGACATGGTTGAGACGCTTGGTGACGGAGGTGGTGGTGGTGGTGTTGGTGGTACATCCCCTGTTTGCTGGGCGGCAGGTGCCAACGTTCCTCCAGAGGCGGAGGAAGAGGCCGAGGCGGCAGCAGCAGAATAGGCCGAGGCGGCAGCAGCAGAAGAGGTAGCAGGGGGAGCCTGAGTGACTTCCTTGGTTTTAAGGTGTTTACTCCACTGCAGTTCATGCTTTGCATGCAGGTGCCTGGTCATGCAGGTTGTGCTCAGGTTCAGAACGTTAATGCCTCGCTTCAGGCTCTGATGGCACAGCGTGCAAACCACTCGGGTCTTGTCGTCAGCACATTGTTTGAAGAAGTGCCATGCCAGGGAACTCCTTGAAGCTGCCTTTGGGGTGCTCGGTCCCAGATGGCGGCGGTCAGTAGCAGGCGGAGTCTCTTGGCGGCGGGTGTTCTGCTTTTGCCCACTGCTCCCTCTTTTGCTACGCTGTTGGCTCGGTCTCACCACTGCCTCTTCCTCCGAACTGTGAAAGTCAGTGGCACGACCTTCATTCCATGTGGGGTCTAGGACCTCATCGTCCCCTGCATCGTCTTCCACCCAGTCTTGATCCCTGACCTCCTGTTCAGTCTGCACACTGCAGAAAGACGCAGCAGTTGGCACCTGTGTTTCGTCATCATCAGAGACATGCTGAGGTGGTATTCCCATGTCCTCATCATCAGGAAACATAAGTGGTTGTGCGTCAGTGCATTCTATGTCTTTCACCGCTGGGGAAGGGCTAGGTGGATGCCCTTGGGAAACCCTGCCAGCGGAGTCTTCAAACAGCATAAGAGACTGCTGCATAACTTGAGGCTGAGACAGTTTCCCTGGTATGCATGGGGGTGATGTGACAGACTGATGGGGTTGGTTTTCAGGCGCCATCTGTGCGCTTTCTGCAGAAGACTGGGTGGGAGATAATGTGAACGTGCTGGATCCACTGTCGGCCACCCAATTGACTAATGCCTGTACCTGCTCAGGCCTTACCATCCTTAGAACGGCATTGGGCCCCACCATATATCGCTGTAAATTCTGGCGGCTACTGGGACCTGAGGTAGTTGGTACACTAGGACGTGTGGATGTGGCAGAACGGCCACGTCCTCTCCCAGCACCAGAGGGTCCACTAACACCACCACGACCATGTCCACGTCCGCGTCCCTTACTAGATGTTTTTCTCATTGTTATGGTTCACCACAACAACAAATATATTATTTGGCCCAATGTATTGTATTCAAATTCAGCGGGATATAAATTTGAGGCCTAGTATTTAGGCGCTGGGTGACCGGTATGGATTTAGTGACAGAATTAGACTTGGAAATGCACAGAAGCGTGTGTGTGAAGTTATTCTGAATGACCCTATGTGCACCTTCAATATGATCTACCCTTTTAGGGATAGATTTCAAATAGCTCTGATATAGCAGAAACGACTAAATTATGAAATTGCTAAATTGGGAATTGTATTTCAACCCAGAACAAAAAATGTGCTTTGACGGACACTAAATAACTTTCCCAGCCACAACAGGACAGCGGTAACGAGAGATTTAGCGGGATATAAATTTGAGGCCTAGTATTTAGGCGCTGGGTGACAGGTATGGGTTTAGTGACAGAATTAGATTTGGAAATGCACAGTAGCGGGTGTGTGAAGTTATTCTGAATGACCCTATGTGCACCTTGAATATTATATACCCTTTTAGGGATAGATTTCAAATAGCTCTGATATAGCAGAAACCACTAAATTATGAAATTGCTAAATTGGGAATTGTATTTCAACCCAGAACAAGAAATGTGCTTGAACGGACACTAAATAACTCGCCCAGCTACAGCACTAGGGACAGATTTAGCTGGATATAAATTTGAGGCCTAGTATTTAGGCGCTGGGTGACCGGTATGGATTTAGTGACAGAATTAGACTTGGAAATGCACAGAAGCGTGTGTGTGAAGTTATTCTGAATGACCCTATGTGCACCTTGAATATTATATACCCTTTTAGGGATAGATTTCAAATAGCTCTGATATAGCAGAAACCACTAAATTATGAAATTGCTAAATTGGGAATTGTATTTCAACCCAGAACAAGAAATGTGCTTGAACGGACACTAAATAACTCGCCCAGCTACAGCACTAAGGACAGATTTAGCGGGATATAAATTTGAGGCCTAGTATTTAGGCGCTGGGTGACAGGTATGGGTTTAGTGCCAGAATTAGACTTGGAAATACACAGTAGCGGGTGTGTGTGAAGTTATTCTGAATGACCCAATGTGCACCTTGAATATTATATACCCTTTTAGGGATAGATTTCAAATAGCTCTGATATAGCAGAAACCACTAAATTATGAAATTGCTAAATTGGGAATTGTATTTCAACCCAGAACAAGAAATGTGCTTGAACGGACACTAAATAACTCGCCCAGCTACAGCACTAAGGACAGATTTAGCGGGATATAAATTTGAGGCCTAGTATTTAGGCGCTGGGTGACAGGTATGGGTTTAGTGCCAGAATTAGACTTGGAAATACACAGTAGCGGGTGTGTGTGAAGTTATTCTGAATGACCCAATGTGCACCTTGAATATTATATACCCTTTTAGGGATAGATTTCAAATAGCTCTGATATAGCAGAAACCACTAAATTATGAAATTGCTAAATTGGGAATTGTATTTCAACCCAGAACAAGAAATGTGCTTGAACGGACACTAAATAACTCGCCCAGCTACAGCACTAAGGACAGATTTAGCGGGATATAAATTTGAGGCCTAGTATTTAGGCGCTGGGTGACAGGTATGGGTTTAGTGCCAGAATTAGACTTGGAAATACACAGTAGCGGGTGTGTGTGAAGTTATTCTGAATGACCCAATGTGCACCTTGAATATTATATACCCTTTTAGGGATAGATTTCAAATAGCTCTGATATAGCAGAAACCACTAAATTATGAAATTGCTAAATTGGGAATTGTATTTCAACCCAGAACAAGAAATGTGCTTGAACGGACACTAAATAACTCGCCCAGCTACAGCACTAAGGACAGATTTAGCGGGATATAAATTTGAGGCCTAGTATTTAGGCGCTGGGTGACAGGTATGGGTTTAGTGCCAGAATTAGACTTGGAAATACACAGTAGCGGGTGTGTGTGAAGTTATTCTGAATGACCCAATGTGCACCTTGAATATTATATACCCTTTTAGGGATAGATTTCAAATAGCTCTGATATAGCAGAAACCACTAAATTATGAAATTGCTAAATTGGGAATTGTATTTCAACCCAGAACAAGAAATGTGCTTGAACGGACACTAAATAACTCGCCCAGCTACAGCACTAAGGACAGATTTAGCGGGATATAAATTTGAGGCCTAGTATTTAGGCGCTGGGTGACAGGTATGGGTTTAGTGCCAGAATTAGACTTGGAAATACACAGTAGCGGGTGTGTGTGAAGTTATTCTGAATGACCCAATGTGCACCTTGAATATTATATACCCTTTTAGGGATAGATTTCAAATAGCTCTGATATAGCAGAAACCACTAAATTATGAAATTGCTAAATTGGGAATTGTATTTCAACCCAGAACAAGAAATGTGCTTGAACGGACACTAAATAACTCGCCCAGCTACAGCACTAAGGACAGATTTAGCGGGATATAAATTTGAGGCCTAGTATTTAGGCGCTGGGTGACAGGTATGGGTTTAGTGCCAGAATTAGACTTGGAAATACACAGTAGCGGGTGTGTGTGAAGTTATTCTGAATGACCCAATGTGCACCTTGAATATTATATACCCTTTTAGGGATAGATTTCAAATAGCTCTGATATAGCAGAAACCACTAAATTATGAAATTGCTAAATTGGGAATTGTATTTCAACCCAGAACAAGAAATGTGCTTGAACGGACACTAAATAACTCGCCCAGCTACAGCACTAAGGACAGATTTAGCGGGATATAAATTTGAGGCCTAGTATTTAGGCGCTGGGTGACAGGTATGGGTTTAGTGCCAGAATTAGACTTGGAAATACACAGTAGCGGGTGTGTGTGAAGTTATTCTGAATGACCCAATGTGCACCTTGAATATTATATACCCTTTTAGGGATAGATTTCAAATAGCTCTGATATAGCAGAAACCACTAAATTATGAAATTGCTAAATTGGGAATTGTATTTCAACCCAGAACAAGAAATGTGCTTGAACGGACACTAAATAACTCGCCCAGCTACAGCACTAAGGACAGATTTAGCGGGATATAAATTTGAGGCCTAGTATTTAGGCGCTGGGTGACAGGTATGGGTTTAGTGCCAGAATTAGACTTGGAAATACACAGTAGCGGGTGTGTGTGAAGTTATTCTGAATGACCCAATGTGCACCTTGAATATTATATACCCTTTTAGGGATAGATTTCAAATAGCTCTGATATAGCAGAAACCACTAAATTATGAAATTGCTAAATTGGGAATTGTATTTCAACCCAGAACAAGAAATGTGCTTGAACGGACACTAAATAACTCGCCCAGCTACAGCACTAAGGACAGATTTAGCGGGATATAAATTTGAGGCCTAGTATTTAGGCGCTGGGTGACAGGTATGGGTTTAGTGCCAGAATTAGACTTGGAAATACACAGTAGCGGGTGTGTGTGAAGTTATTCTGAATGACCCAATGTGCACCTTGAATATTATATACCCTTTTAGGGATAGATTTCAAATAGCTCTGATATAGCAGAAACCACTAAATTATGAAATTGCTAAATTGGGAATTGTATTTCAACCCAGAACAAGAAATGTGCTTGAACGGACACTAAATAACTCGCCCAGCTACAGCACTAGGGACAGATTTAGCTGGATATAAATTTGAGGCCTAGTATTTAGGCGCTGGGTGACCGGTATGGATTTAGTGACAGAATTAGACTGGGATATGGCCAAAAAATAAACAGACTATTGCTGGTTAAATGCACTTGGTGTGACAGCTTCACCCTGATGTAGGCTTTAGCCAAAAAACAACCACACCATTGAGGGTTAAATGCACTTGGTGACAGGCGCAGCTTGCCCCTGATTTAGTATATGGCCAAAAAATGAACAGACTATTGCTGGTTAAATGCACTTGGTGTGACAGCTTCACCCTGATGTAGGCTTTAGCCAAAAAACAACCACACCATTGAGGGTTAAATGCACTTGGTGACAGGCGCAGCTTGCCCCTGATTTTGTATATGGCCAAAAAATGAACAGACTATTGCTGGTTAAATGCACTTGGTGTGACAGCTTCACCCTGATGTAGGCTTTAGCCAAAAAACAACCACACCATTGAGGGTTAAATGCACTTGGTCGCAGCTTGTGCTGGCGCACCACAAGACACAAAATGGCCGCCGATCACCCCAGAAAAATGTGACTGACAAACGGTCTGTGCAGCCTAAAAACAGTGAGCAATTGAGGATCAGCAGCTCAATGATCCACAGCTGCAGATCGATCAGTTAATCAAGTCCTTTGGAGGAGTTAATCTGCCTAATCTCGCCCTACTGTCGCAGCCGCAACCTCTCCCTACGCTAATCAGAGCAGAGTGACGGGCGGCGCTATGTGACTCCAGCTTAAATAGAGGCTGGGTCACATGGTGCTCTGGCCAATCACAGCCATGCCAATAGTAGGCATGGCTGTGATGGCCTCTTGGGGCAAGTAGTATGACGCTTGTTGATTGGCTGCTTTGCAGCCTTTCAAAAAGCGCCAAGAAAGCGTCACAAAAGCGCGAAGAAAGCGACGAACACCGAACCCGAACCCGGACTTTTACGAAAATGTCCGGGTTCGGGTCCGTGTCACGGACACCCCAAAATTCGGTACGAACCCGAACTATACAGTTCGAGTTCGCTCATCCCTATCTCCTAGCTCACACTGGCAGAAGATCGGTTGTTTTGCAATGCCGGATCCGCTGATCAGTGTGACAACTGACAGCATTTGTAGACGGATCCAGGTGCGGATCCGTCTAGAAATGCATTGCAAAACAGATCCATCTATCCGCTTGTCATGCGGATGAACGCATCCGTGTGGCAGTCTTTTTCACAGTTTTCATGGTTTCTCATGCGCAGACCGGAAGGACGGATCCATCCTTCAGTTGTTTTGCAATGCAGGATCCGGCAGGCAGTTCCGTTGTCAGAACTGCTCGCCGGATCACTATGCTGCAAGCGTGAAAGTAGACTTAGTCCTGCGACCTCTCTCCGTGCTGCGCCGGAGCTCCGATCCCGACCCCATTGTAGTCAATGGGGACGGAGTGGCAGTCCAGCAGCACGGACAAATAGCGGCAGGGCGGATCCGACAGGGTGAACGCACATACATATTGGTGGTAGATATGGATTATGTATAGCTGAATCAAAAAATATGATGGCCAATTATTTATTTATTTTTCCTAGGGGGTGTTCAATGTGGAATGTGTACTAGTGTGGGGGGGGGGGGGAGACAGGGCTGTAAGAACAATCCCCAGACGCAGAGGGGAAAGGGTACAAACTGGCACCTCTAGCCCATGTGAGTGCAGGAGCGATAAACATACCCAGCTGCCGGAGAAGAGGTTGCCTCAGCTCTGGTATGTACTGCGCATGAGTGATCGCATACCATCGTCGGGGAAGTGTGAGAAGAGCTGGAGAGGGGAGGGCACCAGAGGCTCTGACGTCTCGTTTACAGAACCTGGCCACTCCCTCAAGCAGGGAGAAGCCTGTTAACGAGACGTTATCACCAGAGCCGGCTTGCTGACGTTGGGGCTCACATGACCCATAATTAAACTGGCCAAACAGTGAAAGATAGCTAATGGAAGTGATTTGAAGAAACTTTCAATGGACTATAATAAGAATAATTAGAATGAATTTATTTAAGTCGGATAACCCCTTTAAGAGTCCTGCATTGTTATGTATCGTCACTACCTCCCCGAGTCAGGAGTGGGTAATTGCCGTGTGCCCCCTCCTTTACTTGGAAGCTTATGCTTAAATACTTTGTCCCACATTTCCGCTCGATTACATTTAATTTCATCCATTGACCTTATTTGGATCTGGTATCCCTTTCTCAGGCTCCCTTTCCGGCCTGTAACCCTGATTCCCCGCCACCTGTGATCACCATGGTAGGCACATGAAAGAACATTGAAAGTTGATAGAGAAGATATCCAATTGGATCGTGGACATCACAGAGATGTGCAATATGGTGGAGCAGTATGTGTTCACACGCCTACACGTACTGAATGATGGGTCTGCCTCCTTCAACTTCTTGGTCTCCAAATTGGGCACATGGCCTGAGCTTGCCCTTTACACCTTGGAGGTGCTGGCCTGCCCTGCAGCCAGTATATTGTCTGAAAGTGTGTTTAGCACGACTGGAGGGGGTTATCACAGGTTATATTTACCAATGTTTTGGGGTGTACCCTAATTTAAAAAATATATAAATACATTTTAAACCAAAAAGCAGTGTAGGCTACTTCCTCCTCCTCCACCGCCTCTTCAACCTACACAGCCACATCCACCACCTCCTCAACCTCCTACTCCATATGGACCTCATCCTCCTAGATCAAGATTATTATTTTTTATGTTTGTGTATTTTATGTTATTTTAAGTCATTTCCCTATCCACATTTGTTTGCAGAGCACTTTCCATGCTCTTAACCACATTTTGATGGCATTTGCAGCCCTCTAGCCCTTTCCATGACATTTTTAGAGCCATTTTAGTGCTCAAAAGTTCAGGTCCCCATTGACTTCAATGGGGTTCGGGTTCAGGGTCAAGTTCGGGTCCCAAACTCTAACTTTTTTGTGAAGTTTGACCGAACCCGTTGAACCCGAACATCCAGGTCTCCGCTCATCTCTATTTGCAATCTACACTAAGATGATATTACGAATATTCTAAAAAAAAATGAATATATACTGTGTAGAAAGGTTATTGAATATTATGTTAGGACAATCAGAAAACTTTTTGTCGCCCTAATGATATTGATATACTGTAGGTGTGCAGGTCCACCCAAGCCATCCAACAGATGCCAAATAATTTTGAGTTTACTCGCTCTCAGTCAGATGAGAGCTGGTTTGGAATATCTCATAGTGCACAAGGTTGCCAGTGTAAGATATGCTGGCTGTTATCTGTCTGATGGAGAGATGGATGCTTGTACATACCTGGCTTTTGTCATATAGCCTTTGTGTGGTTGTCTATTGTATGTCGTACATAATAGGAGTAAAAGATGCATCTTAATGCTGTCGCCAAACCATTTTGATGGGGTTTATATCAATTTCAAACCTTTTTTTATAAACCAGACACCCTCTTGTCTTCCAAGCAGGGGGTGCCTGATTGAATTCCATTGTATTAAATTGTATCCGAGCACCCAAAGTATTCGGCCGAGCACTGTGATCTGCTGAGCATAGTGATGCTCGAGCCGAACAGTTATTCGGCCAAGCATACTCGCTCATCACTAATTAATACTAATTCATATAATTTACGTTTTATTAAAATAAAATTGGTATATCATTTTTGTATTTGATGTTAACTATTGATTGTATTACAGATAGAGTTACTGCACATACCTACCATATGCAGGTAAAACCATTACAAGTGTAAATGTACACTGACAAGCAAATGTGTAACAATTAGGGATGAGCGAACTCGAACTGTATAGTTCGGGTTCGTACCGAATTTTGGGGTGTCCGTGACACGGACCCGAACCCGGACATTTTCGTAAAAGTCCGGGTTCGGGTTCGGTGTTCGTCGCTTTCTTGGCGCTTTTGTGACGCTTTCTTGGCGCTTTTTTGAAAGGCTGCAAAGCAGCCAATCAACAAGCGTCATACTACTTGCCCCAAGAGGCCGTCACAGCCATGCCTACTATTGGCATGTCTGTGATTGGCCAGAGCACCATGTGACCCAGCCTCTATTTAAGCTGGAGTCACATAGCGCCGCCCGTCACTCTGCTCTGATTAGCGTAGGGAGAGGTTGCGGCTGCGACAGTAGGGCGAGATTAGGCAGATTAACTCCTCCAAAGGACTTGATTAATCGATCGATCTGCAGCTGTGCATCATTGAGCTGCTGAAATTCAATTGCTCACTGTTTTTAGGCTGCCCAGACCGTTTGTCAGTCACTTTTTTCTGGGGTGATCGGCGGCCATTTTGTGTCTTGTGCGGTGCTGCGACCAAGTGCATCCAAGCTGCGACCAAGTGCATTTAACCCGCAATGGTGTTTAAAATGATCCTCATGCCTCAGCTCCTTTATGTGCTGCACAATGCCCCTATGTGGATTCCACTAAGTGTGTTCTTTACTATAAACTCAATCTTTAGAGACTTAATTTGGAAGAAGGGGGTTCCCCGGATCAAATTGAGTACCCTGTGTAGATCTAAGACTCAGGGAGGACTCAGTGTCCCTGACCCCTTGGTTTATTTCCTGGCGGCCCAAATGCAGCACATGAGGGGATGGGGCGAGGAAGGACAAATTAATAAGATAGGAGCAATAGTGAAACACTTGCTTAATAGAGGGTGCCTCCTATCTGCGCTGGAGGATGGTACTTTTAAGGAGGTGGGGAGCAAATATAGGATATTGGACTTCATGCATAGGGTGTGGTGGAAAACCAGGAAAATGGCAGGTATTGAGGGATATACTAAGTTTACGCCGATTTGGCCAAATATTATGTATATTGAACTTGGTAAGGTTTCCAGTGTCAAGGCATGGGGGAAATTCGGCTTAGACAGGCTGTGTCAGCTATTCAGTGCGACATCCCTTAAAGATTTCTCTACACTACAACAGGAATTCGGTCTGCCCAAGTCCCTCTTCTATGTATATTTGCAAGTAAGACATGCAATACAAGTGCAGGAGCGACGGGAGAAATTGTTGCCTGCTTTAGAAGAATCAGATTCTAGACCTCACTGCTACTGGTGGCGGCTCGGGGGGAGTGATATCGCTGCATTACCTTTGCCTAATGGATGCCTTGCATAAAAGGAACCCGCTACAGCTGTTCGAGAAGTGGGAAACGGATGTACCAGGATTGAAGGAGGACCAATGGGAAAAGGTGCTGGCTGACTTTCCTGATATAGCGGTTAGTGAGGCTCATAGAGTTTCGCAGCTATTACTGCTTCACAGGGTATATAGAACCCCGAAAATGCTATGTAGGATCGGGTTTCGTGCTGACGACACATGCCCAAGGTGTGGTGCTACCTCTGCTGACTTGATACACTTGATGTGGAACTGCCCCCGCCTACGTAGGTATTGGGATGAGGTGGTAGACCTCATCATGAAAGTCTATAAGATTAATATTGAACGTTCTCCTGTGTCGTGTATATTAGGCTATGTTGGGGAAGGGTCAGGATCTAGGGAGGTCAAGCTGGCTGTTCAGCGTATATTATATCAGGCTAGGAAAAGGATAGCGGCTCGCTGGATAGATCCGGATCCGCCGGAGTTAAGCGAATTGATAAAATCGACACATACCTTGGTGCAACTAGAGAGTTATGTTTATCAGAAGAGGGGTAATAACAAGAAGTTTAATAAAATTTGGTATACCTGGATTGACCATTTCCATCTTACTGTTTAGGACAGTGGCATGGGGAAGGCAATGAAAGTGAGAGGTGTAACGTATGTGACATGAACATGGGTATAATGCAAGATACAAAGTAGTAAATGTATGTGATGATCTGCTTGTGGTTTTGAATGTACAATGAATCACACTCTACAATATGCTGTGGACTTTTTTTTTTTTTTTTTTTTTTTTTAGATGCTGGACTGCACCTGGACTTTGGGGTGGGGGAGGGTGGGTGGGGGGCGGGTTTATGTGTGTTGTCACTTTTGTTTACATGCAAAAAATGGAAAATTTGATCTTAACTGATCTTCAATAAAAAGATTTGATCAAAAAAAAAAAAAACCCGCAATGGTGTGGTTGTTTTTTGGCTAAAGCCTACATGAGGGTGAAGCTGTCACACCAAGTGCATTTAACCAGCAATAGTCTGTTTATTTTTTGGCCATATACTACATCAGGGGCAAGCTGCGCCTATCACCAAGTGCATTTAACCCTCAATGGTGTGGTTGTTTTTTGGCTAAAGCCTACATCAGGGTGAAGCTGTCACACCAAGTGCATTTAACCAGCAATAGTCTGTTAATTTTTTGGCCATATACTAAATCAGGGGCAAGCTGCGCCCGTCACCAAGTGCATTTAACCCTCAGTAGTGTGGTTGGTCAAGCTGTCACACCAAGTGCATTTAACCAGCAATAGTCTGTTCATTTTTTGGCCATATACTACATCAGGGGCAAGCTGCGTCCGTCACCAATTGCATTTAACCCTCAGTAGTGTGGTTGGTCAAGCTGTCAACACCAAGTGCATTTAACCAGCAATAGTCTGTTCATTTTTTGGCCATATACTACATCAGGGGCAAGCTGCGCCCATCACCAAGTGCATTTAACCCTCAGTAGTGTGGTTGGTCAAGCTGTCACACCAAGTGCATTTAACCAACAATAGTGTGGTTATTTTTTAGCAATATCCCAGTCTAATTCTGTCACTAAATCCATACCGGTCACCCAGCGCCTAAATACTAGGCCTCAAATTTATATCCCGCTAAATCTGTCGTTACCGCTGTACTGTTGTGGCTGGGCAAGTTATTTAGTGTCCGTTAAAGCACATTTTTTGTTCAGGGTTGAAATACAATTCCCAATTTAGCAATTTCATAATTTAGTGGTTTCTGCTATATCAGAGCTATTTGAAATCTATCCCTAAAAGGGTATATAATATTCAAGATGCACATAGGGTCATTCAGAATAACTTCACACACACGCTACTGTGCATTTCCAAGTCTAATTCTGTCAATAAATCCATACCGGTCACCCAGCGCCTAAATACTAGGCCTCAAATTTATATCCCGCTAAATCTGTCGTTACCGCTGTCCTGTTGTGGATGGGCAAGTTATTTAGTGTCCGTCAAAGCACATTTTTTGTTCTGGGTTGAAATACAATTCCCAATTTAGCAATTTCATAATTTAGTGGTTTCTGCTATATCAGAGCTATTTGAAATCTATCCCTAAAAGGGTATATAATATTCAAGGTGCACATAGGGTCATTCAGATTAACTTCACACACACGCTACTGTGCATTTCCAAGTCTAATTCTGTCACTAAATCCATACCGGTCACCCTGCGCCTAAATACTAGGCCTCAAATTTATATCCCGCTAAATCTGTCGTTACCGCTGTACTGTTGTGGCTGGGCAAGTTATTTAGTGTCCGTTAAAGCACATTTTTTGTTCAGGGTTGAAATACAATTCCCAATTTAGCAATTTCATAATTTAGTGGTTTCTGCTATATCAGAGCTATTTGAAATCTATCCCTAAAAGGGTATATAATATTCAAGATGCACATAGGGTCATTCAGAATAACTTCACACACGCTACTGTGCATTTCCAAGTCTAATTCTGTCACTAAATCCATACCGGTCACCCAGCGCCTAAATACTAGGCCTCAAATTTATATCCCGCTAAATCTGTCGTTACCGCTGTCCTGTTGTGGATGGGCAAGTTATTTAGTGTCCGTCAAAGCACATTTTTTGTTCTGGGTTGAAATACAATTCCCAATTTAGCAATTTCATAATTTAGTGGTTTCTGCTATATCAGAGCTATTTGAAATCTATCCCTAAAAGGGTATATAATATTCAAGGTGCACATAGGGTCATTCAGAATAACTTCACACACACGCTACTGTGCATTTCCAAGTCTAATTCTGTCACTAAATCCATACCGGTCACCCAGCGCCTAAATACTAGGCCTCAAATTTATATCCCGCTAAATCTGTCGTTACCGCTGTACTGTTGTGGCTGGGCAAGTTATTTAGTGTCCGTTAAAGCACATTTTTTGTTCAGGGTTGAAATACAATTCCCAATTTACCAATTTCATAATTTAGTGGTTTCTGCTATATCAGAGCTATTTGAAATCTATCCCTAAAAGGGTATATAATATTCAAGATGCACATAGGGTCATTCAGAATAACTTCACACACACGCTACTGTGCATTTCCAAGTCCAATTCTGTTAGTAAATCCATACCGGTCACCCAGCGCCTAAATACTAGGCCTCAAATTTATATCCCGCTGAATTTGAATACAATACATTGGGCCAAATAATATTTTTGTTGTTGTGGTGAACCATAACAATGAGGAAAACATCTAGTAAGGGACGCGGACGTGGACATGGTCGTGGTGGTGTTAGTGGACCCTCTGGTGCTGGGAGAGGACGTGGCCGTTCTGCCACATCCACACGCCCTAGTGTACCAACTACCTCAGGTCCCAGTAGCCGCCAGAATTTACAGCGATATATGGTGGGGCCCAATGCCGTTCTAAGGATGGTAAGGCCTGAGCAGGTACAGGCATTAGTCAATTGGGTGGCCGACAGTGGATCCAGCACGTTCACATTATCTCCCACCCAGTCTTCTGCAGAAAGCGCACAGATGGCGCCTGAAAACCAACCCTATCAGTCTGTCACATCACCGCCATGCATACCAGGGAAACTGTCTCAGCCTCAAGTTATGCAGCAGTCTCTTATGCTGTTTGAAGACTCCGCTGGCAGGGTTTCCCAAGGGCATCCACCTAGCCCTTCCCCAGCGGTGAAAGACATAGAATGCACTGACGCACAACCACTTATGTTTCCTGATGATGAGGACATGGGAATACCACCTCAGCATGTCTCTGATGATGACGAAACACAGGTGCCAACTGCTGCGTCTTTCTGCAGTGTGCAGACTGAACAGGAGGTCAGGGATCAAGACTGGGTGGAAGACGATGCAGGGGACGATGAGGTCCTAGACCCCACATGGAATGAAGGTCGTGCCACTGTCTTTCACAGTTCGGAGGAAGAGGCAGTGGTGAGACCGAGCCAACAGCGTAGCAAAAGAGGGAGCAGTGGGCAAAAGCAGAACACCCGCCGCCAAGAGACTCCGCCTGCTACTGACCGCCGCCATCTGGGACCGAGCACCCCAAAGGCAGCTTCAAGGAGTTCCCTGGCATGGCACTTCTTCAAACAATGTGCTGACGACAAGACCCGAGTGGTTTGCACGCTGTGCCATCAGAGCCTGAAGCGAGGCATTAACGTTCTGAACCTGAGCACAACCTGCATGACCAGGCACCTGCATGCAAAGCATGAACTGCAGTGGAGTAAACACCTTAAAACCAAGGAAGTCACTCAGGCTCCCCCTGCTACCTCTTCTGCTGCTGCCGCCTCGGCCTCTTCTGCTGCTGCCACCTCGGCCTCTTCCTCCGCCTTTGGAGGAACGTTGGCACCTGCAGCCCAGCAAACAGGGGATGTACCACCAACACCACCACCACCACCTCCGTCACCAAGCGTCTCAACCATGTCACACGCCAGCATTCAGCTCTCCATCTCACAAACATTTGAGAGAAAGCGTAAAATCCCACCTAGCCACCCTCGATCCCTGGCCCTGAATGCCAGCATTTCTAAACTACTGGCCTATGAAATGCTGTCATTTAGGCTGGTGGACACAGACAGCTTCAAACAGCTCATGTCGCTTGCTGTCCCACAGTATGTTGTTCCCAGCCGCCACTACTTCTCCAAGAGAGCCGTGCCTTCCCTGCACAACCAAGTATCCGATAAAATCAAGTGTGCACTGCGCAACGCCATCTGTAGCAAGGTCCACCTAACCACAGATACGTGGACCAGTAAGCACGGCCAGGGACGCTATATCTCCCTAACTGCACACTGGGTAAATGTAGTGGCAGCTGGGCCCCAGGCGGAGAGCTGTTTGGCGCACGTCCTTCCGCCGCCAAGGATCGCAGGGCAACATTCTTTGCCTCCTGTTGCCACCTCCTCCTTCTCGGCTTCCTCCTCCTCTTCTTCCACCTGCTCATCCAGTCAGCCACACACCTTCACCACCAACTTCAGCACAGCCCGGGGTAAACGTCAGCAGGCCATTCTGAAACTCATATGTTTGGGGGACAGGCCCCACACCGCACAGGAGTTGTGGCGGGGTATAGAACAACAGACCGACGAGTGGTTGCTGCCGGTGAGCCTCAAGCCCGACCTGGTGGTGTGTGATAATGGGCGAAATCTCGTTGCAGCTCTGGGACTAGCCAATTTGACACACATCCCTTGTTTGGCGCATGTGCTGAATTTGGTGGTGCAGAAGTTCATACACAACTACCCCGACATGTCAGAGCTGCTGCATAAAGTGCGGGCCGTCTGTTCGTGCTTCCGGGGTTCACATCCTGCTGCTGCTCGCCTGTCTGCGCTACAGCGTAACTTCGGCCTTCCCGCTCACCGCCTCATATGCGACGTGCCCACCAGGTGGAACTCCAGCTTGCACATGCTGGACAGACTGTGCGAGCAGCAGCAGGCCATAGTGGAGTTTCAGCTGCAGCACGCACGGGTCAGTCGCACTACAGAACAGCACCACTTCACCACCAATGACTGGGCCTCCATGCGAGACCTGTGTGCCCTGTTGCGCTGTTTCGAGTACTCCACCAACATGGCCAGTGGCGATGACGCCGTTATCAGCGTTACAATACCACTTCTATGTCTCCTTGAGAAAACACTTACGGCGATGATGGAAGAGGAGGTGGCCAAGGAGGAGTAGGAGGAGGAGGAGGAGGAGGAAGAGGGGTCATTTTTAGCACTTTCAGGCCAGTCTCTTCGAAGTGACTCAGAGGGAGGTTTTTGGCAACAGCAGAGGCCAGGTACAAATATGGCCAGCCAGGGCCCACTACTGGAGGACGAGGAGGACGAGGATGGGGAGGAGGTGGAGGAGGATGAGGATGAAGCATGGTCACAGCGGGGTGGCACCCAACGCAGCTCGGGTCCATCACTGGTGCGTGGCTGGGGGGAAAGGCAGGACGATGACGATACGCCTCCCACAGAGGACAGCTTGTCCTTACCCCTGGGCAGCCTGGCACACATGAGCGACTACATGCTGCAGTGCCTGCGCAACGACAGCAGAGTTGCCCACATTTTAACCTGTGCGGACTACTGGGTTGCCACCCTGCTGGATCCACGCTACAAAGACAATGTGCCCACCTTACTTTCTGCACTGGAGCGTGATAGGAAGATGCGCGAGTACAAGCGCACGTTGGTAGACGCGCTACTGAGAGCATTCCCAAATGTCACAGGGGAACAAGTGGAAGCCCAAGGCCAAGGCAGAGGAGGAGCAAGAGGTCGCCAAGGCAGCTGTGTCAATGCCAGCTCCTCTGAGGGCAGGGTTAGCATGGCAGAGATGTGAAAAAGTTTTGTCAACACGCCACAGCTAACTGCACCACCACCTGATACGCAACGTGTTAGCAGGAGGCAACATTTCACTAACATGGTGGAACAGTACATGTGCACACCCCTCCACGTACTGACTGATGGTTCGGTCCCATTCAACTTCTGGGTCTCTAAATTGTCCACGTGGCCAGAGCTAGCCTTATATGCCTTGGAGGTGCTGGCCTGCCCGGCGGCCAGCGTTTTGTCTGAACGTGTATTCAGCACGGCAGGGGGCGTCATTACAGACAAACGCAGCCGCCTGTCTACAGCCAATGTGGACAAGCTGACGTTCATAAAAATGAACCAGGCATGGATCCCACAGGATCTGTACGTCCCTTGTCCAGATTAGACATTAACTACCTCCCCTTAACCATATATTATTGGACTCCAGGGCACTTTCTCATTCAATCCTATTTTTATTTTCATTTTACCATTATATTGCGAGGCTACCCAAAGTTGAATGAACCTCTCCTCTGTCTGGGTGCCGGGGCCTAAATATATGCCAATGGACTGTTCCAATGTTGGGTGACATGAAGCCTGATTCTCTGCTATGACATGCAGACTGATTCTCTGCTGACATGAAGCCAGATCCTCTGTTACGGGACCTCTCTCCTCTGCCTGGGTGCTGGGCCTAAATTTATGAAAATGGACTCTTACAGTGGTGGGTGACGTGAAGCCTGATTCTCTGTTATGATATGAAGACTGATTCTCTGCTGACATGTAGCCAGATTGTCTGTTACCGGACCTCTCTCCTCTGCCTGGGTGCTGGGCCTAAATACATGCCAATGGACTGTTGCAGTGGTGGCTGACGTGAAGCCTCATTCTCTGCTATGACATGCAGACTAATTCTCTGCTGATATGAAGCCAGATTGTCTGTTACGGGACCTCTCTCCTCTGCCTGGGTGCTGGGCCTAAATATATGCCAATGGACTGTTGCAGTGGTGGCTGACGTGAAGCCTCATTCTCTGCTATGACATGCAGACTAATTCTCTGCTGACATGAAGCCAGATTGTATGTTACGGGACCTCTCTCCTCTGCCTGGGTGCTGGGCCTAAATATATGCCAATGGACTGTTGCAGTGGTGGCTGACGTGAAGCCTCATTCTCTGCTATGACATGCAGACTAATTCTCTGCTGACATGAAGCCAGATTGTCTGTTACGGGACCTCTCTCCTCTGCCTGTGTGCTGGGCCTAAATATATGCCAATGGACTGTTGCAGTGGTGGCTGACGTGAAGCCTCATTCTCTGCTATGACATGCAGACTGATTCTCTGCTGACATGAAGCCAGATTGTCTGTTATGGGACCTCTCTCCTCTGCCTGGGTGCTGGGCCTAAATATATGCCAATGGACTGTTGCAGTGGTGGCTGACGTGAAGCCTCATTCTCTGCTATGACATGCAGACTAATTCTCTGCTGACATGAAGCCAGATTGTCTGTTACGGGACCTCTCTCCTCTGCCTGGGTGCTGGGCCTAAACTTATGAAAATGGACTCTTACAGTGGTGGCTGACGTGAAGCCTGATTCTCTGCTATGACATGAAGACTGATTCTCTGCTGACATGAAGCCAGATCCTCTGTTACGGGACCTCTCTCCTCTGCCTGGGTGCTGGGCCTAAATATATGCCAATGGACTGTTGCAGTGGTGGCTGACGTGAAGCCTCATTCTCTGCTATGACATGCAGACTAATTCTCTGCTGGCATGAAGCCAGATTGTCTGTTACGGGACCTCTCTCCTCTGCCTGGGTGCTGGGCCTAAATATATGCCAATGGACTGTTGCAGTGGTGGCTGACTTGAAGCCTCATTCTCTGCTATGACATGCAGACTGATTCTCTGCTGACATGAAGCCAGATTGTCTGTTACGGGACCTCTCTCCTCTGCCTGGGTGCTGGGCCTAAATATATGCCAATGGACTGTTGCAGTGGTGGCTGACGTGAAGCCTCATTCTCTGCTATGACATGCAGACTAATTCTCTGCTGACATGAAGCCAGATTCTCTGTTACGGGACCTCTCTCCTCTGCCTGGGTTCCGGGGCCTAAATATCTGAGAATGGACTGTTCCAGTGGTGGGTGACGGGAAGCCAGATTCTCTGCTATGGGACCTCTCTCCAATTGATTTTGGTTAATTTTTATTTATTTAATTGTTATTTTAATTCATTTCCCTATCCACATTTGTTTGCAGGGGATTTACCTACATGTTGCTGCCTTTTGCAGCCCTCTAGCCCTTTCCTGGGCTGTTTTACAGCCTTTTTAGTGCTGAAAAGTTCGGGTCCCCATTGACTTCAATGGGGTTCGGGTTCGGGACGAAGTTCGGATCGGGTTCGGATCCCGAACCCGAACATTTTCGGGAAGTTCGGCCGAACTTCTCGAACCCGAACATCCAGGTGTTCGCTCAACTCTACTTGCAACTATTTAGCATATGCTTAGTTATGCAGATTCTTGTCATGTAACTGCATTGTTACTGTTTTGATCCTAAAAGTCTAAATTTTATTTTTTATTATTTTATTAGTATTTTGTAAATCCATCTTTGGCCTGGAACACTGCCTAAATCCTTTAGGACTTGCTCTCGATCAGATTCAAGCATGTCTCAACCAAAATCTGCTTTCAGGTCTCTTCTACACATTCCCAATGTTGGTGCATACTGATTGACTTATTTGGGTACAAAAACTGTTTTTTCTTCAACTGTACCGGCCACAAGTGTTTGACAACTATGATTTCGTAGTAAAGAGATCACAGAGAGGCACGGAGCATTAACAGTCATGTTACTGCTCTGTGCCTCTGCAGTCTGCAGCGGGTCTTGGCACTCTTTCACGGAGCGGATGCCACGCACGGCATCCGCTCGTGTGAAACGGCCCTTACAGTGGTGGCTGACGTGAAGCCTGATTCTCTGCTATGACATGAAGACTGATTCTCTGCTGACATGAAGCCAGATCCTCTGTTACGGGACCTCTCTCCTCTGCCTGGGTGCTGGGCCTAAACTTATGAAAATGGACTCTTACAGTGGTGGGTGACGTGAAGCCTCATTCTCTGCTATGACATGCAGACTAATTCTCTGCTGACATGAAGCCAGATTGTCTGTTACGGGACCTCTCTCCTCTGCCTGGGTGCTGGGCCTAAATTTATGACAATGGACTGTTGCAGTGGTGGGTGACGTGAAGCCTGATTCTCTGCTATGACATGCAGACTGATTCTCTGCTGACATGAAGCCAGATTGTCTGTTACGGGACCTCTCTCCTCTGCCTGGGTGCTGGGCCTAAATATATGCCAATGGACTGTTGCAGTGGTGGCTGACGTGAAGCCTCATTCTCTGCTATGACATGCAGACTAATTCTCTGCTGACATGAAGCCAGATCCTCTGTTACGGGACCTCTCTCCTCTGCCTGGGTGCTGGGCCTAAATTTATGAAAATGGACTCTTACAGTGGTGGGTGACGTGAAGCCTGATTCTCTGCTATGACATGAAGACTGATTCTCTGCTGACATGAAGCCAGATTGTCTGTTACGGGACCTCTCTCCTCTGCCTGGGTGCTGGGCCTAAATATATGCCAATGGACTGTTGCAGTGGTGGCTGACGTGAAGCCTCATTCTCTGCTATGACATGCAGACTAATTCTCTGCTGACATGAAGCCAGATTCTCTGTTACGGGACCTCTCTCCTCTGCCTGGGTTCCGGGGCCTAAATATCTGAGAATGGACTGTTCCAGTGGTGGGTGACGGGAAGCCAGATTCTCTGCTATGGGACCTCTCTCCAATTGATTTTGGTTAATTTTTATTTATTTAATTGTTATTTTAATTCATTTCCCTATCCACATTTGTTTGCAGGGGATTTACCTACATGTTGCTGCCTTTTGCAGCCCTCTAGCCCTTTCCTGGGCTGTTTTACAGCCTTTTTAGTGCTGAAAAGTTCGGGTCCCCATTGACTTCAATGGGGTTCGGGTTCGGGACGAAGTTCGGATCGGGTTCGGATCCCGAACCCGAACATTTTCGGGAAGTTCGGCCGAACTTCTCGAACCCGAACATCCAGGTGTTCGCTCAACTCTACTTGCAACTATTTAGCATATGCTTAGTTATGCAGATTCTTGTCATGTAACTGCATTGTTACTGTTTTGATCCTAAAAGTCTAAATTTTATTTTTTATTATTTTATTAGTATTTTGTAAATCCATCTTTGGCCTGCAACACTGCCTAAATCCTTTAGGACTTGCTCTCGATCAGATTCAAGCATGTCTCAACCAAAATCTGCTTTCAGGTCTCTTCTACACATTCCCAATGTTGGTGCATACTGATTGACTTATTTGGGTACAAAAACTGTTTTTTCTTCAACTGTACCGGCCACAAGTGTTTGATTGGGTTAAGGTTTGGGTACTGTGTGAGTCAATTGAGCACCTCTACTTCATTGTCATTGAGTCATTTATTCGCCAATCTTGATGTATGCTTCTGGTCATTGTCCTGCTGGAACACTGTGTTGCTGTTGACCCATAGTACTCAAATGTACTAAGTACCTTGTTTTGTAAGATACTCATATCTAGCTCAGCATTGAGACCACAATCAATCCTGGTCAAGTATCCAATGCCTTTGGCTGTGAAACAACCCCATATCATCAGGCTTTATCCACTGAACTTGACCACACCTATTAGAGGCCAGTCTATTGACTTTTGTGTCATCGCTCCAAATTACTTGTTTCCCATTCTCTACTGTCTATTGTTCATAGTGTTTTGTAAACTTGAGCCAACGCTTCCTATAATGATATTAAAGTCAAGGCTTCTTCGCCCTTTTTTGGGACACCATTCCATACTTGTGTAATGCGCCTTACGCAGTTCTTGCATGCATGTCTGGGATTTCACTATTACACTATGCTTCTGGGATTTCACTGCTGTGTTTGTCGCATCAGAACTGATAGTCCTTGTGATATTTTGCCTGGACGTCCACCTCTTGACTTTGGAATGGATGGACAGACTTTCTTTCGTGTTCTTTTAACTGTCAAGGCACTCACTCATGCAGTTTGACAATTTTCTTGGCCGAGAAACGGCTATTAATAAGCTGGATGATGCTGTTTCTCTTTTCTTGGGAAATCTTCTTCATGGCTTCTATTGGATTTAAACAAGTAACTTTTCACTTGGGAATCAACCTAATAACACACTAAGCTATTAGGGAATATGAGAACAGGTTGTAATTTGTAGTATATAAGAAGAAAAAGATTGTTCCACCACCTGGAGCAAAACAGTAACAATGCAGGTACATGACAAGAATTTACATAACTAACCATTTGCTGAATAGTTGCACATCCAATTTATGTATGAGATAACCAAGATGATTGTCTACAAAATTATGGTAGTCTCAAGTTTGAAGCCATATTGGATGGTGATATATGGAGCCTGAAAGTCAAAAGTTCAAAATATTGGTACCCTTTTGCTCGTCAGTGTATGTTACATCAATTACTCCATCATAAGGAACACAAGTGGTCAAATAAACCTGAAGCAGGAAGAAATAGTTAAGAGATAAGAAGGAAAAGAGCCAAAACATCAGCTCATCTGCACATAGCTCTTTCTTGGTTATTTCCCTTGAGCAGATCAGAGAATATTGGCTTAGCTACAGTAGATAAGGGGCCTTTGTTGGGGGTCTGGGGATACTCTTTCTCATTGGAGAGCACCTAGTATGCATGACAAGTATTGTAAGCCAGGAAATGCTGTACTAAGTGCTTTCCTTAATGAGAAAGAATACCCCACATACCCCCAAAAAACTGCTAGCTGAACCAATTTTCTCTGCTCTTCTTTGATAAAGGGTAATTAGTCACCTGAAAGGAGATGTGAACAGAAGATATGTTTCTAGCTATTAAGCTAGAAGTTGTGCTTTAAGGCAGGTTTAAAAGGCTAAGCACTGACTTTGATGAACATGGTGGTGTGAGACACTCGGTTTTCTTTTGGAAGAAAAATTGATCTCTATGTCTCTTTCTACATGGAGTGTTATATATTGGCGGGCCTCCCTTTCTCTTTGATTTATGTAGAATCAATTCAGACCTGAAATTAATCATTTTTAAGAGTTTGGCAAACTGGAAACACATTTCAAAACATTTGCTCATCTCCACATTGCAGTTGCACCTGGCCTTGTGTGCCTGAAGGTTCACAAGCACTTTTACTTACATTTAAAGTACTAGCTGAGGACTTAGGTTTACACTACTGCATAACAATCAAGTAGTTCAGTATATATCTTTAGTTTGCTGTAAACAAAATTATGTTACTGACCTAGGAAGAGACCTTGGTGACACTGGAGCACCACTGCCTCCTCAAACAGGAGGATGGGTCATAAATATCAGAATCTTGGAGAACCCCTTGGTGAATCTTCTGACACTTTGTGCACCAGAATAGGAAATCTATAAACTGATATAATATTTAATATAATTTACACCAGTTTCTGGCATAAATTATAGTAAATGAGGTGAGTCACTGGAAGCCCAGCTCCTCCTGTTAGGTCCCTCTCCCTTTATCAACACTTTTTAAAAGTTGAATAAGCACAAAAAGCCACAAGTTATGGTGTAAATATGGCAAATGCCCTATTATGCTGCATTTTATACCACAAAAGTGTCATAAAGGCTTTGGTAAATATGCTTCACTATATATTTTAATATACAGTTCTTAATAGTCATATTCTGAATCTTTGCTGGTATTTAGATTGCATTTGACTTAGATATAAAAAATGTAGCTGAATTAATCATTGTAATTGGTCTACAATTACTTTAGAAGAACTGTTACAAGATGAGATATTATAATAAAACTGATAATGTTTATATAAAATAAACTGTTATTTGTTATTAGCTGAGTTTCACCAGCATTTTACTCTGAGAAATGCCACTCTGTTTTCCCAGTTTTTTAAAAAAAATTGAAGTTCAATGCACTTAATCATCATAAAACATAATTAGGTTGATTTTCTTGAATTCTTCAGCACTTTGTTTTGCATACCAAACAATTTTCACTAGATTCAATAAATTTAACAGCTTTCACCCTAAGGCTACAGTGCTATATTGCCTGTGAAAACACCAAAAACACACTATCATCCTTAAAATTGCTAGTGCATGCCCTAACTGCTCATTATGCTTTAATTGATAAACACTATGTTTAACTAATAAATGGCATGCACAATTTAATATAGACAAAAAGACCCTTAAGTCAGCCTGTTAGTCCGCAAGCTCATCACATTTCTGCGCTATTTGTTGTTTTACTATTTGGTATTGATATTTTAGCTATAGCTAATGAGGTATTAAAAAAAATGTGATTGAACTGCTTGACTTTTTAAGAGACAAATATAAAATGCTTCCTAATAGAACAGAAATGTAGCGCATGTTAGCAACTGCAAATGTAAGCAACAAATATGCAGAAGGACATGGTGGTTTGCCCTTTTCTACTGTGGGAATATAGGTAAAAAGAGGGACATATACAAATTAGCTGTCTATTAAATTGACATATGGTCTTTTTAAATGCCTTGCATTAATGATTACTATTTTTTGTACCCCAATGACCAATGTAAGGGGATAGACAGGTTGAGAAGTTCATTAGAGTATTAACTATCAGTGTTAAGGCCACAGACCTTAAAGACAGATCTAGAAGGAACTCAATACTAAGCTCAGAGATAACTTTGAGGATGTGACTGCAACAGCGCTGCAACATTGTCTTTATAAGCTATGCAAATGCATACTACACAGAGACCGTTGTAGCTAACAATTGATAGGGCTCGCAGACTATCAAAATCTCACCCTGACTAAATTCCAAAATATATTTTGGCCTGAAACCACTTGCTGAAATTATTGAGAAACTCATGAAAGCTGTAAGGGAATATCTATATTTACCAGGACCATTTTCCAGTGTGTCCTCATTCCCTTGACATTGCAGGCATTTTTTTTTCCCTCCTTGCGTTCCATGAGCCATCCCTTTTTTCTTTATATTTCCATCAATGTAACCATATGAGGACTTATTATTTTCAGGACAGATTGTATTTTTTGTTGCAGAATTTCATTTCCAAGTAAGGTATTGAGAAACATAGAAAATTATATGTGGGGTTGAAATAGAAAAAAATATCAATTCCATTGTTGTTTTTATGGTTCAATTTTTACAGCGTTCACTGTGCAGTAAAACTGACATGTTAACTTTATTATGCGGGTCAGCAAAATTAGAGTGATACCAATACTAATAGTTTTTGCAATATATTCCTTTCTTTGAAAAATTGCATTTAAAAAAGAAAATAAAATGCAATGTGCTTCATAATGCTGCCAAACATGACTTTTTTTTATTTTTCCATCTATAGTGCACTGTGAGGGCTTTTTCTTGTGGGGTTATTGCTCGCTCACTTTTGGTGTGTATAAAACTTTTTGATCGTGTGTGTGTGTGTGTGTGGGGGGGGGGGGGGGATGGTTGTAATCAGAGAATAAGGCTCCATACACAATCCGCAAATGGGTCTGCATCCGTTCCGCAATTTTGCGGAACTGGTGCGGACCCATTCATTCTCTATGGGGACGGAATGGATGCGGACAGCACACAGTGTGCTGTCCGCATCAGCATTTGTGGAGCGCGGCCCCGGTCTTCCGGTCCGCAGCTCCACAAAAGACAGAACATGTCCTATTCTTGTCCGCAGCTGCGGACAAGAATAGGCATTTCTATAGGGGGTGCCGGTCCGCAACACACCACGGACGTGTGAATGGACCCTTTCCCTCTGTCTAACTGCTCAGATGTCATAATTACTATTGAGCATAGAATCTGAGGAGTGAAATGACCAGGACTGGAGTTATAATATATAACTGACACTCCATTGCAGTGGGTTGGAGACACTGCAATGGAGTGTCAGTTATATGTCAGCTATTCCTTTTTTTATCTCTGGCATCAGGTTCTGCAAAGAGAAAATACATTTTGAAAATACCATGAAGTGGAATTGCCCACATCACTAAGAATATTTACACATCTCACCTGTGCACAAGTCATATTCATGTATTAAAGGGTTTCTGTCACCTGAAAAATGTGTATTAAGCTGGCTGACACTAGCGATGTGCTAACGTCAGCTAAATATAACTATATTAGTGCCATCTTACTGCCTGCCACCAATATTGAGAAAAACTAACTTTTATAATATGCTAATTAGTCTCTAGGAGCGGGGGGGGGGGGGGGGGCATTGCCCCTGCTCCTAGAGGCTCCGTTCTCCCACCTCTGGACACGCCCTGCTATACTACATTGACAGGGGCAGGCGTTGTTTGTCTCCTACCTCCGAGCCTGTCTGAAGAGTAAATCTCGCACCATTCAGTATTCGGCGCAGGCGCAGTGATTGAAGGGCGCTATCCGGCTGCCAGCTTCCTCACTGCGCCTGCGCCGTGATTTACACTGCAGACAGGGCCGAACAAATTAAACACTTCTGGGTCACCCAGTGGATGTTCCCAAAATAGAGGAAGAGTGAAAATACTATTTTACCATTAACACACCCCAAACATCTGACTCTCTTTTACTGTACGTATATCATTTAATGCCTATAAGGCATTTATGAGGAAAATTGTTATTATATACAGTTTAGCATAGGATAAAAAGACTGGAAGAGATGTGTAAACTTGAAGTTATTAACAAAAATTGTCATCTTATGCAAAGAGGTGAATGTTTTCATTTCTTATCTTCATGCCTAAATGTACACTAAAATGCTAATCTTAACTACTTGATGTGTCTTTATGATGCATCAAAAGTTTTTTGAAAAGTTACTAACTATTTAAAATTCTTAAACTTTTTTAATTGCCAAGTTCCAGTAACAACACTAGTTGTGCACAAGACTGCAGAACTTTGCTTCACTTATAGCAATTATAGTTACCAAAGTACTATTATATCTCTTGGTACTCAGAAACCCCCAAGATTTGCAGTCATGAACTGTACAGCATATGGTCAATCACAAGAACATGTGATATCAACACTGGTAGAAAACAAGGTACTAAAATATACTCACAGATAGATGACCGGAACTGAATGATGAAGGACATGTATGTAGGATATAATCTAGCAATGAAGTGGATAGAAGATATATGGCATACAGATTGATAGCCCAAGCACTGTGGTTTCAGCTACTGAAAACAGCCTGGGTGGCAGGTATTTGAAAATAAAGAAGGTACAGCACACTGTTATTGTTAACCTCAGCACTGTACGGAGGAGACAGTACTTACAACATATGACTTGTGCATTGTGATTTTCTGTGTATTGGGAGGCTCTGCTGCAGCTGAAGTATGTATTATGAGGTTCTGCAGCAGCTAAGGTGTGTACTATGATAGTTTGCAGTAGCCAAGGTGTGCATTATGAGATTCTGCTGCAGTTGAGGTGTGCATTTTGAAGTTCTGCTGAAGCTGATGTGTGTAGTATGAGGTTCTGCACCATTTTGGTGAAGTGTGTATTGGGAGGCTCTGCTGCAGCTGAGTTGTGTATTTAGAGGTTCTGCAGCAGCTCAGGTGTGTATTGTGATAGTTTGCAGCAGCCAAGGTGTGTATTATGAGGTTCTACAGCAGCTAAGGAGTACATTATGAAGTGCTGTTGAAGCTGATGTGTGTATTTTGATGTTCTGCAGCAGCTGAGATGTGTATTATGAGGTTCTGGACCCTTTAAAAGGAAGTATTGGTTCTGCAGCAGCTGAGTTGCTTAGCAGGAGTTTATTGGTAAGGGCTATCTTAGGCCCCATGCACACGGCCGTGTTTCACAGCCATGTGCGGGCCGTGGAACCGCGGCCTGGATCCCTCCTGAGAGCAGGAGCGCACGGCGTCACTGGTTGCTATGACGCCGTGCGCTCCCTGCTGCACAGTACAGTAATACACTGGTATAGATCATACCAGTGTATTACTGTATTGCGGCAGCAGGGAGCGCACGGCGTCATAGCAACCAGTGACGCCGTGCGCTCCTGCTCTCAGGAGTGATCCAGGCCGCGGTTCCACGGCCCGCACACGGCTGTGAAATACGGCCGTGTGCATGGGGCCTTACACCAACAGATTATCTAACCAATATCTGTCCAATCAGGCCAATAATTTTTGTTTATAAGGACAGATCTGTATGTGTAATACGCCATCTGACCAATGATTGGTCAGAAATGTGTCAGATATCGGTCAAATAATCTTTTCGATTTAATACAGCCCTAAGGGTGGTGACACACTGCAGTTATGACATGCATTCAGGATGTAGTTTTCTGCATTGTGGGAATGATTAAATTTATTTCAGCTAGATAAATAAAAAACTGCTTGCCGAATTCATGTCAAAAACAGTGCTGTGTGCCAGCACCCTAAGGAACATTTATTTGCTTTGATTTAACCCCTTCCAGCAAAAACCAGTTTGGACCAAAAGCCAGATTTTTCAAATCTGACATGTCACTTTATGTGGTAATAACTTTGGAATGCTTTTTGTCCAAGCGAGTTTTCTCATGACACTTTGTACTTTATGTTAGTAGTGAATTTGAGTCGAAATGTTTAACCTTTATTTATGAAAAAATCCAAAATTTACAGACAATTTTGAAAAAATTGTAATTTAGTAAATTTGAATTTCTCTGCTTTTAAGAAAGATATTGATACCCCATAAACTAGTTATTAAATTACATTCCCCATAATTCTACTTTAAGTTGTCATCATTTGGTCATTTTTTTTTTTTTTTAAGGACATTAGAAAGCTTGGACTTTTGGAAGCAATTTTAAAAATTTTCAAGAAAAATTTCAAAATCATCTTTTTTAAGGACCATCTTCATTTTGAAGTCAATGTAAGGGTATTTTGTAGCTGAAACCACCCATAAATTATATTTTAGACACTAATTAAAAACTGAATTGTGAAGCTTTGTTCCACAGGAATTTAAGTAAAAATGGAGGTGAAATGAGAAAAAAATAAAACATTTTTGTTTCCCATTTTAATACATTTTTCCTGCAACAAAGCAAGGGTTAACAGCAAAACAAAATATATATATTTATTACCATGATTCTGCAGTTTACAGAAACCATATCTGGTCTTAAATCTCTTCATGAACATACTGCAGGACTTAGAAGGAAAGGAGCGCAGTGCTGTTTTTGGAGGGTAGATTTTGCTGAATAGTTTTCAGGTGTCATGTCACATTTGAAGATACCCTGAGGTACCCCTAGAAAGGAAACCTAAAAAAGTGACCCCATTTTAGAAACTAAACCCCAACAAATTGATGGAGGGTTGCAGTGAGGGCTTTGACCCATCAAGCATTTCACAGAATTTAAAAACTCTTGGGTGTGAAAATGAAACATTACATTTTAAAATGTCATTTTAGCACCAATTTAGTCATTTTCGCAAGGTGTAACAGGAGAAAAAGCACCCCATAATTTGTTATATATTTTTCCTGAATATAGCAACATCCCATATGTGGTTATAAATTGCTGTTTTGCAACACAGCAAGGCTCAGAAGCGATGGAGCCGCATCTGAATTTTCTAACATGGAATTTGCTGAAATTGTTTTTAGGGGCCATAACATACATATTATTATTTTTTGACTGAGCTGTGTAATGGCTTTTTTTTTGTAAGACAAGCTATAGTTTATTTGTACCATTTTAGGGTACAAGTGTGTTTTTGGTTACCTTTTATACAATTTTTTAGGAGATGAGGTGGGCAAAATGTACTATAATGTCAGTGTTTTATTTTTATTTTATATGGGGTTCTTCATGTGGTGTATATTATATGCTGATTTTATTTCAAATTTTGACTCATGTGTTCAAAGCACATGCTGCCAGTTTATGCACCCTGGTTTCTATGTTTATGTGCATAGTTCAGTCGCTCAGCCTTGTTTCCACTTAACTATGCATGAAAATATAGGAACTGGAGTGCAGATAATGACAGTAGGTGCTCTGGACTGAGGATTAAAATTTTGAAATATTTGGCTATAATAAAGGTTTGCTTGCAGAAGGGATGGAAAGTGATGAAATAAGGAGTGTCTGCGGGCAACAGTGAAGTATGGTGGAGTTTGCTTGAAAGTTTGAGGTTGCATTTCTGAAAATAGGGTTGGTGATTTGGTCAAGATTAATGGTGTCCTGAATGCTAAGAAATACAGGCAGATTGTTATCCATCATGCAATACCATCAGGGAGGCATCTAATTGGCTTTAAATTTATTCTACAGCAGTACAACAACCCTACACATACAACCATTTTTATAAAGAACTATCTTAAAGGGAACCTGTCACCTGGATTTTGGGTATAGAGCTGAGGACATGGGCTGCTAGTTGGCCACTAGCACATCCGCAATATTCCGTCCCCATAGCTCTCTGCGCTTTCGTTGTGTAAAAAAAAGATTTGATACATATGCAAATTAACATAAAAGAGTCATATCTTACTTGTGTGACCTGAGAAGAGTCATATTTTCAAGCTCTGACTCATCCTAGATAAATTTGCATATGTATCAAATCGTTTTTTTTACACAATAAAAGCAAACAGAGCTATGGGGACTGGGTATTGTGGATGTGCTAGTGGCCATCAGCATTCCTCCGCTCTATGCACAAAATCCGGGTGACAGGTTCCCTTTAAGGGTAAAAAAGGATAACAAGTCCTGGAAGATATATTATGACCCCCATAGAATACTGGTCTCAACATCATCAAGCCTGTGATTGCACAAAGACATAGAAGGATTTGAGCAAGCCTACATCCACAGAATATCCATAATTAGTTCTTTAAGATGTTTGGAACAGCCTCCCAAATGGTACTTACATCAAATATTGACTTGATTTAGATTTCTCTTTTGTTCATTCACTTTTCATTTTGTTAATAAAAATAAAATTAAGCTATTAACACTTTTGCATTGAACTGTAAATGTTCATATATTCATAGTCATAGGTGAATTCTCATTTATATGATCCACTTTGCTGCATATTATATAAACTATTAGGGTACATTCACATCAGCGTTTTAAATCTTGCAAGATGTTCCAGCAGAGGAACAACCAGTAGCAGTTCACTGTATCTAGCATAGCTGGATAAAGTCAGGATACACCAGATCACCATTGACTATAATGGGATTGACAGGGATCCATCAGCTTTCTGACATAAATTCCATTTTTGTATCCTGCATGCATACCTATTTGTTTGACCAAAAGCAAGCATTATGCCTGAAAGCAATGGGGATCATTATGCCTGTAGTCAATGGGGATCTATCGGTTCTCAGCATTACCTGGCAATGCAGTCTACTGTAAACTCAGTAGACTGTTCATATGCCGGATTTCAAAATGCTGGTGTGAATGTAGAGTAAGAATTCTTTGTAAACTTCCATTGTATTAGTTTGGGTGATCGCTTGGCATGTTTATGAATTATTTTATTTTATTTCACAAATTTTATGTGTGGTTAATCCATAATTAAATGGATATTAAACATTCACTTAAATAGACACTTTTCTATAATAGTATAAATGGCGAGATGGTAAACAGTTTTATTAGTATTTATCTTTCCCTTTTTTTTTTACTGGGGTACTTGAAAATACCACAGCCCCTACCACTACAGCCATTGGTAGTGAGCAGCTGTGTGTTTGCATCATAATGTGACATCTTCACGCTCAATGCAGGTCCTTCGGCAGGTCTTTTTTTTAGTCATGAGAGGAGCGGACTGCCTCTGTGCAAGCAATTGAATGAGTTTTTTTTGTTTGTTTTTTTACTCTCTAAGAAAACTCCGGCCACTATTTTAGTAAAAATTATTAGTTACCACGAAGCGAGTGGAAATTTGGCTTCATTTAGAATCAAATTTTCCCTAAAATTCTGACCAAATTCCACTTCGGATGCTTTGCTTCATTCAACACTATTCATTTTATGATCCACATCTGGCTTAAGCATAAAACTACTGCTTCATAAAACTTGAACAAAACCTAAACATCTACAGATTCTGTTATGGTGTGTATTATGCGTCTTTTATATGTCATGTTATCTGTTATTACATGCAATGTAATGTCTTAATCTTTTGTCAATTCTAATCAACATTCCATTTGCTGACCAATTAAGTATTGTATGTCAGGTTATCACAAATTAGAACAAACATGTCTTGAATATTGCAGTCTTATAGTCAAAATGAGATGTTTTTCTGAACTCATTGAACATATGTTGACCACTGAACAATAATATTCTCTCCATAAAGCGAGTTTTAACTTTTCCAATGTAAGACAGCTCTTCACCAGATACATTAGCAATATGACAATATATGATGGTATGATCTGTGCTTCTTGTAATTCAATCAGGCCCCACATTAATATTCAATTAAAACATAACTTTTTCATTAATTTTCAAAATTACTGACAGAGGCGTTTTAAAAAAGCAATATAAATCATTTAATATGCATATATATTACATTGTTTAACTCAAAGTATTTTTTAGCTTTTAATAGAAATATCATCACTGCTAGACAATCTGTATACTAATAGAATGAGGTTCTGCATATTTGCAGTGCTAGTTGTCATTAAATGTCTTATCCTTCATATCGAGCTCCTTCTTACACTGATTGTCTTATATATATATATTTATATAGTCATTGTGCTTTTGCATAATGCCCCTCATAATGTAACGGCAGTTCAAATACAAAACCTGGACAATAAAAGTAAGCATGCTGGAGCACACGGGTAGACTACACGATCATGCACAAAATAAACAGTAACAGTGAAAACAGTAACATCAACATGCATATGTATGTAATGTTTTCCCAAGAAGCCAGGCTGTTGACTAATAGTCCTATAGTCATTTTCTTGAAAAAATTTCTTCTGGTTTGAAAAAGAGCCAAGTGCAAAAATATAGTAGGTCACATTGTGCCCCATTTTGCTGTTTTCAATAAATCTTACAGCATGCATTCTGGTCTCTTCCAAGAAATGATTCTTCTTTTGAAATTGTTGATGGGTACCTGGAGGTTTTAAAGTTTATTGTTTTAATGTTTTCCTTAACCACTGAAACAGCTCTTCCCTGTAGAGGATTTGCCATCGTACATTTGCATCTACAGTTTCTAGTGCTCGAGTCAGAGGAGCCACTGCTGATCCAACTTTATGAAGTTGTATAAAAGTCTTTAGCTGGAAAATACAATGGAATGAAAATTTATGGCATGAGTAATTAATGCATTATAAAACAAAAGAGCTGACATCACATTATTCGAGATAGAGAGAAAGACAAATCTAGGAGTGGATCCAAAATAAATTCTGATTCTCTCCTTTGTATCCACTCTTAGTGTACAGGCGCATGGTCAGGTGTCTGTATGCAGTTTTGGAAGCCAAAATCAAGAGTGAATTAAAAAAAAGGTAGAAACCGCATATATCCTATATACTTTTGCTTCTTTTATAATCAATGTCTGATTTTTGCTTCCAAAACTACATCCAGAAACCTGACCATGTGGTCATACACTTAAGTCACAAAACATTTTTTATAAAATTATAGTCAATGGTGTCACACTGCGACATGTGACATGCTTTGACTGAAATGCCACGGTCACTGAAAAATCCAACTTGGATCGTCTCGTAGTCACAGCATGTCTCGGTGCAACACCATTGACTATCATTATAAAAAATGTTGCGTGACTTTTCTGCACCAAGAAATTGAGCGACAAATGTCGCCGTGAAGCCCTAGCAATGGTTAGCTCAATTTGGCTGTTAATTGGCAAATCAACTTTTGATTAGTGACTGACTGAACCAATTATAGATTCCTGTACAACTTATCTAAACTTAATAGAAATTTTCAAATCTCAAAGTGGCCACTTTTCTCGACCATTAACTGTAACAAATCTGTTTTAGTAAGTTTTCTCCACGCTGAAGAACCATTTTTTGAACTCTCTGTGCCATTCCAATATTATTATTTCTAAAATAAATTGACAACTGAGGGTTAGAAGAGGCGTGCCTCTGCATAGTTTTCTACTGTTCAGTCAGCACTGTGTCAGATTATGTAGGATCACACACTTTGACAAAGGTAAAGGTATTTTTCCAGTTATCAATTAATTCTTAAATTTATAGGTGGAATAGCAGATGAACAGAGATTATGACTTGACTGTATCTCACTGTCCACAAAAGTGTTAACTTCTGGATAAGGTAAATAAAAATGTATGTGCATGGTGGACTATGTGGCCAGATTTTGGGGGGTTCTTTTGTTGGCCGTAAATTGTGAAATATGACAACCAAAGCTGGATTCAAAGAAACAGAAAATTTACTTTTGTTTCTCCAAAATTAACTTATCCTCATGTACCATAGTGGGGCAGGTACAAGGAAATCAACTATTTAATAATCCGGGCTCTACTTTACTCTAGTTACTTACTGTCCAGTAGTAACCCACACTTTTGACTTACAAATTACTGAAAGCTTCTGAAACCTGAACCAATAGGATTAAGGTACAAAATTGATGATTCATGTTTTCTGAGGGCAGCCAATACTGAGATATGGATCTCTTTGCTGTGCCTACGCACAAGGCACAAAAGATGGTCTTAAAGAGCACCTGCCACCAAAAAATACAGTGCAATCTCAAAGCAGATTGATATATATTTTTGAGAAAAGATGCAGCAAAACCTGTAATTCATGCTTTTATATCTGTTTTCTTCACCTTCTGTGAACAGAATTGGTACAGGTAGAAGGGGTTAACAGTAGCATTGTTTGCATAAGAGATAGCTGTCAGTCACTGATAACTCCTCCTCCCTGTACCAATAGCACTTCACAGGGCTGCAGATGTAAATCTAAAATTACAAGTTTTATCAAATCTTTTCCCACAAAAATATATATTGTATCAGTCTGCTTAGCTTATCCTGCTTTATAACATGGTGCTGTCAGATTGCATTTTTTTTGTGACAGGTTCATGTTAAATGTCTCTTAACGTTGGCGCTTCATTCTGCAGGCTGTGCCACTAACTGAAATGTACGCCAGCTCCTTTGCTGGTGTAGATTTAAGACATTATGCCAAAACTGACATAGAAAATTATGACTGACATAAGATTGATGGCCTGCCCATGCCACGCCCTCTTTTTTGCTTCTGTGAGATTTTGATGCAAAGTGCCATATAACAATATAATTTAATAAATGAGCCCCTAAGTGTTTAGTCTCCTGTTATTTTTAAATTTTATAACTATTTTGCTGTTTGTATGTTTTATACATATTTTGCCTCTTTATATTTTTTAAGCATTCTACCATTTGTGCTAAAGCTTTACAACACTAATGTTCAGTCCTTTTAGCTCTCTTAACCTATAGATCTTCGAAGAGTGAAAATGGTGTGTACTTGTGTGCTAATAGATCAGCATCTTGTCAGCCATAATGGTAGGTAGTGGCAATGTGTATTTTTGGGTGTGTGGACTGTGTTTTGGGTGTAATTTATGCTTAATTTGCAAAATTAGTCTGCTATCCTTTGCTTTGTAAGACACACTAATACCCTATTCTCCCAATCTGAAAACCCAAAAAAATACACAGATTTTGGCCTACTATTTCACTCAGACTGGGATAAATATGAACTTCTAGTCCACTACTCTTTGTATTGTAAGACACAATAATATGCTATTTTCCCAAACTGAAAACAAACAAACAAAAAACATTGGAAGTACCTGCAGATGCAACAATACTGATTTCAGACTAGTATTTCACATTATCTCTCACAAAGTATGGAACTATTTGGAAATCTGGAAGGGAGGCACAATATAATGTCCTTCCCTTTCAACAAACCCACTGAAGACTCTGCTACTGACAGTTGACTTTGCTATTGTATTGCGAGACACACTAATATGCTATTTCCCAAAACTTAAACCAAAAATAGATACATTGGAAGTACCTTCAAACATACCGACATGGATTCCAGACTACTATTTTACCTCACTCAGACTGGGATAAAGCACTAGTCTGTTTTCCTTTGCATTGTAAGACACAATAATATGTTATTTTCCCAAACTGAAAACTAAAATAAATAAATACATTTGAAATATCTGGAGATGCAACAAAACAGATTTCGGCTTACTATTTCACATTATCATTCAGACTGGGATAAATATGAACTGCTAGTCCGCTACTCTTAGTATTGTAAGACACTCTAATATGTTATTTTCCCAAACTAAAAGACAAAAAAGATAAAGTGGAAGCACCTACAGATGCAACAACATCGATTTTGGACTAGTATTTCACATTATCTCTCAAAGATATAATTGTCCACTATCCAGTGTATTGTAAAACATGTCACGTTTCATGTTTTCACTGAGATTTTAAATGCTATCTATCCTCTGGTCTGGATGATAAAACACATGTTGTACATTTTGAGCCCTCCCTTCCCCCCCCAAAAAAATAAAATAAATGCATTTCTATCAAAATGGCAATAAAAGAAAAGAAATGTCCTTGCAGATAGCCGCTTTTGATGTTCTGCAGCAGCTGCAGCTGTTATAAGGCAGTAATTGCAGCTATAACATACTTCCTGGTACACCCAGCCTCAGATACTCATTTCTCATCCCTGGCTGACAGCTTTCCTTGCCTTTCCCTATTCTACACAATTATTCTTCTTTCCCTATTCTATACAATTATTCATTCTAGCATTTCCTTTCACTCTTTTTCCACCAACATGCACAGTAAAATGGCACTGTGCACCATTTTACTGGATTCATCCAAAACAAACTTTAAGGTTTTGCAAAGTTCATTACTAACCCAGCTCATTACAAACTGGTTTGCTTATCTCTAAAAGAAACCTGTTTTGATATGTTATATTCATTTTGTATTGAACCATGAATAAATGCTATACATACCTACCACTAACAGCTTTGTTATCTTAAAGCTAAACATTAATTTAATATATAGCTATTTTTCAGTTTGACAGACAATGTTAAGGCAATATTTATGGAATTGAATTTAATACAAAAAATTTTTTTTGCTACTAAAAGTATTGTCTAGTAAAAGAAAATATTAAAAATGGTCAAATTTTTGCTGACATCCAGTTCATTATTAATAGTGGTTTCACTTCCATGACAGCTACTGAAAGAAAATAAATTGTTTAGGCAGTGAGGAGGAACTGCTTTAACAAGGTTTCTTTTATTTAACACAAGATTTTGAAATGCTTAATATATGTCTAATAACTTGCTTTATATTTACTTGTTTTTGTTTTTGATTTGCTTTCTACATAGCTTTTAAAGAGACAGGAGTTTATTTTACAGAGAAAATGGTTCTAAGGGCTCTTTCACACGACCGTTGTGCAGCCGTTCAGTGCATTGGGGACCGCAATTTGCGGTCCCCCAATGCATGGGCCCAATCTGTACGGCAGCCACAATGGATCCAGACCCATTCAACTTGAATGGGTCCGTGATCCGTCCGCACGATAAAAAAATAGAACAAGTTTAATTTGTTTGCGATGCGGAGGCACGGACAGAAACACCATGGAAGCACTCTGTAGTGCTTCCATGGGTTTCCATGCCTCCGTTCCGCACCGCAGCTCCAAATTGCAGACCCATGCGGGGAGCACATGGTCAGTGCCCGCATATTGCGGACCCACCTTTTGCGGGCCACCATACAGGCCATAGCCGGTAACAACCATGTGAATGAGGCCTTAAATCAAATGACAGTTACAGTATTAAACCCCTTATTTTGGTTAGTTAAATCATAAAAAGTCGGATTAATCACCCCCTCTAAACAGTCCTTCAATGTGGCAAAGAAATTGGGTTAAAAATAATGAACGTCCCAGTTCTGTGGAGTCCCAAAGATTAGCACATGATCCATATGCATCAGTCAAGAACTGTTAAAAGAATAAAGCTATATACAGCTGCAAGCTTAATATCCGCTGGCATCTGTAATCATTATATAGCCATTGTGCCTTCCAAAAAGAGTCCCCTGATGAACCCTTTTCATTAAGATGGGGAAACGCGTCTGGACCATTTACAATTTTTTCACGGAGGATGAGTATCTTTTCCAACATTGGGACCATAATTCAACAATTTATATTCAATTTAGGACTGGTATATTTTTTTTGCCTTTTCAACAACCACATTCACCTCCGCTGTGACTGAGATCGTATTCCCTACACAAGACTGTCTGACATTGACACGCAACATATTTTTGCACTGAGGCAGTATCTTTTCTGTAATTGTGGCAATATTAAGAAGGGATCAGTACAACAGGGCACAGCCACCGATAAGTGGGGCTGCCCCTTTTGGAGCAATCACTGTGCTTTTAGGCTGGGAAAGTGTAGATCATAAGGGACAGATCCCCAACTGCCTAAGAGCCTAATTGTTATTTCACTCCTTTTTTTCTCTCCTGGATGAACAAGGAAAGCAACAACAATCTATCTATCTACCTTTGTCATCAGGAGAGAATAGCAGATCGTTTTGGACCCTATTCAACTGTATCGTGAGTAACCACTAATGTGGAAAAATTACTAATACCAACCTTTGTTGGATCATTCCTAAGTCTATGTACATAGAATACCCTAGTTCATGATTTGTTTTACGTGGGATTTTAACAAATACTAACAAATGTTATGTTTTAAGGGGCAATTTACTATTTCAGTGACATAGATGTACAATCCCCTCCGAGATCTTTCTAAGTTTCAGTGATATTAGAATTGAAGCCATACAAACTCTACTGTAGGAAACTCTGCCTTGTGATAAAGATATTTATGATATCCAAGTGCATAGAAAAATCTTAGGCTATGGCCACATGGTAGGGTTTTTGCTGATGCAGTTTTGGAAGCAAAAAAAAAAAAAAAAACACAGGAGAAGTAGTATTTATCCTTTATACTGTCTCTGTTATGAATGAGAAAGAAAGAAAATTAAAATGGAGAGGGATATGGTACAAGGTGCTAATTACAGGTAATAAACCCTGACTAGAAGAGAGTACCTAAAGCCAAGAGGGTTGAGTGAATAGAGATAAGGGGATAAAAAGGTAGTGAAAAATAGGCAAATTAATTGCCGATTAATTGTTTTAGGTTACTATAATGGGAAGGCAGCACAGGTGTTTGGTGGGGGTGGGATAGGACCCACACCCATTTGAAAGAGATAAGGGGAGGGGTGGGCACAGGTGGGATCCGGTAAAGAATCTCCCCCATGGGCCGTCAAAAGAAAACACACAATCAGGCGTCACTCTCTAGTGAAAAGTTGAAACAACAGTCCTGAAAGGTGTGTATCATTAGATACGTGACATTTGTAGTGCAAGATAAAATTAAAACATGTTAAAACCAAAGGATATTGTAATAAAAACAGTGTACACTCACTTCACCGGGGGTAGTCAACAGGATAAAACTCAAGACACCTGAGACTTTGAACCCCCCTGGCCAGGATCGCACGTAGGAATGCTAGAAATTGGCGGCGGCCCACACTTGGAGGCTTCTGGTTAATCACCTTATTTCAAACAATATATGGCCCAATGTGTTTCAGGAGTCTGAATGCCCCCTTCTTCAGGAGTGATATAAAGGTCCATACATATGGTAATCACAATAAAAATAATAAAAATAATAATCAATGAAGATTAGAGATAATAACGTGAAAATCCTTTTGACATCAAGCTATAGAGGTTTAAACAAAGAATGTGGAAGGCGCAGGGTACATAGTTTTAAAGTATGAAAAATATAATAATAATAAATACCTTGGAAAATAGAAAAATAATAAAATAAATAAATAAATTATAATATTATAATAGCGGAAAACAAGAGCCTTTTGACATAAAGCCAAATGAATTTAGACCGCCCATATCAAGAATGCACAGTACATAGCTTCAGCAGTAGTATATTAAATCACAGGACCAATAGATATAGGTGTCCCTAAGTAGATGGCACTCATAGGTGCCTTTTTATAGTGTACACATAAAAAGTGCGCACACGTGCAAAATGTGCAGGCTATTTCCAACCTGAAGTGGACCACCGAACGTTTTTTAGGTTAACCATTAAAATAATGCTATCACATCCTAAAATCAAGTTTTATTGTCGTTTTATCGACGATATCATCTTCATCTGGCAGGGAGAGACTGATGAACTCTGTCAGTTAATCGAGTTGATTTAACTCAAATGACTGGAATCTGTCATTCACTCTGGAATATGACCCCACAGAAGTAGTCTTTTTGGATCTACATCTCACTATTAAAAATAGAAAGATAAATACCAAGACCCACTTCAAGAGCGCAGACGTCAATAGTTACTTGGACTACAAAATCTGTCACTACCCTAAGTGGAAGCGCACAATTCCCTATAGTCAAATGAAGAGAATCAGGAGGAGTTGTTCTGACAATCAAATGAGGAGAAATCAGATAGACTTACTCAAGAATAGATTTCAATAAAAGGGTTATCCAAGAAGACTCTTGGAAGATTCAATTAATAGAATTTCAAAAGTCTACCAAAAAGATAGTCTACTACCTAAAACTAAAATGCCCAAGGACGAAAGTACGAGTGCATTCCAGCACCTCAGTATGGTAACTACATTTAACCCCCCAACATAATTTGATCAGAAGAACTTTGACAAAAAATTGTTTCATCCTGACAAAAGACCCCATCCTGGGCAAATGAATCCCTCCTGCCCCCATCATCACTTTTAGAAGAGCAAAGACCCTAAAAAATCTGTTAGCTCCTTCATGCCAAAAATTAAGGGTATATCGAAATGTAAAATCAACAGATGTAAATGATGTAACATGATTGCGCATGACGTAAAGGAGATCATAAATCCTTCCAGTGGTGACAGTCTCACCATTAAACATGGAATGGACTGTGGGACCACTGTTATCTACCTCTTGCAGTGCCCTTGTAATCTCCTCTACATTGGATGTACAATCCAATCCTTATGTGAAAGAATGAATGAACATCGCTGCAATATAACCAGGAAAGTAACAGCCAACTTGTCTCATGAGGGGACCCTTCAGGCCTACAAGTCACTCTGATTGAATGTGATACACAATCGTATCAGTCCCTGTGTTGTAAAGAGATGTACTGGATTTTTCATTTTAATACCCTGACGCCTTTCGGACTCAATGAATCATTAGAATACACCAATTATTAAATGGTCAATTCTATACGAAAAATCTCGACCCCAAATAAAAATAGGAAATAAAGTGCTGACTGAGGCACTTATTCTGTATTGCTTTTATTCCCTTTTAACATACACTTTGATACATTTTTATATATAAAAATATATATATATACATATATATATATATATATATATATATATTGTATATAAACCTTGATACACCTATCCCTAAGAAAGGGCATTTCTGACATACTTTTTAAATACATTCTTTTATATATTTTATATCCATACATTAGTTTATATCAAGGTTTATTGATTTTATCTATGTAATTAGTTTACATCTATTTATAAGATCATTTTTATCTATATACCTAAACTTTATATATATATATATATATATAATATATATATATATATATATATATCCCTGAGTAGGCAATACTAATAGTCCCTTCCAACCACCAGTCACCTTTTTAACCTCTTAAGGACATAGGGCATACAGGTACACCCTTGTGTCCTGGTACTTAAGGACACAGGGCGTACATGTACGCCCTGTGTATTTTCGATCACTGCTGTGCAGCTGGCAGTGATCGGAGCCCGGTGCCTGCTCAAATCATTGAGCAGGCACCTAGGCTAAATGCTCGGGGGGGGGGGGTCCGCGGGGATCAGAAACGTTAGCATTCCAAAAATATACCTGTATCCCCCCCTGCACCCTTGAGTGATTTGAGTACGGTGGGAGGTGCAGGGGGAAGGTTGCGCGCGGTGCAGGCGGTGCGGCAGGCGGGATTGCGATCACCTTCCCGCCTCCCCTTAAATAATCATTGGTGTTCAGTGGTTATACCAGGGTGTCAGCACATTGCTGACACCCTGGTATAAACGGCTGACATCTGTGCCGCAATGTCAGCCGTTTAACCCTTTCCATACCGCGGTCCGTACGGACCGCTGTATGGAAAATGTTAACAGCTCAGGGAGCTCCCTCCCTCTCCCATCGGGGGGCTGCTGTGCCTTTGCAGCCCCCCCGATGGAATAGGAGAGAGCCCCCAGACAGCCCCCCTCCTTACCCTTCCCCGTAAGTTCTGGCCACTACTGAGCAGACGGGGAAGGTTCCCATGGCAACAGGACGCCTTCTCATGCATCCTGCTGTCCATGGTTCTGAACAGATCTGTGCTAAAGGCATAAATCTGTTCAGACAAAGTGTAAGTAAAATACAGTACAGTACCCTATATAGTGTACTGTACTGTATTATACAGACATCAGACCCACTAGATATTCAAGAACCAAGTGGGTCTGGGTAAAAAAATAAAGTAAAAATCAAAAAACACATTTATCACTGATTAAAAATGAAAAGAATAAAATTCCCTACACATGTTTGGTATCGCCATGTCCGTAACGACCTGATCTATAAAACGGTCATGTTACTTTACCCGAACGGTGAACGCCATAAAAATAAAACATAAAAAACTATGATGAAATTGAAATTTTGCCCACCTTATTTCCCCAAAAAGGTAATAAAAGTGATCAAAAAAGTTGCATTTATAAGCTCCCAGAAAAAAACAAGGAATAAGGAACAAGCACAAGTGATGGCCGGAAGAAGCCAGTGTGTCTGGCGAAACGGCATTGGGAGGTGGCGGCTGAGGAGCCAGCACACGGCGGATATTTACTACTTTAATATTTCTCCACATGTCACTTGTGCTTTTTCTTTATTCCTTGGTTTTGTCTGGGAGCTTATGCACCTTACTGACAGGTGAATGTGGATGCCTGCTCTGTTCATGCTGTTCGCAGTGTCCCTCATGTGCTGACCCCTCAGCCTCCTCCTTGGTTCTATGTTCTCCATTTTGTTATGGCTGCTGTCTTAAATAATTATCTATCTACTGTATTGTAATATTTTACATTTAATAAAGCCTGTATTCACCACTTTCTTAGCGAAGTGTGGCTTTGCTAATTTGTTTGTGCTCTATAGCTTGATGTCAAAAGGATTTACACGTTATTATTTCTAATCTTCATTGATTATTATTTTTTGTTATTTTTCTTGTGATTACCTATATGTATGGACCTTTAGATCACTCCTGAAGAAGGAGGCATTCAGACTCCCGAAATGCATTGGGCCATATATTGTTTGAAATAAAGTGATTGACCAGAAGCATCCAGGTGTGGGCCACCGCCAATTTCTAACATTCCTACATGCAATCCCAGCCGGGGGGGTTCAAAGTCTCAGGTGTCTTGAGTTTTATCCTGTCGACTACCCCCCAGTGAAGTGAGTGTACACAGTTTTTATTACAATATCCTTTGGTTTTAACATGTGTTAATTTTATCTTGCACTACAATATTCACGTATCTAACGATACACACCTTTCGGTACTGTTATTTGACTAGGGAGTGGCACCTGATTGTGTGTTTTCTTTTGACAGCCCACAGGGGAGATACTTTACTTGATCCCACCTGTGCCCGCCCCTCTCCTTATCTCTCCTGTTATGATCCATTCCTGATTTTGCCTTGCAAAACTGCTTCAGAAAACCTGTGAAGTCAGACCCTTAATAAGTTTGACAATGCTAGGGGATTAAAAGTAAAAACTTACTATATAAATAACAAAATGGGGGAGATATATCATAACTGGCGGATCTATCTGCCAGTCTTGATCTTGCATTGGAGTGAGATGTGCCTGATTTGTGAAGAGGCAGAAACCTCTCAATAAATCAGGTGCATCTCTGCCCTGCTGTGGGCCATAAAGCTATAACTTTTGCCTTTTTATGGTGAAAGTTATAGTAAATGTGGACGCTACACAAAGCCATGCCCCTTCCGCGCAGCCACGCCAACTTTTTCTTGGCACTTCAGAAAAGTGCAGAGATGCTCAAAAAGTTGCAAATTAAGGTTCACAGATGCTGTGTGCCTAAGGCCTCATGCACACAACCGTTTATTTTTAAAAAAACGGGGTCCGTAGGTCCGTGATCCGTGACCGTTTTTTCGTCCGTGGGTCTTCCTTGTTTTTTGGAGGATCCACGGACATGAAAAATGAAAAAAGTCAAGTTTGCCATTGAAATGATAGGAAAAAACGGACACGGATCACGGACACGGATGAAAATCTTGTGTGCATCCGTGATTTTTCACGGACCCATTGACTTGAATGGGTCCGTGAACCGTTGGCCGTGAAAAAAATAGGACAGGTCCTATTTTTTTCACGGCCAGGAAACACGGATCACGGATGCGGCTGCCAAACGGTGCATTTTCCGATTTTTCCACGGACCCATTGAAAGTCAATGGGTCCGTGAAAAAAAACGGAAAACGGCACAACGGCCACGGATGCACACAACGGTCGTGTGCATGAGGCCTTAATGTGTGACTTTTTTTTTTTTTAAGCCACAATTGTGGTCTATAGGGCTTCATAAATGTCCCCCAAAAAGTTACCTCATTGTTTACCCCATTTGATGGAAAGTTATGCTCAATGATTTAAAAAACTTGAAGAGTATTATAAAACACAGCAAGATATATATTAAGCCTAACTAAATAAAAGTACACATCTTAGCATGCCATAATTGCTAATACACTGGATAAATAAGCTTCACAATATAATTGAGAGCATGTGGTGGTATAGGAAAAAAAAAAAAAAAAAAGAAACATCACTTGTTTTGACCTTTCACAATATTCTTTTGAATGTATTTGTAAGTTGTTTGCAAGTAATTTGCAAGCTAATCTGGGTGCCAGGGCATCTACTTTTTGCTTACGATAAGACAATGAATGCATCAGTTTTTCAAGATATTATTTACATAAAATGTATGTAATTAAAACAATGGATAAAAAGTTAAAAACATATTTTAAAATTGATAACACACAACCTGTTATGATTCATATTTCCACAGATGGAATGTAAAAAAAAAAAAGGTGTAATTTTATTTCTTTTTCTGGCCTAGAGAGCACAGTGTGCTACATTATTCTGCATGGTAAATACCTTTCGTGATGGAACAGGTGCAAAATTATTACACTGAAATCAATCCTGTGCTTTCTTTTCAATGTGTTTTTTTATAATAAACAACAAACTGACATTTGGCATACCTCATTTAGTTCTTCTTCTGTATTGAGGAATTCTGTAACCCCACTAATAAGCTTGGAATTCATAAATAAGGCTTCTCCATACCTAAAACAAATGAATACATCATAATGCACACATATTAAAACAAGTGAATTCGTTAATCAACCTCCTTTGTCCTGCAAAGATAACTCTGTAACATGATTTGTATCTCTTTTGCAACTTTATTTTTTATTTACAACTGATCTAAACAAACAGATCATTCATGTGTAAAATCTAAATTTATATCAGTTTTCAAATCAATTTTGTAATTCTATTTTCAGTGCCCACACATGTAGCACAGCATAACATTTCGATAAAAAAATAGTAAGAGCGGATCATATAGGAGAGAAAGTATAAAAGACAGATACAAGTCCTCTTTTCAAAACTGCATGCAGAAGCCTGTACCCTAAGGCCTCTTTCACACTTGCGTTGTCCAGATCCGGCGTGTACTCCACTTGCCGGAATTACACGCCGGATCCTGAAAAACGCAAGTGTACTGAAAGCATTTGAAGACGGATCCGTCTTCAAAATGCTTTCAGTGTTACTATGGCAGCCAGGACGCTATTAAAGTCCTGGTTGCCATAGTAGAAGTGGGGAGCAGTCGGAGCAGTATACTTACAGTCCGCTCGGCTCCCGGGGCGCTCCAGAGTGACGTCAGAGCGCCCCATGCGCATGGATGATGTGCCATGCGATCACGTCATCCATGCGCCTGGGGCGCCCTGACGTCACTCTGGAGCGCCCCGGGAGCCGCACGGATGGTAAGTATGCTGCTCCCCCGCTCCCCGCTACACTTTACCATGGCAAACAGGACTTTAGCATCCCGGCAGCCATGGTAACCACTCTAAAAAAGCTAAACGTCGGAAAGACGTTTTGCTTAAAGCCAGATCCGGATCAATGCCTTTTAATGGGCATTCATTCCGGATCCGGCCTTGCGGCAAGTCTTCAGTTTTTTTGGCGGGAGCAAAAAGCGCAGCATGCTGCGGTATTTTATCCGGCCAAAAAACGTTCCGTTCCGGAACTGAAGACATCCTGATGCATCCTGAATGGATTTCACTCCATTCAGAATGCATTAAGATAATCCTGATCAGGATTCTTCCGGCATAGAGCCCCGACGACGGAACTCTATGCCGGAAGACAAGAACGCAGGTGTGAAAGAGCCCTTAGTCCAAAAGATTTATTAAGACTGGCCAATAAAATGTCAGTCTTAGTAAGTCTGCCCCACATATTTTTTTAAACTTACTGATTCACACAAAACCCAACTAAGTCTACTTTCACACTTGCGTTCAGAGTGTCTTCACAGACGGATCTGCTCCTATAATGCAGACAATGGGATCCGTTCAGAACAGATCCGTCTGCATTATAGTTTAGAAAAAATTCTAAGTGTGAAAGTTGCTCAGACGGATCCGTCCAGACTTTACATTGAAAGTCAATGGGGGATGGATCCGTTTGAAAATTGAGCTATATTGTGTCAACTTCAAACGGATCCGTCCCCATTGACTTACATTGTAAGTCTGGATGGATACGTTTGCCTCCGCACGCCCAGGCGGACATGTCCGCCTGCTGAGCGGGAGCGGAAGACAAACGGTGCCAGACTGATGCATTCTGAGTGGATCCGCATCCACTCAGAATGCATTAGGGCAGTACGGATGCGTTCGGGGCCGCTTGTGAGAGCCTTCAAACGGAACTCACAAGTGTGAAAGTAGCCTAAAATAAAATCTGGATGTTCCATTGGATGGAATAGAGACATTTTCTCCTGGAAACATTGTGGGCATCATATGACAATACACAGAATTCCAATAATTCTATATCACAGAACTGTATGGACTCTGTGAGCCACTGTGTGGGCAGAACTATTTATCTGAGGCATGACTAAGATCCATTAACTGATATAACTTTTTGATGGTTGAACAACTATTGAACAAATAATCATCTGATGAAAGTTAATTTCTTAACAAGAGACATACACATTTTAGCTCATATTGGCCAATATAGTTATGCATACAGACCATACATGTTCAATGACACCAAACAAAGGATATACAATCTTTCTGGGAACATTCTGACTAACAAATTATAATGTTAAACAGAACAGACTTCGGTTTGGTGGAAATCTTCCACTTTGATCAATTTTAGATTAATGTGACTGGAAGCCTGAACACAAAAACATCTGATGTTAATTTGAAAAAGAATGTTCATACCTGGCATTTAAAATTTTCCATTTATCCCGAAAGAATTTCCAGGCTAAGTCTCTTCCATGAGGATTTCTTGCTACATGTATTATAACATCTATGGCATCTTGATCGAGTACTACTTCAGAATTGAGGGATAGATTTAGAAGCCTAAATAATAAATTTAAAAAATTTAATTCATTTTATCTCAATTAAATAAAAAAACATGAAATAAGAATCACTATAGGGGGTTATTTATCAAACTGGTGTAAAGTAGAACTGGCTTAGTTGCCCATAGCAACCAATCAGATTCCACCTTTAATTTTGAACAGCCCCTTTGGAAAATTTAAGGTTGAATCTGGTTACTTTTGGCAACTAAGCCAGTTCTACTTTACACCATGATAAATGATACTCATAGTGTCTACTGAAGTTTTATAGTATGTGCCATTGTGGATAAAAAAAGAAGAGATGTTTAGAGGTTTAACTTTAAACCCTTACTTTACACTGTTGTTTTCTTTAACCACTTCAGAACCAAGCCAGTTTTCACCATAAGGACCAAGCCACACTTTGCAAATCTAACATGTTTCATTTTACACGTATATGGTAATAACTCTGCAATACTTTTACTTATCCAAGCAGTTCTGAGATGGTTTTCTTGTGAAATATTTTACTTCTTGACAGTCAATATGTTTTACCTTTTACCTAATAAAAAAAATCTCAAATTTACAAAAAACAAAAAAAATTCAATGTTATAAAATTTGCATTTCTCTGCTTTTAAGATGGATAGTAAAAGATTTATTAATTAACATTCCCCATATGTCTGCTTTAGGTTAACATCAGAGATAAGCGAATTTAAAAAAAAATTGATTCGCCACTTCGCCGAATTTTTTTTAGAAAAATTTGGTTCGATCCAATTAAATTTGCGGCAAATTTCCCCAAAAAATATTTCCTGGCTGCAGAAAGCCTTTATAGTGGTGTAGAACACTGTGCCTTGCAGTAACACACATAGGGAGTCTGCTTTAATAGTGAAATAATACTGCGAGTCCGTATGACATGCAGATAACAGGCGTCACACTCAGAATCACTGCATATTTCACTTATTTTGGCAGTCATGGCAGTCAACTCCACCTTACAGGTCGATATTAGCGCCAAGAAGGTAATGCACTCCTTTTATGCCGTCATCAGCTGATTCCACATTGATGTCTACAAACCCTGTTCTATTAAATTCTTATACAAGTAGAGCCCCCCGACAGAGTGGAGAGGGTGTCAGCAGTAAGTTTGTGTCCACTTCACTGATTATAATGCCCTTCCTTTGATCCATCAGAACAATAACCCACAAAAAAAGGATCCTGTCTGTGGAGCATCCGCCTTCACGTCAGTATGTGGTCAGTAATCCATCAGTATTGCTAATGCCAAAGAAAACAGGAGTGGATCCAAAACAGAGATGACATGTGAACTGAATAGTTGCATGTCTTCTGTGTTTTGTACCCACTCCTGCTATTGGATACCAAATCAGAAGCCAATTATGATGGAACCATACAGGCCTTACAGCTGCTGCACAGACAGGATCCGTTGTGCATCTCATTTTATCTTCCTTCTGACATAACAGCCAAAATGTCAGCCAAAACAAAAAGGCAAAATAGTGGGCCAGTCATGAAGTGGGAAGGGTGGGAACAGCGTGAGAAGTCTACAGAGAGACCCTATGACATAGTGGTGAGGCAGCATGAGAAGATCACAAAGTAGCCCAATGAGGTTGCGGCAGCATCAGTAGGCCACAGAGTGGCACATTGACAAAGTGCAGAGGTGGCTTTTGTGGATTGCAAAAATAAACACAGTTAAGATGTTAATCCTTCCCAAAATTCTATATTTATTTCAGTGCATACCCATGAAAATATCCAAAACACATATTAAGCAACTGCAAAGTGACATGCTTAAATTTATATGGGGAAACCCCCCCCCAGGATTAAGAAAAATGTGATGTATCCCTCTATTAGGAATGGCAGGCTGGGGGTTCCAGATTTATATAACTATTACTTAGCCAACTTATTGGACCAGACTATGGAGTGGTGAAAGCCTTCCTCACCCCATAAGTGGCTCAATATAGAGGAGGTTTATGTTAGGAGAAGGTCTCTTAAATCACTGTTGGCCGCCTACTTGTTGAAGCCCACCTCATTTGCAGTTCCCCTGTATACTATGCAAGCGTCCATGTTCGCATGGGCACATCTATTAAAAAATAAACTTCTTTCACCCCTGGAAAAAAAATATATCCCTATCACGGCCATAGAATATCACATCCCCACACTTCAAGTTACAGGCTGGCTAAACTGTGGGATTGATAATCTTGGGAGTTTATATGACCAATCCACCCTACGAACCTTTGAGATGTTACACACCTCTTACAACTTACCTAACCTAGTTTTTTACCAATATTTACAGATATGCCACTTCCTCACACCTCTTAATCTAGATGTCGCAGTAGATGTGAATGACCCACTTGGCAAGCTACTTGGAGTAGATGGACGTTCCCATTCCAGCCTCTCCTTTTGGTATTCATACCTGACGCTCATAGACAAAGATGGCAAAAAGCCCTTTATGGTCAGGTGGGAGGCGGAAATGGGAAAGGAATTCTCTCTGAGGGAGTGGATAGATGCCATCTACTGGTCAATGAAATGTTCTAAATGAATAAATCATGCAGAGAAGAACAGGAAGACCCAATTGAGGTGGTACTTAACTCCGGATAGAATGGCTCATATTATTCCCAACTATTCCTCATTGTGTTGGAGAGTATGTGGCCCAACAGGATCTCCATATCATATGTGGTGGGAGTGCCCGGTAGTGTCTCGGTTCTGGGCCTCGGTAGCGAAGGTTGTGGTAGAAATAACTGGGATTGCAGGAATTTTGACCCCAGAACTAGCAATTCTCAGTATAGGGCTGGTGAGCATCCCTTGGGAATAGTAGAAGCACGAAAGCACATATTTTATGTGCATCAAAGAAAGTGATTGCATGACATTGGAAAAGCTCACAATCTCCTTCAATTGGTGAAGTCTTCAAAATTGTAAACCACAATATGCATTGTGAATTTACTTTTGCACCCTCGTTAAAGGCTAGAATAACAGTGCATAACTCGTGGCTACAATGGTTGTCAAGCTCTTACGCAGAGCCACTTTCAAAATACCTGATATAGCATTTCTGTGCGTACGTAGTGGTAATGGGTATATGCAAACTGCGGTATGGGGGTATCCTGAGTATACTGTGTGAGATGCAGGCTTGCATTGTATTGTATAACACACATCACATGTATTTTGCATATGTCGCTACATATGTACTCTCTTGAATCCATGTAAGGAACCTTTTTGTTTTAACATTTGTTACTTTTCTTTTTGTATGTCTAATTATGTTGCTCAACCAAAAAATTTTACTTCAATAAAAATTTATTGATTAAAAAAAAAAAAAAAGTGTCTTGATTCTTGTCTAGACATCTTTAGAATGTGATCTCCTCCTCTCCAATGTGTTTAAATTTTTCTAAGGAGGCAAAAGTTGTTCCACTGGGGTCTTTATTGTGATGTTGTTTAAAATGTACTGACAAAGGGTGTTTCTCGTAACCTTTCTTTATATTGGATATATGTTCTGAAATTCTTATTTTCAAGGTTCTTTTTGTTCTACCAATATATTTTTTCTTGAATGGGCGCTCTATTATATTAATGACGCTTGTTGAATTACACTTTAAAAGATATTTGATTTCCCATGAGAAAGTATTGTTAGATGAATATATCTTAGATGTCTTTTGGGGGAACTCAGTGGTTTTGCAATTTGTGCAACGACCACATCGGAAGAAACTCTGTCTCTTGTAAGTAGAGATAATAGAACATTCCATCAACTAACAACAAATACTAATCCATGTGGTATTGACAAACCTATAGAAACATTTCTGTTATATAGCATTTATCCAAGACTAAGACAGTAATATGATCAAGTGTTTCATCTGACAAATACTATATCTGTTCAAAGCATAAGAACAGACAAAGTTATTGTTACAGTAGTGAACAGACTGATAATATACAGTCAATAAAAACCGCATTATACCTGAACAGACACTTATGCAATTTTTTGGGGATGAGTTCTGAATATCCATATTATCAAACACATGTGTGTCAGCAGAATCACAATTTATTTGGATGGATATTTACTCTATGTGTGGAACAAGTTCTGAATAATGAAATACTAATCATATGTGTGACCACTAATTAACAATCTTCCACATTCCTAAGACTACTAAAGTATACTACTGAGACTGGAGTAAAATTTCATTTTATCCAGCATATTTTTTTTATATTTTATGGCAAATGTTTTGTGTTTAATGTTCAATTGATGTCTTATTTGATAATGTATGGTTTTTAACACCTTTTTATAATAGAATAATTACTATGGATTTTACTACTATTTACTATTAATAAACCTAGTATCTGTATGAAATACAGATGGTGAGTGCCTGCTAACTAATTACACAAACCTCTAACAAAGAAGTGATCAGGAGAACCGCTTTTTAGCAGAGCACCATTACCATAGTTACAGGAGCGATGAGCCACTATAATAAAAAGCAATTCCACTAATAATTTTAAGTTGCCATGCTTCATCTGAAGACCCCCTGATGCATCCCTAGAGTAGAGACCTCAAAAAACGTCACCCATTTTGGAAACTACAGGATGAGGTTTTATTGGTACTATTTCGGGGTATATATGATTTTTTGATTGCTCCATATTATACTTTTTGTGAGAAAAGGTCATCACAAATGGGCTGATTATTTTTTATTTTTATGGAGTTCTTCTGACAGGACAGATCATATGTTGTTTTCATTGAGCAGGTTCAAATGGATGCAACTATACCAAATATTTGTATTTATTTTTTAATAATTTCAAATTGAGGGATGCTCACGAGTTAACTGGTGCCTGGCCTGCTGACCACCCTTCAGTGGAAAAAAAATATTTTCATATGAGAGGACACATAGGTCGGCTCACATTTATTTGCATGTTCCTTTAATTATTCAACAATTAATAAAATACATAAACACATTTATATTTCATATAATACATAGAATCTAGAGTTGAGCGCGCATTCTCGGCCAAATACCAGTTCGGCTCGAGCATCACTATGCTCGGCACATCGCAGTGTTCTGCCGAATACCTTGTGTGCTCAAGTGCGATGCTCGAATCAGTGTATTTAAATCCAATTTAGCCTCTATTTCTGAAAAGTTTCTGCTGTATCAACAACTTGAGTGCCGTATGAATATAGCAGGTGCTGCACGCACATATTGAGTACTGCACAAAAACATTGAGGGCTGCATGAATGCAGTAGCTGCTAACATATTAAGTGGCTGAATTGATCACATATGGCCGAATACAACATCTTACTCACATATTAACTACGGACTAACAGCATAACTAAAATCTGTTACAACATTAAGTGGACTAAATAATTGTTGTATTAATGTCTTAAGCACCAATCAACAGTACACTGATAGCAACACCACAGGAGAAATGCTAGCACAGTGTCACCACCAGACATCTGAGAAGCTCTGTCAGACGTTCTTCAGAACCTTTTGCTTGAGGTTCCTTTTGTTTTGCTTTCGTTTTCTTATCTCGTTAGCCTCTCTCAGCTGTCATGTAGTTGCACTGATTGCATCCCTTTAAATCCCTTCCCATACTGCATCACTTTGCGGTTTATACAACTTCCTGGAGTGTGTGCATGCTGGATGCTACTACTGAGTCTTCTACAGATAAGTTTTGTTCATTCATTTGTGTTTTCCTGTTTGCTTTATCCCAGGTGACCCTGACTCCCTCCGTATCAAGTGTAGGGAGACGGTGGTCGTGTCCCCTCACTATTATAGGGTGTTCAGGTGTTATACAGTCGAGGAATGAGGATATGCGATCATCTACCATTGAGATTTTTGCATAGGCTGAGCAGTTAGGGAGAGAGCCAGGTCTGTTACAGGGCTTTCCCTTTGGTTCCTTAGTTTTGGATCCAGTCAGTCGAATCTTCATTTTTTGTCTTCTAGTTTTCTGTACACCTTCCGTGACACACAGGCTTCCAGTATCCGTAGTTTCAGGTGCTGCACATCTCGTATCTTCACAGCATATGCACCTGACACTACGGATACTGGAAGCCTGTGCTAGCATTTCTCCTGCGGTGTTGCTATCAGTGTGTGAAGAGTGCGAGAAGAGGGTTGCATTGACAATCCAACACAATGGGCAGCACATTGAACACATTTTATAAGTGGTCCAAAACTTGTAAATAACTCATGAAAGAATAAAGTTACGTTAAAACCAAGCACACCATTGTTTTTCTTGTGAAATTCCCAATAAGTTTGATGTGTCACATGACCCTCTTCCTATTAAAAAAACTAAAGTTGGATTCAAAATGGCTGACTTTAAAATGGCCGCCATGGTCACCACCCATCTTGAAAAGTTTCCCCCCTCACATATACTAATGTGCCACAAACAGAAAGTTAATATCACCAACCATTCCCATTTTATTAAGGTGTATCCATATAAATGGTCCACCCTGTACAACTAAAGTAATAGTGTAACAAAGTCATTACATAAAGTGTTAAAGATGATCTAACAATGTAAGTCGAAGGAAGCTGGCAGATAAAGTGAAAATATTGTGCTTCTAAGCTAAGCCCTATAAAGAATTTATGTGACTAAAATAATCCGACACCAATTGGCTATATGATCTAACCAACAACCGCATTTTGTACAATTTGAGTATATTTTTTAATTTTACATGCGTGAGTGCCGCATTTAAAGGATTGGGATCCCTAAACTGAAGTTATGAATTCTATTTTTACTAAATGATTCTATGTGTTGTATGAAATATAAATGTGTTTATGTATTTTATTAATTGTTGAATAAGTGAGAGTAAAGGCACATGCAAATGAATGTGAGCCGGCCTATTTGTCTTTTCAATTATTTTTTTTTTGTTTTAGTTTTATATAACAATGCATTTTAAAAAAATTAAAAAACATGTTTTTGTGTTCTCCATTTTCTGAAAGCTAAGGGGCTCGATTTTTGCAGGAAGAGCTGATATCTTATTAGTACCAGTACCATTAGTACCATATTTTATCTCTCACTATAGTATACTTTTTTGGCTCAAGGCAACAAAAAATTTCCATTTTGGCACAGTTTCTATTTATCATCGGGGCAGATAACGTGACAATTTTATAAAGCCACTCGTTATGGACTCGGTGATAACTAATGTGTGTATTTTTTTATTTTTGTTAAGTTTTAAACAGCAAAAGCATTTTGTAAAAGAAAAAAAAATCTTGTTTTTGAGTTGCTGACCATGGAATACAAGGGGTTTATATGCCAGCATCATTGTATTCATAAAAGCCAGAGAATATAGAAGGGGCTTGGATGTTAGAGACAGCAGGGCCTGTGCCTGCCCAATCAGCCCGCCATAGCTGTATAGCACTGGGACTCAAGTCATGCCCTGTAGTGCCATAGAGATATGACCTTATTAAATATAAGTGAGTAGAAAATAAAAAAATAAAATACAAAAAATGGTTACTATGGCTCGCGTACTTAACATTAGAGATGGTCTTGCGGTTTGCCCAGCGGTTGTGTGCGGTTCTGCTGAGATACCACAGTTATAAAGAGGGACAAACGCTATTGGAACAAATAATTTTAACTGGTGCGTTATACCAGTTGCCCCCAAATACACTGATTGAGGCAGGGGTATGATTTACCTAGAATATACTATCCGTATAGTGCATTTGTAATTTATATGAGTTGTGTGCGGTTCTGCTGAGATACCCCAGCTATACAGAGTGACAAACGTTATTTGAACAAATAATTTCAACTGGTGGATATACCAGTTGCCCATCAAAAAAAAAAAAATGATTGAAACAGGGGTGTGATATAACTAAAGTATACTTTCCATATAGTGCATTTGTAAATTGCAGGAATTGTGTGCGGTTCTGCTGAGATACCCCAGCTAAACAGAGGGACTAACGCTATTGAAACAAATAATTTCAACTGGTGGATATACCAGTTGCCCCCCCAGAAAACTGATTGAGGCAGGGCTGTGATATACCGATAATATATTTTCCATTTAGTGCATTTGTAATTTGCAGGAGTTGTGTGCAGTTCTGTTGAGATACCGCAGATATACAGAGGGACAAACGCTATTGGAACAAATAATTTTAACTGGTGTGATATACCAGTTGCCCCCCCCCCCCAAAAAAAAAAAAAATGATTGAGGCAGGGGTGTGATATACCTAGAATATACATTCCATATAGTACATTTGTAATTTGCAGGAGCTGTGTGCGGTTCTGCTGAGATACCCAAGCTATACAAAGGGACAAATGCTATTGGAACAAATAATTTCAACTGGTGCGATATACCAGTTGCCCCCAAAAACAACTGATTAAATGGCTTGCTATATATACTAACAGCAAATAATCATTAAGCAGTTCTATATACCTACTTCCCCAAATACTGCTCTTCTATGGGGAATTTGTCACGGTCATTTTGAAAATAACAGGCAGAGGAAGAAGCTGGCCATTTCACAGGGGAGGTAGAGGTCGGGCTGGTGCATCAGGGCGGAGCCTAAGTGGGAAGTTGGAGAAGGTGCGTGCAATTACGTCAAAGTATGCACCAGAGTTGGTTGAGTGGCTCACTCAGCCTTCCGCTTCTGCACCCTCCACAACCACCACCATAGCCCCTCCAATCAAGTCAGATGAATTATTTTCCTATTAATTTCCAGACCGTACTGATGTGCAGCCATTCTTGGCATCAGATGAGGAAGAGGAGGTAGCAACGGCCGCCACCCAGCGGTCTGACGACAGTACCCAGATCAGCCCAAGGAGGGTGGTCCCCGCTTTTGCTGCCTACTACGAGATCTCTAATATCAGTGGTGGTGAAGGTGACAATGATGACGTGTCTATGAACGTCACGTGGGTGCCTACAAGAGAGGAAGCGAAGGGTAGTTCACAGGGAGAGACGGAGCAGCAGATAGGGAGGAGAAGCAGGCAGAAGTCACAGTGCACAGGAGGCAAAAAGCTGACTGCAAATGTATCTGGAGCGAGCCATCCACCATACATGGCACATGGCTCCACAGTGTGGGCTTTTTTTAATGTGTCATTTGCTGATAATAGTGTTGCCATCTGCAGCCTGTGCTGTCAACACATAGGTCGCGATAAGCCCGACATTCACCTAGGCATGATCGACTTAAGAAGGCACCTGACCTCCCATCACCAAGCCCAGTGGGAACAACGCAATCAGAACCCACAAAGCCACACTCCTGGTGTTCAACATCCTGCCTCTTCTCCTTCTCCTCTCTCCTGCCATTTGTCCTCCACCTTCCACCGAGCCGTTGTCGCGTTCATCTGGCAAAATGCAGGCTTCCGTGGCCCAAATGTTCAAACGTAGAAAGTTGATGATGGCGGAAAATCCTCTTGCCCAATGGCTGACCGCTGGCTTGTCGAAACTACTATCCCGCCAACTACTGCCATATAAATTGGCAGACTCGAAGGCCTTTCGAAAATTTGTGGCAATTGGCACACCACAACGGAAGGTCCCCGGAAGGAAATATTTCTCCCAGAAGGGCATCCCAGAGCTATATGGCCATGTTCAGCGGCAAGTGAATGTATCTCTGGCAAACAGTGTTGATGCCAACATACATCTGACCACAGTCACGTGGTCTAGCAAACATGGGCAGGGAAGGTACATACATTTTACTGCCTACTGGGTGAACCTTTTGATGTCCGTCAATCATGTAACTCGTGGCACCCATGTGGATTTGGTGCAACCGCCACGGATTGCATGCCGGCCTGCCTCTTCTTTTCCTCCTCCTTCTACATCCCTCGACTCCTCCTCGGCTGACTTCTCCTTTTCCACTGCTACTGCCTCTTCTGCTGAACCCCCCCTAGCTCCCCAGAACCTATTCGATGTGCCAGGTGAGATGTTGCCATGCCATGCTGTGACTGTTGTGCCTGTAAGCCAAGAGCCACACTGGTCCTGCACTCCTTTCAGCTCTGCGGTCACAGTGGCTGATGCCGCTCAATTTGATAGTTGGTAAAGTGGTGTGCAACAACGGTGCCAATCTGCTGTGTGCGCTAAAATAGGGCAAAATGCCAAACATGCCGTGCATGGCACACGTCCTGAACTTAGTTGTGCAGTGATTGGTTGCCAAATACCCCAGGGTCCAGGACGTTTTGCGGTAGGCCAGGAAAATATCTGGCCATTTTAGAAGATCTTACATGGCCATGGCTCTCTTTGCTTACGTTAGGCGGCAACACCACTTGGCTGTCAGATGTCTTATTTGTGACTGCCCGACGTGCTGGAACTCCACCTTGTTTATGCTTGATAGGCTTCTCCAGCTGAAACGTGCCGTTAAGGACTACCTGTACGAACTCTGTGGCAGGACAGGTTCTGGGGAGCTTGTCTTTTTTCATCGAGCCAGTGGCTGCTCATGAGCGACGCATGCAGACTTCAGCAGCCATTTGATGATATCACCAAACTAGTCAGTCGCATCCAGAGCACCATCAGTGACATCGTACCTTACTCCTTTCTAGAGCGTGCAGTGCATCCTGTCATTGATCAAGCCATCGAGGAGCAGGAAGATGAGGAAGTCGCAATGCTGAATGAATTCCCAGGGGGGCTACTCCATCTGAGTCAAGTCAGCAGGAGTCTGAAGAAGAATTAGAGGAGGATGGTGCCTGGGGGGATGAGTAGGAGGAGAAGGAGAAAGAAGAGCAGTCTTTAAACTTTTTGGGGATCCTTGTATGTGGATGGGGGAGGAGACCGAGGAAGACATTCTCCTGGGCTATGAGCAGGAGCCAGGCCGCTCCACCGCTTCCAGATTAGTGCAAATGGGGGCCTTCATGCTCCAGTGTTTGTAGAGGGACCCCCGTATAAAAAAGCTTAAAGGATAAGGACCAGTACTGGGTGCAATGAAATTAGACCCCCGGTACAAACACAAAATGGCGTACATGTCACCAGCATCACAGAGGGCTGTCTGAACACAGCATTTCCAGGCCTTGCTTTGAGAGATGCTGCATTCTGCTGTTGCGGGCGCTGGCAGAGGAATTTTCACCCACAGAGAAACAGTTGTGAGTACCAATTCTACAGCACATGCAAGAAGAGGGGGGTTTAAAGATGTTTTGGTCACTTCGGATATGAGATCATTCTTGCAGCCAACCCCTCCTGATCCAGCCTCAGGGAATGCCTAGACCAACAGGTGTCCGACTACATCGGGTTAACGGCCGATGTGGATGCTCTGAGAAGCAAGGAACCCCTGGACTACTGGGTGTGCAGGCTTGACCTGTGGCCAGAGCTGGCACAATTTGCCATGGAACTCTTGGCTTGCCTAACGTCGAGTGTCCTGTCCAAAAGGACGTTCAGCGCAGCAGGGGGGATTATGACCGATAAGCACACTCGCCTTGCTCACGACAGTGTGGACTACCTCACATTTCTAAAAATGAATAAGACATGGGTCTCGGAGGAAATCAACACCTGTGACAACCATGTTTAACTGAATTTCCTCATGCCAGCCCACAAATATCCGCCAGCCCCCAGAACAAATAATGGTCCCTGTCTTAAGTAAATACAGCGGCATAAAAGTCCTTTTCTGTCCGATGAATTCCTAATGTTTGGGATTAGGACCTCAGAGGAATTCAGCACCTGTGACGACCACGTGTTATCGAATTTCAACTATTATCATTTGTTGTTTTTTTCCCAAGAGGGGGGATTTTGTTAGCCATGTTTTTAATCAAATTTTATATTTTTTGTTCTTTTAAACATATTTTTTTGACATCTATTTGTACTGGCCTGCAGTAAAATTGATATCCAATGACCATCTAATATACCTCCAGCCACATAATCACTTGATGTTTACTGTTAGGTGAATGTGTAATTTTTGGGCCCTGTACTTCCGTGGCCTAAAATTTAAATTTTCCAGGTTCCAGCAGGCCACATTTTTAAGAGTTTACATTTAAGACGCATAAAAACGGCCTCTGATTAAAATACATATTTATTGTTGGAATTCTTGCCATTGATCCCCCTCTGGTAAGTCACTGTCCATGTTATGGGACGATTTCTGCATTCCTTGTAAGTATTTGGTGGCTGCAATAATGATCTGAAGATTTTTTTTAGGTTTGCCTGCCATTAAAGTAAATAGGGTTCGCAAACATTTGATCGCGTTCGCGAATCATCTCGGCCAATGTTCGTCCATCACTATTAAACATGATTTAGCCCATGATTCAGTCCAATGTTCTGGGGAAAGGCGATTCCATCATGCCCCTGACTCTTTCAAATAATCTTTAATGGCATATAGTGCCAGAGATGTAAAATATTGCCAGTTATCATGAGATCTCACAGCTCTGACTTAAAGGGAATCTGCCATCAACCTTATGCTGCCCATACTAACAGCAGAATAAAGTAGAGACAGGTGAGATGATTTCAGAGGTCTGTCATTTATAAGTAAAAAGTAAGTGGTTGCCGAGAACCAACATCACAATCATTGCAGACTGGGCCTTGAAAATAGTCACGGCCACCTGAGAAGAGTCCTGGTTATTCATAAATCCCTGTTCTCCCTGCCCACCTGCTGATGATTGACTTCTCTATTGTCTTCTACCTAGTTTTCTACTCATCTCTCTAAGAGAGAACTGCTAATCATCAGCAGATGGGCAGGAGAGCAGGAGATTATGAATAACCATGATTCTTAGGTAGATTTGACTCTTTTCAAGGCCAGTACTGCAATGATTATGATGCTAGTTCTCGGCAACCACTTACTTTTAGCTCATAAGTGACATACCGCTGAAATCAGCATTTATGTCACTAATTTATGCTGCCCTCGGTGAGGTCAGCATACAGTTTATGACAGGTTCCCTATAAAGCATCACTGGCAATAACAATATCCATACATATTATGCAATTTATATATTGATAACTACTATACAAATTTAATATAGAGTACAGTTTTCAATTATAGCCCCTAAATAGCATTGTCACTAGTTTTGCATGCTGGAAACTGCTGACAGGCTCCTTTTAAAGGGGCTCTCCTGAAAAATGTACATATTTTAACCATAGCAAATGTCAATGTCATTAATGAATAATCTATTTCTTTTGAGAAACATTAAAGGCTCACTGTGCTTTCAGAAAACTCACTTAGTGCAGTGACCATAAAATGATATAGATATATATATATATATATATATATATATATATATATATATACAGTACGGACCAAAAGTTTGAAAACACCTTGTCATTTAAAGAGTTTTCTTTATTTTCATGACTATATAAATTGAAGATTCACACTGAAGGCATCAAAACTATGAATTAACACATGTGGAATTATATACATAACAAAAAAAGTGTGAAATAACTGAAAATATGTCATATTCTAGGTTCTTCAAAGTAGCCACCTTTTGCTTTGATTACTGCTTTGCACACTCTTGGCATTCTCTTGATGAGCTTCAAGAGGTAGTCACCTGAAATGGTCTTCCAACAGTCTTGAAGGAGTTCCTAGAGATGCTTAGCACTTGTTGGCCCTTTTGCCTTCACTCTGCGGTCCAGCTCACCCCAAACAATCTACAATTTTCATAGTAATAAATAAAACTCTTTGAATGAAAAGGTGTGTCCAAACTTTTGGTCTGTACTGTATATATATATATATATATATATATATACAGAAGATGGCAGGGCGGCAGCACTCCTCACTTCAAATGATACAAATGATTCAGGTGCCAGCGTTTTCCCCTTGATCCTGGGGTCCAAACACAATCTAAATAAATGTAACACAGCACTAGATAAAACGTGAAAAAAAACAAAATTTATTCAACACATATTGATACAGGCAACGTTTCAGCACTATCACAGAGCCATTATCAAGCCAAGTGCTTGGCTTGATAATGGCTCTGTGAGAGAGCTGAAACGTTGCCTGTATCAACATGTGTTGAATAAATGTTGTATTTTTTCAATTTTTTATCTAGTGCTGTGTTACATTTATTTAGATTGTGTTTGGACCCCAGGATCAAGGGGAAAACGCTGGCACCTGAATCATTTTTTTATGATTTTTACGGATCCATGGATACATGGATCGGATCCGCAAAACACATGCGTACGTCTGAATGGAGCCTTACAGGGGGGTGATCAATGACAGGCGGGTGATCACCCATATACACTCCCTGATCACCCCCCTGTCATTGATCACCCCCCTGTAAGGCTCCATTCAGACGTCCGCATGTGTTTTGCGGATCCGATCCATGTATCCATGGATCCGTAAAAATCATACGGACGTCTGAATGGAGCCTTACAGGGGGGTGATCAGTGACAGGGGGATGATCACCCTGATCACCCCCTGTCATTGATAACCCCCCTGTAAGGCTTAATTCAGACGTCCGCATGTGTTTTGCGGATCCGATCCATGTATCCATGGATCCGTAAAAATCATACGGACGTCTGAATGGAGCCTTACAGGGGGGGTGATCAGTGACAGGGGGGTGATCACCCTGATCACCCCCTGTCATTGATAACCCCCCTGTAAGGCTCCATTCAGACGTCCGCATGTGTTTTGCGGATCCGATCCATGTATCCATGGATCCGTAAAAATCATACGGACGTCTGAATGGAGCCTTACAGGGGGGGTGATCAGTGACAGGGGGGTGATCACCCTGATCACCCCCTGTCATTGATAACCCCCCTGTAAGGCTCCATTCAGACGTCCGCATGTGTTTTGCGGATCCGATCCATGTATCCGTAAAAATCATACGGACGTCTGAATGGAGCCTTGCATGGGGGTGATCAATGACAGGGGGGTGATCAGGGAGTCTATATGGGTGATCACCCCCCTGTCATTGATCACCCCCCTGTCATTGATCACCCCCCTGTAAGGCTCTATTCAGATGTCCGCATATGTTTTGCGGATCCGATCCATGGATCCGTAAAAATTATACGGACGTCTGAATGCAGCCTTACCAGGGGGGTGATCAATGACAGGGGGGTGATCCAGGAGTCTATATGGGTGATCACCCCCCTGTCATTGATCACCCCCCTGTCATTGATCACCCCCCTGTAAGGCTCCATTCAGACTTTTTTTGGCATAAGTTAGCGGAAATTTTTTGTTTGTTTTTGTTTTTGTTTTTTCTTACTAAGTCTCATATTCCACTAACTTGTGTCAAAAAATAAAATCTCCCATGAACTCACCATACCCCTCACGGAATCCAAATGCGTAAACATTTTTAGACATTTATATTCCAGACTTCTTCTCACGCTTTAGGGCCCCTAAAAAGCCAGGGCAGTATAAATACCCCACATGTGACCCCATTTCGGAAAGAAGACACCCCAAGGTATTCGCTGAGGGGCATATTGAGTCCATGAAAGATTGAAATTTTTGTCCTAAGTTAGCGGAAAGTGAGACTTTGTGAGAAAAAAACAAAAAAAATCAATATCCGCTAACTTATGCAAAAAAATAATAATTTCTAGGAACTCGCCAGGCCCCTCATTGAATACCTTGGGGTGTCTTCTTTCCAAAGTGGGGTCACATGTGGGGTATTTATACTGCCCTGGCTTTTTAGGGGCCCGAAAGTGTGAGAAGAAGTCTGGGATCCAAATGTCTAAAAATGCCCTCCTAAAAGGAATTTGGGCCCCTTTGCGCATCTAGGCTGCAAAAAAGTGTCACACATCTGGTATCGCCGTACTCAGGAGAAGTTGGGCAATGTGTTTTGGGGTGTCATTTTACATATACCCATGCTGGGTGAGAAAAATATCTTGGTCAAATGCCAACTTTGTATAAAAAAATGGGAAAAGTTATCTTTTGCCAAGATATTTCTCTCACCCAGCATGGTTATATGTAAAATGACACCCCAAAACACATTCCCCAACTTCTCCTAAGTACGGCGATACCACATGTGTGACATTTTTTTGCAGCCAAGGTGGGCAAAGGGGCACATATTCCAAAGTGCACCTTTCGGATTTCACTGGTCATTTTTTACACATTTCGATTGCAAAGTTCTTCTCACACATTTGGGCCCCTAAATTGCCAGGGCAGTATAACTACCCCACAAGTGACCCCATTTTGGAAAGAAGACACCCCAAGGTATTCCGTGAGGGGCATGGCGAGTTCCTAGAATTTTTTATTTTTTGTCGCAAGTTAGTGGAATATGAGACTTTGTAAGAAAAAAATAAAAATAAAAAATCATCATCATTTTCCGCTAACTTGTGACAAAAAATAAAAAGTTCTATGAACTCACTATGCCCATCAGCGAATACCTTAGGATGTCTACTTTCCGAAATGGGGTCATTTGTGGGGTTTTTCTACTGTCTGGGCATTGTAGAACCTCAGGAATCATGACAGGTGCTCAGAAAGTCAGAGCTGCTTCAAAAAGCGGAAATTCACATTTTTGTACCATAGTTTGTAAACGCTATAACTTTTACCCAAACCATTTTTATTTTTTTGCCCAAACATTTTTTTTTTATCAAAGACATGTAGAACTATAAATTTAGAGAAAAATTTATATATGGATGTCGTTTTTTTTGCAAAATTTTACAGCTGAAAATGAAAAATGTCATTTTTTTGCAAAAAAATCGTTACATTTCGATTAATAACAAAAAAAAGTAAAAATGTCAGCAGCAATAAAATACCACCAAATGAAAGCTCTATTAGTGAGAAGAAAAGGAGGTAAAATTCATTTGGGTGGTAAGTTGCATGACCGAGCGATAAACGGTGAAAGTAGTGTAGTGCCGAAGTGTAAAAAGTGCTCTGGTCATGAAGGGGGTTTCAGCTAGCGGGGCTGAAGTGGTTAAATAGTCAATGGTTTTTAATTATGTTTTTTTTTATTTATTATCACTGCCATTTTCATTTGTTAATACAAAGATACATTTTCTAATTAATGGATATTGCAACTTTTAGGTTTTGGATGGAAATCATCTTTAATCTACTGACCTGTTCAGAAGATTCCTATTATCACTGCAGGTAAGAGCTTCCAATAATATCTTCTTTTCAGAAACTGCTGTGGTAGAATGGAATTTCATCCAAATAAACTCCCAAACATCTTCATCCATCAAAGAAACTCCTGTGCAATACACAATATCCCGGACATTTGGTGGAATGCTATAAAAATAAAATGCGCACAAAATATTAGATTTAGCTACTCATATAAATTAAACGTAGACATTTATCACAGACCAGTGTTTTACTTCAGTCTATGATATCCCCTGCACTGCTATTAGACTCACATAATTTGTAATGAGGGGAAGGCTCTGGTCTGAGATGCAGATTTCTGTGTTAATTTGCACCAGAAGATTGGCACAAATAAAGATAGGTGTGCCGGACCTGCAGGCCTCTCCCCATCCCTGCATTTGCCATGCACCCTTTTTGGAAAGTAGCAAGAACAGCATGCAAGCAATACACAAAAATGTGTTTCAATAATGTGTAAAAAGTGCCACAAGGAAATAATAAATCTCCCCTACAATGCTTTAGAATTACAGTCTATAGACATCTTAGTATGAATAGTGTTGTGCAAACTTGTGTTTTAAGTTCAGCGTCTAAAGTTCAGGTTCGGGTTATCGAAGTATCCAATTATGGATTCGGCTACCACGGACCATAACGGAATTTAGAATCCATAACGGGATACTTCGATAACCTGAACCCGAACTTTAGACGCCGAACTTAAAACACAAGTTTGCTCAACGCTACCTATGAACATTATTTAATTGCATTGCATGATCTTTTAAAATATATTTGCATTATATATATATTTATATTAGAGATAAGCAAACTTTTTGAAACTTGTTAATGTTAATAAACAGCTTGTTTAAAAACACACCGCTCCATTGCAGGTGTTATGCTTTTTAATATAAGAAACCTTGCAAAAATTGTTTCTTATTAGGGTCAGATTGTGTTTAAATACACATGGTGTTATGGGGGAAAAGTGGCTAGTTGGGACCAAGCATCCAATAATTATGCCATAATGGGGGCAGATCCCTGACCCTAGTTTTACTCAAGCATACGTTAATGTCAGAAGAAACAGCGGCTTATTCTACACAAGCGCTTATTCTACACACATGTTTATTTGTGAAAGAAATAGTGTGAAAGAACATGGCACAACAGCAAACCTGTCAAGAGACGGCCTCCCACAAAAACTCACGAACGGGCATGGAGGGCATTAATCAGAAAGGCAGCACAGAGACCTAAGGTAACCTTGGAAGAGCTGCAGAGTTCCACAGCAGAGACTGGAATATCTGTACATAGGACAACAATAAGCCGTACACTCCATAGAGTTGGGCTTTATGGCAGAGTGGCCAGAAGAAAGCCATTACTTTCAGCTAAAAACAATAAGGTACATTGTGAGTTTGCGAAAAGGCATATGGGAGACTCCCAAAATATATGGAGGAAGGTGCTCTGGTCGGATGAGACTAAAATTGAACTTTTTGGCCATTAAAGAAAACGCTATGTCTGTTGCAAACCCAACATATCACATCACCCAAAGAACACAATCCCCACAGTGAAACATGGTGGTAGCAGCATCATGCTGTGGGGATGTTTTTCAGCAGCCGGAATTAGGAAACTGGTCAGAATTGAGGGAAAGATGGATAGTGTTAAATACAGGGATATTCTTGAGTAAAACCTGTACCACTCTGTCGTGATTTTAGGCTAGGGCAGAGGTTCACCTTTCAGCAGGACAATGAACCCCGAACACACTGCTAAAGCAACACTTGTGTAGTTTAAGGGGAAACATGTAAATGTGTTGGAATGGCCTAGTCAAAGCCCAGATCTCAATCCAATAGAAAATCTGTGGTCAGACTTAAAGATTGCTGTTCGCAAGCGCAAACCATCCAACTTGAAGGAGCTGGAGCAGTTTTGCAAAGAGGAATGGGCAAAAATCCCAGTGGTAAGATGTGGCAAGCTCATAGAGACTAATCCAAAGAGACTTGGAGCTGTGATTGCCGCAAAAGGTGGCTCTACAAAGTATTGACTTTAGGGGGGGGGGGCACATTGACTTTTTCAGTGTTTTTGTCCTATTTGTTGTTTGCTTCACAATAAAAAATAAATAAAAAAATCTTCAAAGTTGTGGGCATGTTCTGTAATTAAATGATGCAAATCCTCAAACAATCCATGTTAATTCCAGGTACTGATGCACCAAAATGCAAAAAAAAAGTCAAGGGGGGTGAATACTTTTGCAAGGCACTGTATTTATACACATGGTAGAAGCAGTAGCTTGTTCTGAACAAGCAATTTGTAGCAAAACTGCAACAGTTTTTATATGTAATGGCACAATTACAACATACACGTCCTACTATGACACACTGTATATTGGTATTGACACACTAAGATTTGAACTGTTTGAACCTTTTACTTTCTAAAAAATATAAAAAATAAATTGTGTAGCCTATAAAATATATAGGAACTGTAGAAGCTTTTTGGGGGAAAAAGACTGGCTTATGCATAAAAAAATACTTTCTCCTCAAATTATCTCTGTGCAGGAACTATGTTCAAGCAGTCCACAGCATTAAGTTATACAACTCCAGCAGCTGCCTTCTCTGTAAGACACCAATTCCTAGTACACTAACCACCCCTATGTTCTCCCTATCCTGACTTTCTACCCAGTAATTTAATTTACATAAGTAAATATATCCCTACACCTGCAAGACCCTAAGATAGCTGGCTTGTGTCTGTCTGGTGTCTGTTAGAGATATGGCAGATCAGTGGCTGAGCTAAAAATTATATATATGCTTCACATAAAGTACAAAGCCTTATAGACCAGCCAATATCCTGCCTTTTAATTGGCAGTCAGTGCTTTGTGAGAAAGTCTGCCTGCCAGAGCCCCATCTGGGTTTATGCAAACCTTTATTTTTATCCTCCCTGTCCTGTTTCCTCATATTTTAAAAGTAAAATGGTGGATTCCGTTTTGCTCAATTCATCAGAAGCTAATCACCAAAACTTGGGATTTATTTAGCAGAAGAACTTTTGTGAAATTCCTGGTAAACTGGATTAATTTAGAACTGATTCACTGATCTTTAGCTTCAATGTGTTTTTGAGATTTGCAAATTTATTATGATTATTAACTTTACTTTTCTTGATACTTTTAGTTATGAGGTAGTTTGGGATGAATATGACCATCCTATTTACTACTCCCCTCCCCCTTTCTACCGTGTTGTAATGAGAAGGAGTTACATTAAAGACATTATCTGCAGCCATTTACCCTTTTGATATGAAATTGGTATATAAACCAATTAATTCACTGCATCACAAATATAATTTATATCACATAGGGAATACAATTAAAAAAATGCTGAAAATGTGTCCATAGCCTTTAATTCAACAATCTTACAAATATGTAATACAGTGAAAATTAGTTCAATGTAAATATATGGAATAACGAGCATTGCATCAATACATCGTGCCATATATTTATGGCATCATGCCATCAATATCGGGTTTTAGCTGTAACATACAGCTGACACCATGATAAAATGGCTGCTGGCACTGATCCTGGCCATTGAACCCCTTAGATGTTGTGGTCAGCAGGCACCACAGCATATAAGAAGTTTACAGAGGGAGCAATCTCCCTTTCTCCCCATTCAGGTCACCTGTAATGTAACCACAGGGTCCTGACAGTTGCTTTGGCAGCCAGAAGCCTTACAAAAGCCTCTGTGCCTGCAATGTACCGAACCCTACCAGGCCCTGCCAGAGGTAGGCCTGATAGGGCTAAGTGTCAGTGTAAAACTGACAGGTTCAATACACTGCAATAGATAACTATTGCAGTGTATTGTACCAGCAATAATACAACTGTATCTTCAAATGGGACTTAAAAAAAAAAGGAAATAAAAGTAAAAAAAAGATAACATTTTCAAGCAAATGATATCTTATCCACTCCTTTATAATTGGTTAAAAATAAAATAAAATACACAGAATTTGTGTTGCCTTGTTCAATTATGGAATTGCTGTTTTTGTCACCTTGCCTACCATAAAATAGTGTAAAAAGTTTTCAAAAAGTCATATACCCCAAAATGGTAGCAATAAAAAGTATAGTCTGTCCTGCCAAAACACAAGCCCTCACATAGCTGTGTTGATGGAAAAATAAAAAAAAAGTTGTGTTAGAGTATTAGATATAGTGATGCAAAAAAAATAATAATAATTGTAATGAATAATTGATTTTATGATGCTAAATTTGTAAAACTTTAAAAAGTTATATACATTTGGTATCACCATATTGGTATCAACCCACAGAATAAAATTACCACATAATATCATATATACTGCATGTTGAACGCCATAAAAAAAAATATTGACAGAATTGTCATCTCACCTCCCTCTAAAAATTAATAAAAAGTATTTAAAAAGTCATATGCATCCCAAAATGGCACAAAAAAACCTACAGACCATATTGCAAAAAAACAAGCCCTCAGACAGCTATTTTTTGGTGGAAAAGTAAAAAAAAATGTTTTTTAGTATATGGTAATACAAAATTCAACAGTTTTTTAATTTAAAAAAAGTGAATTTATGGTGTCAAAGTAGTAAAACATGAAAAAAAAGCTATAAAAATTTAGTACTGTCATAATCATATTAACCTTCAGAAATAAGTTATTCTATCATATATACTGCAAGCTAAACCCCATAAAAAATGCCCTCCAAATCCTGACTTGGCCTCTCACCATTTAAGCTAGTACTCCCCAAAACAGCTATCTGCAGATGAGGTGCTGGCTTATTTGATATGAGTCATATCTCCAGCACTATTTGAAAAAAAAATATTGATTTATAGAATAGCTGCCTTACATCTGGTGGCATTAGAGGAAGATCTTGTTAAGAGCTCATTTGCTTCCCTTTCTTCCCAACAAATTCTATGTTTCAAAATCCAGCGGCAAATGCCACTGCTTCTCTTCTGAACAGCGACAGAGAAACTGTAAAGGATTATTCCATGCCTTTTCTGCCTTTAACCATTGGAAATAAAACCATAAATATATATCTAGGTGAATTCCTTGGGAATGGTATGTAGTGTCAAAAATGTTTCCACTGTACTGGTATCTCAAGGGTATTGCAAGTTTCACATGGCTCCCAAACCTATTCCAGTACAATCTGGACTTCAAAAGCCATATGGCACTCCCAATTTTCTGAACTCTCCAGTGGGCCCATACAGCAGGTTATGACTAGAGATGAGCGAATCATTTTGGACGAAACATCTGAAGTCAATTCGCATAAAACTTTGTTCCAATACTGTACGTAGCAGGAGCTCCGTACAGTATTAGAATGTATTGGCTTTGATGAGCCAAAGCTATTGCTTCATAAATTCATAAATTAATCGCTCATCCCTCGTTATGACCGCATATGTGGTCTTGTCATACTTGAAAGAAATAGCATAACAATTTTTTGGGTGCATTTTCTCCTGTTAGCCCTTGTAAGAATGACAATTTTTGAGCTAAAACTAAACATTGTTACAATTTAATTTTTGAATAGCACAAAATAGATGCTTTAAAATTGTTATTTCAAGGGATGGGGGGGGGGAGGGAAGCAAGTTGTTGCCAAAACAGTTCGGTCATGAGATGTCCTCTTTTATTTAGAATTATTCTGGTAACCTGTGTTGCCTTGTAAAAATCATTTAAAAATCTCAATTTGTTTACATTTTCAGTCATTTAAGAGCTGCTCCATCTACATTTCCAGTAATAGGCCAGCTGAAGAATTGCCTGAGCAAGCCAGCAGCAAACCTGTCATCACTAGCTTTTCTTGTCCATCTCTTTTCATCTACCATGGCTTATGTAATTTTTGGTGCTATATGTTAGATGTGTGGAGAGCAAATTTGCAATACGCATGCTGCCTGGTCTGAAGAACATTTCTATATTTAATTTTATCTCAGTAATATTGCATCATATTTCTATAATTCCAAGTTATTTTATAACAGTAACAGCTCCATTTCTGTACTTGGTCTGTGTCTTAAAATAAATGGGGATAAACTGCAATAACAGACACAGCTTATGAATAGACATGACATCTTTTTCTGGAAGAGAAGCATGTCTGCAATATTTATTTGTGCATTTTGAAACTGTAAGGCAATATTTAGTCCCTGATTTACTGCAGCTGGCATTTAGCTTGAATAATGTGAATAATTTTGATGCGTCTCCTAAAGGTGTCTGACTTTGAAATATGTTTTATAAAATTTTGCCTACTTTCTAGTGTAAAATTATAGTACATATGCTAGGTCACTGTGGCCCAACCCCCTCCCACCCTATCCCTTTCCGACAATGCATAGTTAAAAAAAAAAAAACTGGCGTGCATGGTGTGAAAAAAGTAAAACTTGCTGGTCTTCTGACTTTTGCCTCAAAAGTACCAAAATGTGACATTTTCCCCTTTGTAAGCCAAAAATTGTGAGCAGCTCATGATGCATTGGTTATTAGTGTTATGGATTAGCATAGATATAGCACCCTACTGAAATTTTGTGCAGAATAGAAAACCTTCTTTCATCAGAATGAAAAATAAAACAAAATACATGTCGCTAAAGAATCGTCAGCACTGACAGGCTACTTCATTTTTTGCTGCACCAAACTCCTTTGGTTCATGCTCGCACTGTACATAAACTACAAAAACCCAGACGGTATCAAATTTGTATTTAAAGGTCTCATATTCAGGAGGTTTCTCGTAATGGTCTAGCAGTGTTCCTCAACTCCAGTCCTCAGGGCCCACCTTCTAGGTCATGTTTTAAGGATTTCCTTAGTACTGAGCAGGTGAAATAATTAGTGTCAATGCATTAGGACTTACCACAGGTATAAATATGTGGAATATTATCAAATCATGACTGACGGGTGGGCCCTGAGGACTGGAGTTGAGGAACACTGGTCTAGCATATAATCCAATACTGCTACGATATTTTAAATAGAGATGAGTGAATCAATTCAAAAGTAAATAAATATTATATATATATAAAAAATGAAAGACAACAGGAGGTCCTAGGAAACCCCAGAGTGGCATACACAAATTTTGAAGCCAAATAGAGCAATTTCAATTCAGGTAGAATTGTTTCAGAACCAAATCACTCAGTAGGCTGATTCAAAAGAATTGTTCAAATCCGAGGTAGGTTTATAGTTGAAATAATCTTGAGGCCAAAATTGGAAGATTAAAGACGATGAAAATAATTTTGTTTCTATCTTAAAGGACCACTCAGGTAAAAAATAAAATAAAATCAGCCATCATGGTATTTATATTTGTCTGCTACTTTTATATAGCTCAGGCTTACCACTCCCTTTTATTTCCTGTTACTACAGTATATATTTTCCACATTCCTATGTCCAGTGGCATTATGACTTCAAGGCCAGTACCTGCGTTACCTGTTTTCCAATAACCTTTTAAATAATTAAATATAGACGGTGATTCAATAATCTCACATCATGGATTTGCATAAACAGGGCAAGCAATCCTTCTTCTTCCTTTCAAAATCCAAATGAAATAGTGGCACCATTATCCAGATTGCAGGATTCTTTGTTCTTTAAGCCAAAATAGGTAAACAATGTTTCAACCCATGGATACAGTTGGCTCTTTGTCAAACTTAACCCCTTAGTTACTGCCAATATGTGTTTTTATGGTGATCGTTGATGGGATTTATTCTAGACTCCTGACCTGATGTGAACTTGAGCGTTGGCAAATTTTTTGTACATTTTAAAGGGCAACTGTGATTTAGACAGTGTAGTCCATCAAAGAGAGCAAGATATAGCATTAATTTATACAACTTTTGTGACAACTTTCTGAGATGACACTGGAGGCTGGACAGTTCAGCAAGAGAAAACTGGGCCGGTTCTGGCCACTGTTCCAATCTGTCTACCCAGAAGCCTATGGGTACAGGGAAATATGTATTTGCGGAGAAAGACCACAGTCCAGGTAGGACAGAATCTGTAATGGCATCTCTCATCCATTCAGCATGGCAATGCTTCCGTTTAAATTTATGATATAAGTAAGGGGGACTGCAAGACAGACCCTTCTCTGTTCATGAGGATAATATGGAATAGATGAATAAATGCCTAGTGTGCAAACCAGACCAACACAAACATAAATATGTCAATAGCACCTGGTCATGTTGCTGTGGTTCTGTATCGCCACTGCAGAGCAAATCATTGACCCAGTGGACTATGAAACACATGTTCTGCCCAGCTCATAACATCTGCTACAGCTGTTCATGGTGGTATGCATCTTGCTGTATAGTGATAATTGCAAGGTGCAGCTCATGTTCTCTTCAACAACAACGTACAAGGGAGGGATGGCTTTTTTTGAGAATTAATGGTGACTAGGGATCTTCCATTGAGGCCAAGCACACACCATTAGTTTCCTAAAGACAGAGGAATAAATGGAATAAATTAAGTGGTACTGCAGCAACTGGACCACCAGCAACTTGACCAGGTGGGAGTTTGTATCTCATTGGATAGACACATATAGTATTTCCTGGCCATATATTCCATTTTGGATGACTGATAGTGGTGCAAAGTAGGAGGAGAATTCTGAATGGGAAAATAAATAACTGATGATGACGATGACGATGACAGGGACATTATTTTGCTTACAAATGCAGACTGGCTGCCAAAAAGGAGATCAGAAAAAGAGGACAGTCTTGTTGCTGGCCAGTTCTATTTTCCCACTGGATCTGGTGATGCACCTCATGTGCTACAATAGAGCTGTGGTGCCTATCCTACTGATTTTGCACAGGGCAGTGCTTTTGTCTGCCAGGACTGTGGGGAAAAACTGCCATACAGAAGATACAAACAGTTACCAGTGCGAGTGGGGATTGAGGGGGCACACTCAGACGGGAAGCACTGATTGGATGATGCAAATTGTATTTTAATACTTTAAAAACACTCCCTTAAAATAAATATAAAACACACATAAAAACGCACGTCAGTGATCAATGTGATATGCAACAGTCCTACACAATGACCTATACATAGCAGCAGCAATGTCCCAATCCACTTTGCGTATAGTGGTGATACCAACAGAGTCCCGATCAGAGTCCTAGTGTTGTATTGTATTATTTGCGTGGCCAAATAGCCAGATCCTGACAGAACAATGTTGTAGTGCCACCACTGGCATGGCCAGATGAGTGGTATCAATGACACTATGGCAAATCTTGATAGCGCAAAACTTGTAATGATATCCCGCAATACCAATGTCCGGTAATATGAGCGTTTTGAAGGTGCGTAGCAATAGTTGGACTGACAGTCCGATTTACTTACAGTCTCTTGTAGCTTGTGTTGCTTCAGTGCGAACCCGGTATAAGCCCGGTCTTACCCTTCTTCACTGTCTGCCCGCAGCGCTGGCTTCTCCGGCGCCCGTACACGTGCAGCGTCCCATGTAGTGTACTCGGCCGTGCGTGGCGTCCCACGTGACCAGGTTGTCTAGGGTACCGGATAGACACTGGGTTGACGTCACTGTTATGCGACTCGCACTCCAATTCTATGTCAAGAGTAATTCTTATGCACCTTTGTACTTTGTTATCCGGCTTCCTTGTTCTCTTTGTGAATCCACGCTCACTCTGCAGTACCAGACGCGTTTCAGGGTCTTACGCCCCTTCCTCAGTGGCCAGCTGAGTGAGTGGATTCTCACTCTTTATAACAAAGATTTTCTTACCCACAATCCCACTTTTCTGTGCTTGTCCTAATTTGCGGAGTGGATTGGATTATTAGTCCGTTGTGTTGACCTACCTTACCATTAAAACATAATTAAATGAACATTATAATAATAAATATCCCACATATATACCGTTAAAAACAATTAATGGAGAAGACTGCAAGATCAGACCCTCATTTAGGTAGCCGCATCACAAACGCATCAGTGTGAATTGCGCTTTGTATGCGGTTTCTTATAATCTTCATAAACTCCAATATTGTGACAGGGTAGTTGTAGCTATGAGTGGCCGTCCGGCAGGGAGGGGAGATCATAGTGTCAATAATCGACCAAACTGCGATGTCCCATCTCCACCGGACAACCCCCCAACATTCACAGAAACCCAAATACCTCCATCTCAGCATTAAGGCCCTTGGGGATAATTGTGTCATATTCAAAAATTCTGCGAGATTCTTGTCTAGACATGTGTGCTATATGGGTACCCCCCCCTCCATGCCTTCTTTACCCTTTCAATGGCCACAAATTTCAGGCCAGTTGGGTCACAATTGTGTTTAATTTTGAAGTGTTTGAATAGAGAGTGCGTTTCTAGGCCTTTCCTGATGTTCGCCACATGTTCCGCTACCCTTTTTTTGAGCATTCTTTTTGTCCTACCGATGTATTGTTTTCTGCATCCACACTGTAGTAGATATATAACATCAGTGGAATCACATGTCAAGCACTCCTGAATATCTATACTGAAATAATTTACTGTAGATGCTACTGTTGTGTTTTTTGGGGGGAAACTGGTGATCCTGCAATTAGCACATCTCCCACACTTAAAGAACCCCTTTACCGACAGCCAGTTGTTTTTCTGTTGTTGCTGGCTTTCCTTTCTGACTTTTACGGTCGGGGCTATTTTCCCGGCTAGATTATTCGCTTTCGTGTATGTTATTTTGGGTGTGTCACTCAGAAAAGGACTGATCACCTTATCATTGAGCAGATGTCCCCAATGTTTCCGGATACTTCTCTCCATCACCCTGTACTGAGAACTAAATGGGAGGATAATCCTCAGTGTTTCGTCTCGTGGTTGAGGCAAACTAGCCACAAAGAAATCTTTTCTATCCATCCTTTTTACTTTCTCTAGGGATTTATTAATAACCTGGACTGGATAATCTCTTTCCAATAGTTGTTGTTTCAAGCCCTTGGCCTCTTCCTCAAACTTGCTGTCCACCGTGCAGTTCCGCCTGAGTCTACGGAACTGGCTGGTCGGTATGTTGATAAGCCATCGTGGGAGGTGGCAACTACTACAAACAGCTACCAGCAGATGCATTTGGGCTAGGTCTGGCATGTTTTGATCCTGCATCCAAACTATCAGTAACATCTTCACTTCCACAGCTGACCCTGACAGAAGTACCTCTGCCCTTACAGATTTTTTTATTTTTTTTTATGTTATGGTTTTTCATTTCTGCCCCATATTCATCTGATGTAACTTTCTCATCAGCCTCCTGATCCAGCTCTCAGGTAGTGTCCTTGAGTATCTTCTATAGCATATGTGGATGAACACAGAGATGTGGAAAGCTGTGTTTCCTGGCTCCAAGTAATGATGTCAGACTCAGATGTGGCATTGACATCATCGTGCTATGACTTAGAGGATGAGGGAGCCATCCAATCCACAATGCTATCCTCTTTGGCTGCAATAATAATCTGTCACCTACCAGAAGCGGGTGATAACTGTGGCCTGCTGCTATTACTGCTGGCAGGATGGTTGGTGCTGATTGTGCTGTTACTGCTATTTACACTTCTATAGCCAACCACATTCTGTATAAAACAGCTCTTTGTTTTGGTTTAAAAAAAAACATTGAAAGTTCACTTAAAGACAGAAGTTTCCTGACAATTATAAACTTTAAGGAATAAAGTGGAATTTTAACAGGCACATTTTAGGATGCAAATACAGTAATATTAACCGCCTCGAGACCGCCTAATGCAGGATCGAGGTCCGGAGGCGGTCAATTCATTCCTCGGCGACGCATCGATGCGTCATCTCGCGAGATGCAAGATTACGCACACAACCAGCCCACGCATGCGCATTGCGGGCCAGCAAAAGTTCAAGTAGTATTTCGTCACCAGCCTGCCAGCCAATGATCATCGCTGGCAGGCTGGTGATTTTCAAAAAATCGAATCAGAAGCCATTTAACACTTTATATTTATAAATATAAGGTGTTAAATGCCTTCTGTGCTCCTCTGCTGGTCCTTTTTGTCAGTTGGGCCCAGCAGAGGAGCACACATTACTGTAAGTACACACCAAACACTACACTTAGCCCCAGATCACCCCCATCACACTAATTAACCCCTTGATCACCCCTTGATCACCCCTGTCAATCACTAGTGAAAGGGAAAAAAGTGATCAGTGTAAACTGTAATTTTTTTTTTCACTAGTATTGACGGTTAGGTTTTAGGATAGTTTAGGCCCCTTTGTTAGGTAGTTAGTGTCGGTTAGCGCCCAGCCCACCGCACCGCAGTCACTTATTTGCTGATTAGCGTATCGCTAATCAGCATTGGTACTTTTACAGTCAGATCTATAATAGTATTAGTGTCACCTTAGCTCGCCCTCCAACCAAAACACAGTGTTTGCCCGATCAGGCCTGATCGGTCGCCCACACGTGCGTTCATCCATGCCCCCACTGCACAATCACTTTACAAGCGCTGCGGCGATAAAAAAAAAAAATCTGTTTTGATATTTTTTATCAATCACAGCGGCTTCCGGTACTTCACTAGCCTCCCATTTGTAAGACAGGCTTGCTTTTTTTCTTGGGTAGTCTCAGGGAATACCCCCTAAATTTAGTTGACCAAATGGCAAATAAGAGATATTCTTCTGAAGTGGCCTATAGGCTTCTGACCCAGTCGGATGAGGAATGGGAACCCTCATCTGACAAATCCAGCGGGTTAGAATACGAACCTGTAGAAAGCAGTGGCAGTCTGAGCCAAAGTTTGGACGATGAGGTTGAGGTCCCTGATACCACCAGGCATACCCGGCCCCATGTTGCTAGACCACAGGTTGCGCAGGATCCGCTTCAAGGGCAGCAGAGTGGGGCTGATGCTGTTGGATTACGTGGTGAGGCATACACCAGCAGCGCAGCCCATCCTGAAGTGGCGAGCACCAGAAGGGCAGTTGAGGTTTGGCACGTGCAGTAGTTACCCCGCTGCAGCCACCACACAGACAGGCCCATAGAGCCCCTAGAGTCCCTGAGGTGCTGGCAAACCCTGATTGGCAGCCCCCAACTTCAGCCGCACCAGTAGTTCCCCCTTTCACCGCCCAGTCTGGAGTTTGGGTTGAGACAGCTCAGATCGGATCGGCACTGTTTTTTTTAGCTGTTCTTGACTGCGGAGCTCTTGGACTTAGTCGTGGCAGAAACAAATCGGTACACCACTCAATTTATAGCCGCCAACCCGGGAAGCTTTTATGCCCAGTCTTTCCGGTGGAAAGCCGTCCAAGTTTCCGAATTTAAAACTTTTCTGGGCCTTCTCCTCAACATGGGCCTAATAAAAAAGCATGAATTGCGGTCATATTGGTCCACAAACCCAATTCATCACATGCCCATGTTCTCTGCTGCCATATCCAGTGCACGATTTGAGGCCATCCTGCGTTTCCTGCACTTTAGTGACAATAGCACCTCTCGTCCCAGAGACCACCCAGCTTTTGACCGGCTCCACAAAATGCGGCCCCTCATAGACTACTTTAACACCAAATTTGCCGATTTGTATACCCCTGAGCAAAACATCTGCATAGACGAGTCCCTTATACATTTTACCGGGTGCCTTGGCTTCAAACAATACATCCCAAGCAATGGTATGGGGTCAAATTGTATAAGCTCTGTGAAAGGCCCACAGGCTATACGCACAAATTTCATGTTTATGAGGGTAAAGATCAGACCCTGGAGCCGGTCGGTTGCCCTGATTACCTGGGGAGCAGTGGGAAGACAGTCTGGGACTTGGTGTCTCCCTTATTTGGCAAGGGGTGCCATATTTATGTGGACAATTTTTACACAAGTGTGCCCATCTTCAGGCATTTGTTTGTAGAACAGATTGTCTGCTGTGGCACCGCGCGACCTAGTTGCCGGGGCTTCCCCCAATGGCTCGTTACCACCCATCTTGCAAGGGGGAGATGGCTGACTTGTGTAACAAAGAACTGCTTGCGGTGAAATGGAGAGACAAGCGTGACGTTTACATGCTCTCCTCCATTCACGCAGACACGACAATACAAATTGAACGAGCAACCAGTGTCATTGAAAACCCCCTCTAATTTGCTCATGGGAGGGGTGGACTTCAATGACCAGATTTTGGCTCCTTATTTAGTGTCCCGCCGCACCAGATGCTGGTGTAAGAAGGTGTCTGTATATTTAATTCAATTGGCTATGTAAAATAGTTTTGTTCTCTACAGTAAGGCTGGGAGAACAGGATCCTTCCTCAAATTTCAGGAAGAGATCATCGAGAGCCTCCTGTATCCAGGAGGTTCCGTGGCCCCATCCATCAGTGTAGTGAGCCATCTACACGAGCGACATTTCCCCAATGTTGTTTCTGGTAGCTCAAAAAAAAGATGTTGTGTCTGTAGCAGGAGTGGAATAAGGCGTGACACCCGCTATTTCTGTCCTGACTGCCCTGACCACCCTGTCCTATGCTTAGGGGAGTGTTTCCGGAAGTACCACACACAGGTACTCTATTAGCATAGGGATTGCATCTCACAGGACAGGCACACAGGGCTCTTAGGGCCCTTTCACACATTGCTGCTGCAAACCTCTCCTTTCACCTGGGACAAAGTGCATAATGTACTTCGACATATCTCTGGGCGATTTACGCTTTGCACATTGTCCCATGGGGAAGGAGAGGTTTGTCCTATAAATTTCTTTTAAAAAGCAAAACAAAAAAAATCACCGGTAAGCAAAAAAGTTAATGTTCTGTTCCAAAAGTTCAATAAAGTTTATAAAAGTTAATGTTCTGTTCAAATGTTATTATAAAGTACATGTTAATAATTTATTGCGTTGCGGCCTGTTTTTTTTTTTTTACCTTCTAGGTGGACCAACTGATGAACCAGCTGCAGCACTGATGTGCATTCTGACAGAAGCATTGCGCTGCTGCCAGATTACACAAAAGTCGGTGTATGCGGCGCTGCAAGATGAGATTTCTCCTCTGCAGTAAAAAAGATACGTTTGCCGATGCTTATGAGCTGAGGAGCAGTGTTCATATACTTTGGCAAACACTTTGTATATAAAAAAATGAGATTTTTTCATCCACATTGATCGATGCGAATGAAGAAATCTGTGCCGTTCATTTTTTCTTTTAGCCCAGAGGCTCAATGAAAAAAAAAATCTCATTACCTGTATGCAAAATATAAGGTGAATAGCAGAAACTCCTAATGCTGGCCATACATGTAATGATTGCGGAGACTCTCAAATGCCAGGGCAGTACAAACACCCCACAAATGACCCCATTTTGGTAAAAAGACACCCTAAGGTATTCGCTGATGGGCATAGTGAGTTCATAGAAGTTTTTATTTTTTGTCACAAGTTAGCGGAAAATGATGTTTTTTTTCTTACAAAGTCTCATATTCAACTAACTTGTGACAAAAAATAAAAACTTCCATGAACTCACTATGCCGATCACCAAATACCTTGGGGTGTCTTCTTTCCAAAATGGGGTCACATGTGGGTTATTTATACTGCCCTGGCATTTTAGGGGCCTTAAAGCGTGAGAAGTCTGGAATCCAAATGTCTAAAAATGCCCTCCTAAAAGGAATTTGTGCCCCTTTGCCCACCTAGCCGCAAAAAAGTGTCACACATGTGGTATCGCCGTACTCAGGAGAAGTTGGGCAATGTGTTGTGGGGTTTCTTTTTACATATACCCATGCTGGGTGAGAGAAATATTGTTTGTATAAAAAAATGCGAAAAGTTGAAATTTAGAGAGATATTTCTATCACCCAGCATGGGCATATGTAAAAATACACCCCAAAACACATTGCCCTACTTCTTCTGAGTACAGCAATACCACATGTGTGACACTTTTTTGCAGCTTAGGTGGGCAAAGGGACCCAAATTCTAAAGAGCACCTTTAGGATTTCACAGGACATTTTTTACACATTTGGATTTCAAACTACTTCTCACGCATTAGGGCCCCTAAAATGCCAGGGCAGTATAAATACCCCACAAATGACCCCATTTTGGAAATTAGACACCCCAAGGTATTTCGTGATGGGCATAGTGAGTTCATGAAAGTTTTTATTTTTTGTCACAAGTTAGTGGAATATGAGACTTTGTAATTTTAAAAGCAATTCTTAAAAATGTTAAGAAAATTTCGCAAACACACTTTTTAAGGACCAGTTCAGGTCTAAAGTCACTTTGTGGGGCTTACATAGT